>NW_003852634.1:723950-754425 GCF_000181295.1 Otolemur garnettii | reverse complement strand
TTTTATAAATTGAGGTGCATTCTGGTTGGGTGCATAGATATTGATAATTGAGATCTCATCATATTGAGTATTGCCCTTAGCAAATATAAAGTGGCCATCTTTATCCTTGCTTACTTTTGTTGGTTTAAAAATTATTGTATTGCAGGACATCAAGGGTTGTGGATATTGTGAAAATTTCCCTTTAAGTTAAGGTGGGAATCCATATGTGCCCTCCCTGAGCATTGGGGAAAAGCCTCAGAGTTGTTTTCATTTGCAATTCTCTGATAATTAGGGATGATAAGCATTTTGTCATGTATTTGTTGGCCATTCATCTATCTTCTTCAGGGAAGGTTCTGTTCAAGGTTCTTGCCAACTTATAAATGGAGTTGTTTGTTCTGTTCTCGTTGATTAATTTGAGTTCTCTGTAGATTATAATTATCAGCACTTTTTCATATTTATAGCATATAAATTATCTTCTCCCATTTGGAAGGCTGTTTGGTTTAGTTGTGGTAGTCCTAGGTGTGAAGAAGCTTTTTAGCTTGATTATGTCCCAGTTAATTATTCTTGTTGTTACTGCAATTGCCAAGAGGAGGGTTTCCTTTATAAAATCTTTTGCCAGGTTGATTTTGTCAAGAATTTTTCCCACATTTTCTTTTTCTATTATTTTTATTTATATTTTATTTATTGTTTTTATTAATAAAATACACTTTTATTATTTCCTGTCTTAAATTTACATCTTTTATTTAGTAAGAGTAAATTTTTGTCAGTGGTAAGAAGTGAAGGTCCTGCTTCAGTCTTCTACATGTGGCTAATCAGTTCTCTCGGCACCATTTATTAAATAGGGATTCTTTTCCCAAGTATATGTTTTTGTTTGGTTTATCAAACATCTGATGACAATAAGTGGCTGGGTTCTCTAGGTTCTCTATTCTATTCCATAGAGCTACATCTCTATTTTTGTTGTAGTTTCATGCTGTTTTGATCAGTGTAGACTTGTAGTATAACTAGAAATCTGGTAATGTGATTTCTCCAAATTGGTTCTTATTTCTAAAAATTTTATTGGGTATTCAGAGCTTTTTACTGGTTCCATATAAAATGAAGTACCATTTCTTTTTAAGTTCTTCAAAGTGTGACGTTGGTGTTTTCATGGGGATAGCATTAGATCTGTAGATCACTTTGGGTAGTATTGACATAACTATCATACCTAGCCATGAGCATGATATGTTTTTCCATTTATTAACATCTTCTGCTATTTTTTCAAAGTTTCATAGTTCTCTCCATAGAGACCTTTCTTTCATCTGTTAGGTATATTCCCTGGTATTTCATTTTCTCTGAAGCTACTGTTTAAGGTACTGTGTCTTTTTTAAAAAATTCTGATTAATATAAGGATACAAAGGTTTAGGTTACATTGTTTTCTTTTCTAAGGTAATTTTCAAGTTATAGTTCAGCCCTTCACAAAAGGGGTGTGCTGAATACCCTCACATTGTGCACATTAGGTGAGATCCTGCCAGTTACCCACCCTTACCCCCTTTCTTTACCCTCATTAGGATATATTTGTGATTCTTTTTATGCTTTGGCATAGCCATTATCTATTGGTTTCATTTTAGTATTGACTACATTGCATGCATTTTTTTCCATTCTTGAGATACTTTACTAAGAAGAATGTGTTTCAGCTCCATCCAGGTAAACAAAAAAGATATAAAGTCTCCATTTTTCTTATGGCTGAATGTATATGTTTACTCTATGGTATATATATACCACAGTTTGTTAATATATTCACAGGTTAATGAACTCTTGGGTTACTTCCACACCTTGGCAATTCTGAAGTCATCTGCAATAAACATTATAGTGCAGATGTGTTTGTGGTATCTTCTGAGTAGATACCTAGTAATGGGATTGTGGGATCAAATGGAAGGTTGACTTCCTGTTCTTTGAGAATTCAGCAGACTTCTTTCTATAGAAGTTGTGTTTGTTTGCAATCCCATTCCAAACTGTTCCCCTCTCTCCACATTATTCCAGCATCTGCAGATTTGAGATTTTGTGATATGGGCTAATCTCACTGGAGATAAGTGACATCTCTGAGTGTTTTGATTTGTAATTCTCTGATGATTAGGCATGATGAGCAGTTTGTTGGCCATTTGCCTATCCTCTTCAGTGAAATTTCTGTTCATGTCTCTTGCCCACTTATAAATAGGTTTGTTTTCTTTTTTGTTGATTAGTTCAAGTTCTCTGTAGATTCTACTTACCAGCCTTTTGTCAGATTCATAGCACACAAATATCTTTTCCCATTCCAAAGGCTGTTTATTTGCTTTTGTTGTGATACCCTTACCTGTGCAGAAGATTTTTAGCTTGATTGTGTCCCATTTATTTATTTCTGGTGTTGCTAAAATTGCCAAGGGGATCTTCTCCATAAAATCTTTTGCTGGGTCGATTGTGTTAAGTGATTTCCCTACACTTTCTTCTAGAACTTTTATTCTTTTGTATCTTAAATTTAAATCTTGTATCCAGCAAGAGCTTATTTTTGTCAATGGTAAGAAGTATGGGTCCTATTTCAGTCTTCTACATGTGGCTAAGCAGTTCTCCTAGCACCACTTACTGAATAGGGATTCCTTTCACCACTGTATGCTTTTGTTTGGTTTATGAAAGATCCGATGGCAGTATGAGGCTGGGCTCATCTCTAGGTTCTCTATTCTATTCCATGGATCTATATCTCTATTTTTGTGACAGTCCCATGCTGTTTTTATCACTGTAGACTTGTAGTATAACATGAAGTTTGGTAATGTGATGCTTCTGGATTTGTTTTTATTTCTTAAAATTGTATTGGCTATTCAGTTTTTTTTTTTTTTCTGGTTCCATAAGAAATTAAGTACTATTTTTTTTGAAGTTCTTCAAAGTATGATGTTGGTTCTTTGATGGGAATTGCATTAAATCTGTGGATTTGGGTAATATGGACATTTTAACAATGTTGATTCTTCCCACCCATGAGCATGATATGTTCTTCCATTTGTTAACATCTTCTGCTATTTCCTTTTTTTCAGTCAGGGTTTTATAGTTCTCTTTATAGAAATCCTTTGCATCCTTGTTAGATGTATTCACAGGTATTTAATTTTCTTTGAGGCTACTGTGAAAGGTATTGTGTCTTTTATCTGATTCTTAGTTTGACTTTTATTGACATATATGAAGCCTACTGATTTATAGACATTGATTTTGTATCCCAAGATGTTGCTATGTTTCTTGAACACTTCTGAGAGCTTTATAGTTGATTCCGTGAGGTTTTCTATGTATAAGATCATGTCATCCTCAAAAAGTGAGAGCTTGACCTCCTCTGTTCTCATTTGAATACCTTTGGTCTCCTTCTCATGCACTGTGTCGAATAGCAGTCATGATAGTGGATATCCTTGTCTTTTCCCAGTTATCAGTGGAAATGCTTATAGCTTTACTCCATTCAGTATATTAGCTCTGGGTTTGTTGTGGGTGACCTCTATTAGTTTAAGAAATATCCCATCTATGCCTATTTTCTTACTTTTTCTTGTCAGAAAGGGATACTGAATTTTGCCAAATGCCTTTTCTGCATCAAGTGAGAGAATCATATGGTCTTTGCTTTTGATTTTATTTATCTGCTTCCTTACATTTATGGACTTATGTATGTTGAACCAAACATATTTTTCTTAATGTGTGGCTGTATTCTGTTTGCTAGGATCTTATTGAATATTTTTGTACTGATATTCATTCATGATATGGCCTATTATTTTCCTTTTTTGTTGGGTCCTTTCCTGGTCTTGGTATCAGGGTGATATTTGCTTTGTAGAATGTATTGGAGAGGATTATCTCCCTCTCTATGTTTTGGAATAGGTTATGCAATATAGGTACTAGCTCCTATTTGGAGCTTTGGCAGAATTCTGTTGTAAATCTTTCCTGTCTTGGACTGTTCTTTTTTGGTAGGTTTTTAATTGTTTCAATTTAAGTGCTTGATACAGGTCTATTCAAAATTTCTAATTTTTTCTAGTTGAGTTTAGGAAGGTGGTGTGATTCTAGGTATTGGTACATTTCCTTTGCACCAACTCTATGCATTTCTAGGCATAGAGCTTTTTATAGTAACTGTGGATGATCTTTTGATCTCTGTGGTATCTATTGTTATTTTCCTTTTATTGATTCTCAATTTAAGATATTAGAGATCTTATTTTTCTGTTTCTATTTTATCTGGCCAAAGGTTTATCAATTTTGTTCATCATTTGAAAGAACCAACTTTTTGTCTCACTGATATTCCAAATGATGCTTATGTTCTCAATTTCATTTAATTCTGCTCTAATTTTTTGTTATTTTATTTTATTTTATTTTTTACTCAGGCCTGAGGTAGGCACATTCAATTGCTCTTCCTTTTCCAGTTGTTTGAGATGCTGTAATAGGTTGTTGACTTGTGCTCTTTCTGTTTTCTGGATGTGGGCATCTGTTGCTATAAACTTCTCTCTTAGATCTGCCTTAGTAGTATATCCCACAAGTTTTGATAGCTTGTGGTGAGAGAAGCAAGGCAATTTGTGGCTTGGTTGTGTGAACTTCCTTGTTAGTAGTTGGCACCTGCAAGAAGGACTAAGCTGCAGTGCTGGGTCTTGGATCTGCTTTAGTCCCTCAGAAGAAGCGCTCAACTGACTCACATGGTGCGTGGGGTTCTGGAAGTTCCAGATGAGTCTTTAATCTCTGCTGAAGTTGAGGCAGGGGAGGAAACACTGATGGCCAGGCCTGAGTTAGGCACACTTGTACTCAGGCTCCATAGAAGCTGAGTAGTTAGCTGGTTTTGAGGGGAAGAGCGGGGGTTGGGAAGCGGTTATAGGTCTGCTCCCAGTTTCTGGGTGAAGTCCTGCCAGGGAGAGGCAAAAATGGCCCCACTAAGCCATAAATTCTATTTGTGGGGGCAGGTCTGTCCGAGATTCACAAACTGGACGCCTTAAGTGGGCTTCACTCTGATCCCCTTTCTCTGCCCCACAGAAATCACTGGCAGGCTGGATCCCAGGCCCACCAAATTCCCCTATTACTATACTTTGGGTTGGAAGCTTCCTTTCTCAGGATTCCAGCCTGAAATGAGAGTGAAGCCCTACCATGGGGGGAAGGTGTTCCTTGTGAGGATGTCACAAACAGGACGTATACTACACTCTCCCCACTGATCCATTCGTGCAGGATCCCTTACATCTCTAGAACAAGTAGGTCAATCTCAGACCTTGCCAGAGAGAGGTGTGCCCATCCTTGAGTTACCCAAAGGATGCCTGAGAAGATTCTATGGCCCTCTACTTCAGGATGTGCCTGGCTGTGATGGAGCTGCTGGACACAGCACCAGGACAAGCCAGTTAGCAGGGAGCTGTGAGTCTGAGCACACCTTTGTCTGCTACAGGACCCCAAGAGGAGAGGTCCAAGTCCCACACTCTATGGAAACCTCAGTGTTATGGCTGAATTGTCTCTCTCAGCAACCCGTTGGGGAGAGGGGAGAAAAGAGTCTATATGGGAGAGTGTTAGTAGTCTGGTTGGGAGAGCATCTGTCTTAAGTGTCCTGGCCTTAGAGTTATGTAAGTCACCTGAGAACTGCTGAACCCCTGTGGATCCTGCAGTGTGGGCCAGTGTTGGAAAATATATGTATGGAAATGAACATAGTGAAATGTGAGAAGTTTTATCCCTCTGGAGAGGACAAAGGTGTAGAATGAATTGAGAAATAGGATGGAACCTGTTGTCCCAGCTTGGGTCTGTGGAGGTGGGAAGTGCTCCAGGGGTCTGGGAGTCTTGTGCCCTGTCTGCAAGCAGTTTCCCATTCACTTCTGGAAGCAGCCTTTGGACTCATGTGGGCAGAAGGTTTCTTTAGCATCTTGGGAGCCCTCCTCATGTTAGAGATGTTGGGGAGGAAGAAGCAAACCCATCTACCTACCCTTCTTACTGAGCTAAAAGTTTTTCCAGGGTTGTCCTCTGCCCATATCTTCCTACTTCTTGCTCTGTCTTGCAACTTCTTCCTGTGGACATTTTTTAGTTTCTAGCACTTTTCCCTGAGGATTGCACCCATTCTATGACTATTTACTTGCTAGCTTTTTATTTTTTCATCTGAAATTTTTCCTTCTTTATGAGATGATCCAGAGTTGGTGTCTCTGGTCAGCCATCTTCATTACCCATGACTGTTAATATATTAAAATTTATTATTCTGTATTTATTTTAATAATAATGCATATTTAGATATTATACTATTTTTTGTTTTATTAAATCATAGCTGTGTGCATTAATGCAGTCATGGGGTACAGTGTGCTGGTTTTATATACAACTTAAAATATTTTCACCAAACTGGCTAACATAGCCTTCATGGAATTTTCTTATTGTGTTAAGACATTTATATTCTGCATTTAGAAAGATTCACATGTACCCTTGTAAGATGGACCATAGGTGTGGTCCCACCAATCACCCTCCCACCACTCATCCTCCCCCCTCCCCTCCCCTCCCTCTTTCCCGTCCCCATATTCTTGGGTTATAATTGTATGAAAGCTACAAACTAGTCTCATAGTAGGGCTGAATACATTGGATACTTTTTCTTCCATTCTTGAGATACTTTGCTCAGAAGAATATGTTTCAGCTCCATCCATGTAAACGTGAAGGAGGTAAAGTCTCCATCTTTCTTTAAGGCTGCATAATATTCCATGGTGTACATATACCACAATTTATTGATCCATTTGTGGATCAATGGGCACTTGGACTTCTTCCATGATTTAACAATTATAAATTGGGTTATAATAAACATTTTGGTACATATATCTTTGTTATAATGTGATCTTTGGTCTTCTGGATAGATACCTAGTAGAGGAATTGCAGGATCAAATGGCAGGTCTATTTTTAGTTCTTTAATTGTTCTCCAAACATCTTTCCAAAAGGGATGTATTGGTTTGCATTCCCACCATCAGTGTACAAGTGTTCCCCTTTCTCCACATCCATGCCAGCATCTCTGGTTTTGGTATTTTGTGATATGGGCTAATCTTACTGGAGTTAGATGATATCTCAAAGTAGTTTTGATTTTAATTTCTCTGATGATTAATGATAATGAGCATTTTTTTCATCTGTCTATAGGCCATGCACCTGTCTTTTTCAGAGAATTTTCTCTTCCAGTCCCTTGCCTACCCTGCGATGGGATCTCTTGTTCTTTTCTTACTAATACACTTGAGTTCTCTGTGGATTCTGGTTACTAAACCATTGTCAGAGACATAACCTGCAAATATCTTCTCCCATTCTGAGGGCTGTCTGCTTGCTTTACTTACTGTGTTCTTGGCTGTGCAGAAGCTTTTTAGTTTGATCAGGTCCCAGTAGTGTATTTTTGATGTTGCTTCAATTGCCTGATGGGGCCTCCTCATAAAATTTTCGCCCAGGCTGATTTCTTGAATTGTTTTCCCTACATTTTCTTCTAAGACTTTTATAGTTTCATGTCTTAAATTTAAATCTTTGATCCAGTGAGAGTCTATCTTAGTTAATGCTGAAAGGTGTGGGTCCAGTTTCAATCTCCTACAGGTCACCAGCCTGTTCACCCAGCACCATATGTTAAATAGGGAATCATTTCCTCATTCAATGTTTTTAATTGGTTTGTCAAAGATCAGATAATGGTAAGTAGCTGAGTTCATTTCTTGGTTCTCTATTCTGTTCCATGCATCTGCCTCTCTGTTTTTGTGCCAGTACCATGATGTTTTGATCACTGTTGATTTATTGTATAGTCTGAGGTCTGGTAATGTGATTCCTCCAGCTTCAATTTTATTTCTGAGTAACGTCTTGGCTATTTGAGATTTTCTCTGATTTAATATAAAATAAAGTATTATTTTTTTGAGATCTTTAAAGTATGACAGTGGGTCTTTAATAGGGATTGCATTAAAATTATATATTGCTTTGGGTAGTATGGACATTTTAACAATATTGATTCTTCCCATCCATGAGCATGGTATATTTTTCCATTTGTTAACATTTTTAGCTATTTCTTTTCTTAGAGTTTCATACTTCTCTTTATAGAGATCTTTCACATCCTTTGTAAGGTAAACTCCTAAATATTTCATCTTCTTTGGCACTACTGTGAACAGAATAGAGTCCTTGACTGTTTTTTCAGCTTGGCTGCTGTTGCTATATATAAAGGCTGCATATTTATGAGTGTTGATTTTGTAACCTGAGACACTGCTATATTCTTTGATCACTTCTAGGAGTTTTTTAGTTGAATCCCTGGTGTTTTCCAGATATACAATTATATCATCTGTGAAAAGTGAAAGTTTAATCTCTTCTGACCCTATGTGGATGCCCTTAATCACCTTTTCTTCCCTAATTGTGATGGCTTAAACTTCTATTACAATGTTAAAGAGCAATGGAGACAATAGGCACCCTTGCCTGGTTCCTGATCTGAGTGGAAATGATTTCAATTTAACTCGATTCAATACAATATTGGCCATAGGTTTGCTGTAGCTGGCCTCTATCAGTTTAAGAAATGTCCCTTCTATACCATTTTTTTAAGTTTTCTGATCATGACGGGAATTCTGGTTATTATCAAAAGCTTTTTCTGCATCAATTGAGAGAATTATATGGTCTTTGTTTTTTAATTTATTTATGTGATGAATTATATTTATGGATTTACGTATGTTGAACCAGCCTTGGGACCCTGGGATAAAACCTACTTGGTTGTGGTGTATAATTTTTTTGATGTGTTGCTAGAGTCGGTTAGGATTTTGTTGAATATTTTTGCATCAGTATTCATTAGGGATATTGGTCAATAATTATTTTTTTCTTGTTGGATCTTTTCCTGGTTTGGGTATCAAGGTGATGTTTGCTTCATAGAATGTGTTGGGTAGTATTCCTTCTTTTTGTATATTTTGGAAAAGGTTAAGTAATATAGGTACTAGTTCCTCTTTAAAAGTTTTGTAGAATTCTGACATGAAGCTGTCTGCTCCCAGACTTTTCTTTCTTTCTTTTTTTTATTTAGATTTATTTTTATTGACAAGGTTTATAAGAACAAATTTAAAATTAAAGGCCATTCCATAGGTCTTGTTCAGTTGCTTATTTCATTCATTTGTATTATGTATAGTGTTCCTTAATGTAACTGTTAAGAAACAAGTCAAACCTGTGAAAATACCTGTTAACATTCAACGTATCATTTTTACTTATTTCTGTTCTATGATGCAGATTTTTCAAGACTTAATTGGTACACGAAATACCTAATTCTGTCATAAGCAGCATGTTATTTTAAAATTCAGAGAGGTTACTTAAACTAATTAAGACAGTCCCTTTCAAAGATAATCTCATTCAAAAGTGGCCCACATGTTGGTTGCTCATCACCCAGAATCCTGATTAGCCAAAATTTAAAACCCAACAGCTGATTCCAGAAATGTTAAATATCTTAACCATTTTTGAGAAATACCTTTTGTTACAGATGCCTGGAATTTCCTGTACAGTATCTTCTGGCACTATACCTGGCACTTTTACCAAAATTATGAAGGTGGCCAGGTTTTCTGTAAATATACTAACTTTTTATGTGGGCAAATGCAGTTAATAAAAACCACTTCATTTACTGTAAGCCAATGTGCTTGTACTTAATCCTACCCCTCCCCAAAGTTTTTGAACATGTGTTGATTTTGGTCTGTCCTTACTATAAAAATGTACATACAGAAACTTTGCAGAGTTAACACTAATACAACAAATTGATGACACTTGTGAGGCAAAGCAGGAAGACTGTTCTTTCAGTGTTTCCATTACTGAACTTGCACTTCTCTGTCATACTGCCTGGCTGAACACTGAGCATTTCATAGTTTACAACTGTAATGATACCTACCTCTGTGAGTTTAAAAATTGATCTGCAAAAAAGAAATAAAAAACTTTATATACAACAAATTGGTTTTTAAAAATACAAATATAACATCTATCACTTTTGTCATGCTGACAATTTGACATTATATACATGCAGGAGAAAAGTTCCAAGTTAGTCATTTGGATAGCTGTGGTTTGTGTATTTTAACAGGATGAACATGGGGTGACTGAGTTTTCACACTGACAGAAGAGATATGTATCCAAAATAGTTCATATACTAAATACTGCAAGAGACTCTGCATGTATAAATGCCAGTTACAATAATTTCTGTTATACTTGATTAAAAGTATGACTTAAGCAAGCTAATATTATGTGCACTGAAACCCACAACAGTTCAAGAGTCTACAACCTTATATAAAGAAATCCAAAATGTACAAAATACAACTATAAAAACAAGGAAAAATAACTGCCATACAAGATTTTAAACTAAACTGCATAGAAATACAATTTAAAATGGCAAACTTATATTTACATGACACTCAAGATAAAAAGGTCAACAATAAGTTCTACTAACAATGCTTAACAAGGACTTAGAAAAGGAAATACATTCTCTTTGCTGATATAATGGTAAAAATCAGATCTTTGTAGCTATCGAAACAAGTCATATGTTTTCAATCTTAAGAAATTAGCTCTTTAACAGTTATTTTTATGAAATCTTTTCTTTCAGTTAAATCATAAGCAGGATAGTTTTCATAGACCTTTTTGCAAATTTGCTTCATTGTAACTTCTTCCAAGTTAGCACTGGCCAATAATTTCTTTACTGTTTCCTTTAACTCTTCATCTGTAGGGGGTTTCTTCAATTTCTTAATTAAATGTTCATCATCTGAACTATCTTCAGACTCACTTTCTTTTCTGGAACTGCTTTGATTCTTCTTGGTGGTACTACTATCTGCCTTCTTAACATTAGCACTTTTCTCATTTTTTTTTTTTTTTTTTTACTTTTACAAGTAGCTTTCTGTTTAGGTTTTTCTCTTTTAGATGTCTTATTTGGTGGCTCCTCTTCACTCTCTTTATCTTCATTATCTGAAGACTCTTCTTTGTTTTTCTTTTCATCTTCATCACTACTAGATTCATCTGACAGAATTTCAGGACATTTGGTTTGCTTCGCCTTTCTTACCATTCCAGAAATGTTCCGTTCCTTTTTACTGCCTTTCCTAGAATTTTTCTTAGATTTTGGCAGTGGTTTGCCAGATGGCTTTGGATGCATTAAGAAATTCAAGATTCTCTTCATTAATTCACTATTTACACTCAATCTCTCCAAATCAAGAACCTCACAGATGCTCTTTAACATGGCATTTCTAAATTTTTCAACATTTCTTCTTTCTTTTTATACTGAGTACTTCCTGTTTCAAATGGAAAGCCACTGAATTGACCCATATTCTTCTTTAATGAGAACACCGTGCCCACCTATTGTAAAGTAGTTTATGTAGATTTCTAAGTTCATCTGCTTTCTTCTTACTCAGAAAAAAATGTATCCTCTCAATTTCACAAAGTTTCTGCCCCTTTCCTTGAACAATTGTAAATGGCTCTCTTTGTAAGGAAGAGACTTGCATGGTCAACCTTTCTACTTTTTTCTTTTCCCTCTTGCCTTCCACGATGAGACTCTTTTCTTTTTCTTCCTCCTCCTTCTCCTTGTCATCCTCCACGTCCTCTTCTTCACTCTCTTCTTGGGCGCCAGGCATTTTGGGCTCCTTCTTGGACACGGGCTAAGCAGGGAATCCCTCTCCCTCCGTAGCTGGGGCTGAGGAAGACATACTGTGGACCACAGTCCCAGCCACCATGGGCCTGGCTTGTAAGGGAACAAGTAGGCTCCGGGAGGCAGCAGCAGCTGACGCTGAGGAGAAGGTGTGTGGACCACTGTCTGGCTTGATGCTCGTGCCACACACTTTGCTCCTTAGAATCAATAAGATTTTCAAAATGGCCCAGACTTTTCTTTTTAGGGTGATTTTGTATAGTTGATGCTATTTCAGAACTTGATATAGGCCTAGTCAACATTTTCACGTCCTTCTGGCTAAGTCTTGGAAGGTAGTGTGCTTCCAAGTACTAGTCAATTTCCTTCAGATTTTTATATTTCTGAGAATAAACTTTCTTGTAATATTCCTTGAGGATTTGTTGAATTTCTAAGGGGGTCTGTTGTTATTTTGTCTCTACCATTTCTGATTGATGAAATTAGAAATTTTAGTCTTTTTTTCCTGGTTAGGTTGGCCAAACGTTTATCTATTTTACTGACCTTTTGAAAGAACCAACTTTTTGATTTATTGATCTGTTGTAAAATCCTTTTATTTTCAATTTCGTTTAATTCTGGTCTGATTTTGTTTATTTCTTTTCTTCTGCTAGATTTGGGATTGGAATGTTCTTCCTTTTCCAGTTGCTTGAGATATCCCATTAAGTTGTTAATTTCCTATCTTTTTGTTCTCTTGAGGAAGGCTTGCAGTGCTACAAATTTCCCTCTTAGGACTGCCTTTGTGGTATCCCAGAGGTTCTGATAACTCGTATCTTCATTGTCATTATGTTCTAAAAATTTGGTGATTTCCTTCTTAATCTTGTCTCTGACCCACCTACCTATCATTCAGCATAAGGTTATTTAGCTTCCATGCTTTTGTATGAGTCTACAGAGTCCTGTTGTTACTGAGTTCAACTTTTATTCCATGATGATTGGAGAAGATACATGGAATAATTTCTATTCTTTTAAATTCGCTGAGGTCAGACCTGTGAACTAAGATGTTGTCAATTTTGGAGTACGTTCCATGGGCTGATGAGAAAAATGTGTATTCAGTTTTGTTAGGATGAAATGTTCTGTAGATTTCAGTTAAATCCAAGTGCTGAATGGTTAAGTTTAAATCTAAAACTTGTTTGCTGAGCTTCTTGTTGGAGGATCTATCCAACACTGCCAAAGGAGTATTGAAATCTTTGACTATGATGGAGCTGGGAGAAATCGAGTTGCTTATGCCTATTGGAGTATCTCTTATAAATTGTGGTGCATTCTGGTTCGGTGCATAAATATTGATAATTGAAATCGCATCATATTGAGTATTACCCTTAACAAATATAAAGTGAGCATCCTTATCCTTGCTTACGCTTGTTGTTTTAAAGCCTATTGTATCTGCCAATAAAATTGCAACACCTGCTTTTTTTCTGTGTTCCTCTTGCCTGGAATATAGATGACCATTCCTTCACCCTGAGTCTATATTTATCTTTTAAGGTAAGATGATATTCTTGTATGTGGCAGATATCTGGCCTGAGTTTTTGTATCCAGTCAGCCAACCTGTCCCTCTTGAGAGGACAATTTAAGGCATTCACATTAATTGAGAATATTGATAAGCCTGGTAAAATTTTGGGTATCAAGTTTTTCAAAAGTCCAGTGGAAATTTTTAATCCTTTCTCCACTGTGGAAGTTGGAATTTGATCAAAAGTTTCTTAGTGACTTTACTTTTGTGGTAGAGGATTGCACTGGTCATTATGGAGGATAGGTCTGAGAATATCCTGGAAAGCTGGTTTAGTTATGGCAAATTTCTTCAACATGTGAATGTCATTAAAGTATTTAATTTCTCCATCATAGATGAAACTCATTTTAGCTGGATACAGGATCCTGGGTTGAATGTTGTTGTTTTAGGAGATTAAAAGTCAATGACCACCCTCTTCTAGCCTGAAAGGTTTCAGCAGAGAGATCTGTAGTCATTGTAATATTCTTCCCCTTGTAGGTTATAGTTTTCTTACGTCTAGCTGCTTTCAGGATTTTCTCTTTCATATTAACTTTAGTGAAGTTAATTATGATGTGCCTGGGGGATGTCTTATTCTGGTTGAGTTGTGCTGGGGTTCTGAAACTGTCTGCTATCTGAATTTCAGAATCTCTTGGAATGTCTGGAAAGTTCTCTTTCATAATTTCAGGAAGAAGAGCCACTGTGTTTTGTGAAGCAACTTCATCACCTTCAGGGATTCCTATAAGGTGAATATTAGTTTTCTTTGAATTATCCCATAACTGAGAGAGTGATCTGTTTTTGCTCACGATTTCTCTTCCTCTTTGAGTACTTGGGTGCATTTAAAAGCTTAAACTTCAATGTCAGAGATCCTTTCTTCTGCCTGTTCCATTCTGTTAGCAAGGGATTATACCATATTTTTCAGATCTTTGAGGGCTGCAAACTATTGCCTCAATGTGTCCAAATCTTTGGTCATTTTATCTTTGAAATCATTGAACTTTTGAGACATCTTTTGAATAATTTGAAATTCTAATTCCCTCCTTTTCTCCATTCTGTTGATCTTATTTGTTATCTAGACTCTGAACATGATTTCTGACATATCAGGCATCTATTTATGGATGAGGTCTTCAGTTGCATCTGACATGTCCTTCTTTGGGGGGGGGTTGATCTACTCTGGTTATTCATGTTACTGGTGTAGGAGATAAGCTCCCCTTGCTCAAGACATGGTAGTTCACCTCAATGTGCTCCTTTAGGAGATTGGTTCTGAGAAACATTTCCTTGAAGATCGAGCTTCTGTACCTGCCTATAGATATGCAGGAATATGCAGAGTGATTCTCCCTAGGAGGTGTGGAGAATCAGCCAAGGTGTAGCTGGGGGTGAACAGATCGGTCTTCGAGAATTGGGTTCTATTCTCTGCCTTCTCTCTTCATTAACATTATAATCTCTAGTTCCATTTGGGCTAAAAGGAACAGACAGCCAGTCTCCCTTATGTTTTTGCTCTAAACAAAATCAATTGTATATGTGTTCCTCAACCTTCACACTAAATTGTAATCTTAAATGGTAGCTTCCTAATGTTACTTGACTTCTTTGTATATGTGTTAAATTCTTACTGAATGTTTGAAAGTATATAAGGTAATCAGTAATGTTTAGCTGGGCCGCTGACCAGAGTGAGTCCCGGTCTCCCTTAAATTATCATTCCGTCTGCAGTTCTTTCCCCCGCGTCTCCAATCAGAAGCTCCAAAGAACACAACGTCATACTGGAGTTTCTCTGCTGATTCCATGCTTAATTTACACCATTTGGCTCTTCTCCTAGAGCTTTGCCAAGGACCCATACAGTGCTACAGCCCGAGAAACTGGGGGCCTCCTTGATTTGGTGGGGCTAATTTGCTCTGTCTTGTTTTCAGCTGTTATCTGTTCTACCCTGGTAAATCAGTTACTCTGGGTTGAAGTCTCAGCTGTGGAGAAATACCAGCAATTAAGTCACCCTGCCCCCCACAGACAATAATTGGAAAATAAAAATCACACGTTCCCACAAGCACACACCCAAGGTAGCACTTTGTATAGTCCTCGGGTATTTGTCCCAGTTCAAGAGGTCCAAATCAACTTTTCCAGTCAGCACTGGTCTCAGGTGGGAGAGTTCAAAAGGTCTCTTGCAACTAGATAGCAGGGGTCTGCTGGTAGTTCAGGTATGACTGGCTCCGGTGCTCCGTGAGGTCAGAAGGACCAACCCAGCAAATAAATTAGTCTGAGAAGGTTGATGCCTCCTTCTACACCTTATACTTCTGTCACACTCAGTCAATGGTAACTTCACTGGGGCTGGGGCTGTGACCTAGTTCACCCCAATGAGCAAATGACCCAGGGGTTTACACCTGCTTAAATCAGAGAGAGATCTATGTCTCCTCAGCCAGGTCTCTGTTCTGAGCCACTATCTGGCAGGGGGAGGTGGGGCCTGACAACCTCGGGTGCTTAATGGAAGCTGGGGTGGTTCACTCAGTTCTAGCCCCACCCCTGATTGATGTTGCTGGCAGAACAGCACAACTTCCCAGAGTTTGTTTCTGTCCTGGTTATCAGACTCTGCTTGAGGTGACAGAAACCATGACTCACTTCTGGGCAGTGGCAAGCAGTTTGAGCTCACACTGAGCTGTCAGTTCTTGCCTCTGCCTGCCTGCCTTTGTCTCAGCTATGATCCTCTGGGGGCTAGGTATGTTTCAACCTCAGTAACATAGACCTCTAGCTTGGCTCCTCCCTGGAAATCTGCCGTCTCTACGCATGTGTATTCTAGTCTCCATGCTCCTTTACTCATGTCCCAGATCCATCCACCAGCAGCCTCCACCGGAGAAGGTACCTGGCTTCCTCTGGCTGCCCAGAGACAGGGCGTGTCTGTCCAAGATTGTTGCCCCAGGGGTGTGAGCTGCTGCTGTTGTTTTACTCCTGGGGGCACTGCCACCACTCCTGTATGGTTCCCTCTCAGCTGACCATCCTCTCCTTACTTCCGTGCCACAGAATCTGCACAGCCGAGCAAGGGCCCTTCCCCTGTCCACACCTCTTGAGAAACTACCCCCAAATCTGGACTCCATAGGGGACAGGTTTCCAGACCTCAGGGTGAGAGTGGAGGGGAGTGCTGGGAGTTCAGAGTTGCAGGTAGAGAATATATACAGTTTTATGCCTGGCATGAGAGTACCATGGCACCCTAGTATAAGTAGGAGGTCCAGTTTTTAGAGGGTCTCACCCATGGGATGGAATGGGTAGACGTTTGAACTCTGCTTGCTTGTTTGTATAGAGTTTACTGCAAGTCCTTCTCATGGGGGAAAGGACTCCTGTCTGCTTGGCAATGGATTCAGTACCTTTTGTTTGTATCTTTGGTATCACAGCTCGCCTCAGCAGGGTTTGATAGGCATTCTTCAATCTTCTCTCTTGGCTCAGCTCCAAACCATCGGCTTACTTGCTAAACTTCTGTCTTTTAACGCTCCTTTTGGAGAGGAGTCTCTGTGGAAAGCTGGCTGTAGTCCACCGTCTTACCTCCGCCTATACTGTTTTTATTGTTGGGGATTCATTGAGGGTACAAAGAACCAGGTTACATTGATTGCATTTGATAGATAAAGACCCTCTTATAATTGTGTCTCACCCTCAAAAGTTGTACCACACACTGTAACCCCCACACCCCCTCCCTTCTTCCTTTTCTCTGCTCTCCCCATCCCCCACTCCCTAACATGTAATAGGTCATTAACTGTCCTTATACCAGAATTGTATACATAGGATTCTGGCTTCTCCATTCTTGAGAATCTTTACTAAGAATAATGTGTTCCACTTCTATCCAGATGTAAAGTCTCCATTTTTTTGGTGACTGAATAGTATTCCAAAGTATACATATACCACACCATGTTAATCCATTCCTGGATTGGTGGGCATTTAGGCTGTTTCCACATTTTGGTGATTGTAAGTTGACCTGTGATAATCAGTCTATTGCAAGTGTCCTTATGGTAAAAGGATTTTTTTTTTCCTTCTGTATAGATGCCTAGTAATGGGATTGCAGGATCAAATGGTAGGTCTAGCTTGAGTACTTTGTGAGTTCTCCATACTTCCTTTCAAAAGATTATATTAGTTTACAGTCCAGCAGTGTAAAAGTATTCCCTTCTCTCCACATCCAAGCCAGCATATGCACCTTTGAGATTTTGTGATGTGGGCCATTTTCACTGTGGTTAGATGATATTTCAGGGTGGTTTTGATTTGCATTTCCCTGATAATTAGGAATGATGAGCATTTTTTCATGTTTGTTAGCCATTTGTCTGTCTTCTTTAGAGAAGGTTCTATTCATCTCTCTTGCCCAGTGATCTAAGTGATTGTTGGCTTTTTACATGTTGATTAATTTGAGTTTTCTGTAGATCCTGGTTATCAACCTTTTTTTCTGATTCAAAATATGTAAATATCCTTTCCCATTGTGTAGGTTGTCTATTTGCTTTGGTTGTTGTCTCCTTAAGTGTACAGAAGCTTTTCAGTTTAATTAACTCCGATTTGTTTATTTTTGTTGCTGTTGCAATTGCCACGGAAGTCTTCCTTATAATGTCTTTCCCCAGGCCAATATCTTCAAGTGTTCTTCCCATGCTTTCATTGAGGATTTTTATTATTTTATGCCTTAAATTTAGGTCTTTTATCCATCTTGAATCAATTTTGGTGAGTGGAGACAGGTGTGGGTCCAGTTTCAGTGTTTTACATGTGGATATCTAGTTCTCCCAGCACCATTTATTGAATAGGGATTCTTTCCCTCAGTGTATGTTCTTGTTTGGTTTATCAAAGATTAGGTGGCTGTAAGATGTTAATTTCATCTCCTGGTTTTCTGTTCGGTTCCAAATATCTATGTCTCCATTTTTTTGTGTGTGCCAATACCATGCTGTTTTGACCACTATGTCCTTGTAGTACAGCCTAAAGTCTGATAGGCTGATGCCCCCAGCTTTGTTTTTGTTACTAAGAATTTCCTTGGCTATATGGAGGATTTTATACCTTTTACTGAAATCTGAAAGTAATAGCTATTAGACTTGATTCTATATCTGCAATTATGGGTAAGTAGCCATTATTACTCTAACTTTTTAAATTATTCTTCAGAGTTAAACAATGAAAAGGAGTAAAAGTCAAATGAAAGTAGTGATTGATTTATTAAAGGGAAGTCAGTTCCTAATCCTTCAGGGACTGAGAACTCTGGGCCTCACTTGCCAGATCAGATTTGAGGATCATCCTTGAGATAGTTTTGAGAACAAAAGGGAAAGGTTCAAAACTGGGCAGTCAATGTGAGGAATGTCAAGTCAAAAGGGAATAGGGAAGGGGGGTGGGAAGGAAGAACAGATGGGCAATAAATGGAAGGAGTGAATTGAAAACTGGAGGAACAAATAGGTAAAGAGCTAAAACTAGATATGGGATTAAAACATATGCAAGCTTGAAGAACAACAATTTGGGGGAATGTTCAGGGGCATACCTCAGAAGTTAAGGGCAGAGTTAGCCATAGTAGTTTTTTCAGAATGATATGGATCAAGGGCTTATCTAAAGTCAAGTCTCAGAAAATATTGAGAGAGATGAGTGGGAAGCTGTTTATAAGCCCTGATTAAACTTTGAAATTATGGAAACTTAAAGGAATGACCTCATACATGGACAGTGGAAACATGTAGAAGGAAGAATTTTAACTCATAGGCAGTGATCTAATGGAAAAAGTTTTCTTCGGGAATCATGACCATTTTTATTATTATGCTGTAAAAAGATTTGCAAACTAGTAAGCCTAAACCATTCAGAAGTGTATTGTCTCTCATTCTCACCACTGTCCTTAGAAGATGATGAAAGGAAATAATAGTCACATTCATCTAACTGATGATTTTTTGCAGTGGGGAACCAGTTAAGTAAATGATAGCTAGCATTTCAACCTGATAGGCTTTCATAGGCCACAAAATCATATATATCAACTTTAGAAGATGGCTGATTAGAGGCATCCTGCACTCGTCTCCTCCACAAAGAACCAAAATAGTAAGCAGATAATCATACTGTGAATAGATCATCTAAGAGAGTATTCTGGGATTCAACTAAGAAGAGACAGGAAACACCAGAGGTACAGAAGTGGAAAAAAGAGGTAGCTAGCTTGGCCAAGACTGGCTGAGACCCTGGAGAGGTTCTCTAGTGTAGGAAAGGTTAAGGCACAGATCTTTAGCAGTTGGAATTCCCACTCCTGCCATCTCCCATTAGTGGGGTTCTGGTGAATGTCCCCAAGTGTTTGTTCCATGCAGCTTTTATTGAAGGCTATTTCCTCTTTAGCCCAGAGGGTAAGCTGAGGAAGGCAACAAAACATCAGCAGTTTCTCTGAGGAAGTGTGTTAGGTCCTATTGTTTCTATAATTATTAACTTTAAGAGTCTTAGCAGCCTTGAGTAATCCAAAACTTGAGCCTTGTGTGGGGACAGCCTCCTGTCTGTGGTTAAACACACACATTCTGGGGGGTGGGTTAATCCCCACTAGTTCACTATGTAGTAAAATGCCACTGGTGGGGGCATCATTCTCCTCTGAAGAATCTGTGAGACAGAAGAATTTTCTTTTGATCTCTACCCAGAGGGTCTTCCTCTGTGATAAGGGATATAAGCTCTCCTACCTTGATCTCTGCCCAGGCCGAATACAAATCTCCACAATGGGTATTTGCTTTTACTGTTAACTGGTCAGGGGATGACCTGGTTAATCTTTCTACTCAGTCCTTGCACAGAGTTTCCTCTGTAGCCATTGTTTCTTCAGAGTGTTCACAGACCCAACAGGGTGCTTTCAAGCTGTATCTCCTATAGGCCAGGCTTCCAGGAAAAGCAGGAACATGCTCAGATAAGAAATTTAGTGGCTGGTTTAGCTGACTTGTTTTTATTCTACCTTGCTCAGCTTATTTCTCTATTTTCCCCCCTTTCTGGGAGTGCTTTCCCTTGCCAAGAATGGGGTCTTCAGTCCCTTTTCTGCCTACAAGGTACAGGAAGCTGAGATACTCCCAAACAGATACCATGCAAATGGGCCTTTACTATGGCACATTACAGTCAGACTGTAAAAAGTCAAAGACAGCCAGACACAATGGCTTACACCTGCAATATCAGTGACTGGGGAAACTGAGGCTAAAGGATTGCTTGAGGCCAGGAAGTTGAGAACAGTATGAGCAACATATTGAGACTTTGCCTCTAAAATAAAAAAAAAAAGGAAAAAAAAGGAAAAGAAAAGAAATAATCAGGCATGGTGACATGTGGCAGCAACTTGGCAGCCTGAGGCAGGAAAAGCACCTTAGCCCAAGAGTTTGAGGCTACAGTGAGCTCTGATTGTGCCACTGCACTCTGCTCTCCACCCTAGGTTACAGAGCAAGGCTGTGTCTCAATTAAAATGATAGAATTTTAAAGACAGCAAAAGAAAAATGACTACTTCCTTATAAGGGAGTTTCCATAATACTAACAGTGGGTTTTCTCAGAAGCAGCCTTACAAATCAGAAGAGAATGGATGACATATTCCAAGTGATAAAAGATAAAAATTGTTAGCCAAGGACACTATTCCCATCAAAGCTATCCTTCATAAATGGAGGAAAAATGAAGTTTTTCTCAGACAAGCAAAACCTGACAGAATACATAGCCACTATATTAGCCCTATAAGAAATGTTTAAGGACATCCTACACCTGGAAGAGAAAGGATGCTATTTATCATCATCAAAATACAGAAAAGTATAAAACTCAATGGTAGACCAAACACAGAATTGAGGAAAAGAAAGGACTCAAATGTTACCACTACAGAAAACCACCATACAGCAATGATAAAAAATAAGAGAGAAAGAAAATAACAAAGAATATAACAAAACAAACAGAAATCAATCAATAAATGGACAGGAACAAGTCCTCATGTATCAGTAATAACCACAAATGTAAACATATTATAATTTCCACTTAAGTATATAGACTGGCTGAATAGATGAAAAAATGAGCTCACTATATGAGGCCTATAACAAACTCACTTCATCTGTAAAGACATATGTAGAGTGAAAGTAAAGGGATAGAAAAAGATATTACATGCAAATGGAAACCAAAAGTGAGCAGAAGTAGCTATATGTATGTCAGCTAAAACAGACATTAAGTTAAAAATGATAAAATGAAAATTATTATCTAAGGATAATAGTCTAGAAATAGAATGTCACAATTCTAAATGCATATTACCTAACACTGGAGCACCCAGATATATAATGCAAATATTATTAGATCTATAAGGAGAGATAGACTCCAGTAAAATAATAGTTCGGAACTCTTGCAAAAGCTTCTTTCTGCTTATAATCTTGTTATTATGTCCTATAATCTTCACATTGCTATTAGAATTATTCTTTTAAAATAGAGTTTGAATTATATTATTTTTTTTACAAAACTCTGACTATAGATTTATGTCTAAACAACTTAACAAGTCTTCTCACTTTTTTTCATCATCTAGCCTTGCCAGAATCATCATTTAAATGATTCCTCCATTTATCTTCCACTCCTATAATTCCTGTTTGGAGCTAAGTCAGTCTGTTTCATATCTTTTGAACTTTGTCTCCTGTAATTCTTAAGCTTAGAATGTCTTTCCACTGTTCTCTAAGTCACTAAAATCCTCATCCTTCAGAGCTCAACTAAAATTCCAGCTTTTCCATGCAACCAGTCCTATTTGATTTACTAGAAAGTAACTTGTTCCTTCTTTTGTGCTCCTACAGGAGGTTACTTCAGCTTCTTTTATAGCACATATTTAAAACTTCCTTATGTCATAATCACTTGTGTTCATGACAATAAACTTGACTATAAGTTTCATGAAAACAGAAATAGTGTTGTATTTATTGCTATATCCCTGGAGGTTTCATAGTACCTGAAACATTGACAGTACTCCTTTGATTTGAATAAAATTGAATTTGGTGACCAGAAATTGAGTAGGATTCATCCTTTGTTGCATCTTCCTAGAATAACTACAGGCCCCAGGATAGTTTGATTATATAAACAAACCTGTAGATAAGAGAGCTGTTCTTTACCAGAATGTATTCTGTTGGCCTCTAACACGCAGGCATTTTAAGAAGCCAAGTTCCAGGCCCACTTCTCTGTGTTCCTTCTTTTCTCTAGTGAGCCTAGTCAAAGTGAAGGGAGGCCAGAAGAAACAGCAGCAACCCTGTTAGAATAGTGACAAAGGAGTCATTCACTATCAACTAACTAGAATTTAGAAAAGGATTGAGAGATCCATCTGTTGAAATCTCACCATCCATCAGCAGTAGGTTGCCATGGGCAGCAAGCCTGCTGTTAGCTACTTACTAATTTTAGTTTATTTTGCTCTTCTCTTAAGGATTCTGAGGTTAAATTATAGACTATATAAATAGAATCTGAAAAGTCACATCAAATTACAGGATTAACATTGGCTCAAGTGTCAGGAAACCTGCATTCTAATCAGGATTCTGCTATTAACTTGCTTTGGAAATAGATTATTATGGAAATAACTCACTGCCTCTGTGATTAGTTCCTTTAGTTTGTAACATGGTTACGTTAAACCAAGTCATATCTAAAATACTTTCATGTTGTGACATTGTATAGGGTGTGACTCTAATAATTATCCCAGCAAAGTAGTAGGTGCTTGATAAATTCTTATTGAACAAATGTGTAAAAAAGGAATTGCATGGGGCAGTGCCTGTGGCTCAAAGGAGTAGGGCACTGGCCCCATATGCTGGAGGTGGCAGGTTCAAATCCAGCTCCAGCCAAAAAACCAAAACAAAACTGCAAAAAAAAAAAAGGAATTCCATGCTTCAGTCTGTGGCATAGGTTATAAATGTTAAATGAATTTAAATAAAAGAATGTTTAGAGATGCAGTGAAAGGGGGGAATGTATTCCAACCAAGAACTTCATTTCTGTGTTTAACTTTGACTTTTAGGGTAAATTCTTCAGGTGATTCCCAAAGGCTCAATATATGAATACTTATTTCAATACTTATTTATGTGATTTTTATTCTTATTATTTTCTCCATGATTAGGGGAAGGAGGAGACAAAACATACATTTATGAAATGGCTTTTATATGCTAGGAACTATATATATAGTATCATACTTAGACTACACAACAACTGCCAGAAAAGGACTTTGTTATTTCAGGTTTTTTCAGGTGAATTAGTCTTAAAGAACTTCTGTAAATTCATCAAGTTTACTTCCTAGGAAGGGGCAGATTGAGGACTCAAACTCAGATATTATTAAATCCAAAACCTTTGCTCCTTTTACTATTATGCCTCACTGAAGATTTTCTTCTCATGCCACTTTAATGTGCATAAAAACCAGAGTCCTCGGAGGTAGGAAGCTAAACAACTCATTTACATTGACCTTATTCAAAATTCTTGGTGCCTTGATTGTAACTCCTGAAACTTATCCTGAGCTCTGGAAATCCTGATAATTGAATAGATTTATTCTCATATTTCCCCCAAATACTACTTATCTATCTCCAATAAGAAATTAAAAATTGTGTTTAAACATTGGAAAAATGTTAAAATAATCCATAATTAGATAAATTCCAATTTAAACAATACTGAGATACTCTTTCTCACCTATCAAACTGTCACAAATTTAAAATTATGACAATACATTCTGTCTGTGATTTTGGGAGGACACTGGTCCTCTGATATATTACTGATGGGAATTTAAATTGGGACAACTCTTGTAGAGAAAAATTTTACAATATCCAATAAAACTACATATTCACTTATATTTTGACCCACAACTGTACTTCTAGGAATATAATGTGAAGATACACCTCCCAAAACATGAAAGTACATTTGCACAGATTATTCATTGGAATATTGTTTATAGTTGTAAAATATTATAAAAAACCCTAAATTTTTACACAAGAGTGGTCAAATAAACCATGGCACATCAAAATAATGAAGTATTGTATTAGTTATATATTTCTATGTAATAAATGACCACAAACTTAGCATCTTAAAACCCACTAAGTTTTTTTTTATTTTTTATAAACAAATTTATCATTTCAAAATTCTTGTGAATCAGGAATCCTGGCACATCTTAACTGAGTCTTCTACATTAGAATCTCTTACAAGACTGCAAAAGATGTGTTGGCCAAGGCTTGAAGTCTTCTAAGGCTCTCATAGGGATGGATTGACTTCCAAGTTCATATGGTTGTTGGCTGGATTGAGTTTCTTCAGAATCTTTGGACTGAGGGCCTCAGCTACTTGCTAAATATCAGCTGGAATCTGTTCATAGCACCTAGAGGCTTCCAGTAGTTCCTTGCCATGTTGACCTCTCCCTATGTTGGCATTCTTCATCAGTGCTAATAAGGAGGGATTCAGTATAAAGCGTCTTCTAGCAAGGTGGAAGTAGCAATGTTACAGAAGTGACATCTCATTACCTTTGCTATATTGTATTGGTTATACGCAAGTCATAGTCCACTCCTTAACTCAAAGGCCAAGAATTACACAATGGTGTTAATATTGTTAATCCTTGCCATGTTGACCTCTCCCTATGTTGGCATTCTTCATCAGTGCTAATAAGGAGGGATTCAGTATAAATCGTCTTCTAGCAAGGTGGAAGTAGCAATGTCACAGAAGTGACATCTCATTACCTTTGCTATATTATATTGGTTATACGCAAGTCATAGTCCACTCCTTAACTCAAAGGCCAAGAATTACACAATGGTGTTAATATTAGGAGGCAGAGATCATGGAACAATCTTAGAGTCTGTCCATCACATACATTATGTAGTTATAAAAAAGAACAATGAAGAAATGAACTGACTTGGCATGATTTTTAGGACATATTATTAAGTGAATAAAGCAATGTATAAAAGAATATATATAGTATATTATCCTTCATTAAAGAAAAGAAAATCTGAGAAAACCAGAGAAGAGTAGAGATACATCTCTACTCAATTGTGCAAAATAAATATAGGAATGATAAACCCAAATCTAAAGAGATTTATTACCTACATGTGGTGGTTGTAAAAGACATGGACAGAATGGGAAAATGGGACTGAGGTAATAAAGGATTAAAGAGGAGTGGTCTTTGTTTGAATATGCCTTTTTGTATAAATTTGATGCTTAGTAACACAGTAATGTTTCACATACTTCCAAGATAAATAAATAATTAAAATAAGCCATAATGGGGGTGGGAAAGGGGCAGGACTGAAAATGGAATACAAACAGTAACAAATATACATGACTGTGTTTAAAATGTCCAAAACAAGCACAATATAACTGAGGAAAATAGGGAATAATAAAAACAATGTGCTATGAGTTGAAGTGTGTCCCCCCCAAAAAAGATATGTTGAAAAACTAACCCCCAGTATCTCAGAATGTGACTTTATTTGTAAACAGGGGTAATCAAGTTAAAATGACGCTCTTAGATTGGACCCTGATCCCTTATGTCATCATAAAAAGGGGAGATTTGGACACAGACAGAAGGCAGATGATGTGAAGAGATAGAGACAAAGAAAAATGTAAAGGTTATGGTAAAGATTGGATCAATGCAACCATCAGTCAAAGATTGGGAGTAAACCATCAGAAGATAGGAGAGAGACACAGTGTAGATTCTACTTCTCACAGACCTCAGAAAGAATCAACTTTGCCAAGACTTTGAGTTTGTACTTTTAGACTGGCTGTGAAGCCATCCAGTTTTGGTACTTCATTGCAGGAGCACTAGAAAACTAATTTTGGAAAACGTTAGTTTGACTGGATACTGTAAGGCTTAAGACAAAAATAATTATATACATATACTGTATTCTACTTTGTAACTTGTTTCTCACAGGGGTAAGGGTTATAAATTTTGACAATATTTTGTGTGTATACTAGGATTGAAAGATACACAAATCCTACTTAATAACAGCCAAATTTACTACAGAAAAAGAACTTACAAGTATTGATGGAGGAGATTATAATAAAACAAATATGTTGAACTGGAATCAGAGGTATCAGTGGGAATTCATGTTTTATAAGATAAATTCAATAGATAGTTGATAGACAAATACATAAATAAATATATGTGAATATATATTAGTGTACATATACAGACAAATGTAGAAATAAACATAGGAATGTGTGAGGATGTGTGTGGTAGTATGCATACATATATTTCCTAGCTGTGTCCACCTAAAGGGTCTAGCAAAAATAGAATTCTAATAGCAATAAGCACATTTACAGCTAAATTTTGGCTTCTAAATACCAATAATTAATGCAACATGGTGTATTTGAAGAAAAACTGTAACAGTGGAATAACATCTAACAAGGGCACAAGGCTCCTTAGAGAAGTAATTGATTCCAGAATTGAAACAGAAAAAGTATAAGATTAAGATTAGCCTGTCATACTTTGTGGTACCAGAAAATAGGAAAATGTTTGAAACAGGATGAGACATATTTAAAGAGCAAGGAGCCAACTTGATGGAGATTTTATGGCCAACACTAGAAACATTTCAGCAATGAAATAATAATGATAGTGGTGAATTATACCATGTAAAATAAATTCATACTGATGTAAATAAATAATTGAATAATCAATGAATAAATAAATGATAAGAAGAGAAAACTCATCTTTAGGGAAGAATTCTACTTAGTAAATGTAGAAGAAATGAGAGAAATAGAAAATCACAACTAGACAAACACCATAGTAATAATTGTAGAAAAGACATGATGCATGCTAAAATTGGGAGGTGAAAACTTGAGGAGAAATAGGAAATTTGCATATTTTTGAGGTAGCTGCTATAATATGTTTATTAATCACAAAGGGAAAATTAGTAGCTATTCAGTGGAGAAACCCTGTAGATGCCACCTTTACAAAATGACCAAGGTAAACATCTCCAATAATAAAATGTGCTAACATCACATGGATATGATGTAATATGATGCACAACATCACTTCTGTGATATGCTTGCCAAAAATTCATAACTTTGATCTAACCGAGACAAAAATATCATATGTACTCAAAATGAGAAACTTTCTACATACTAAGTGTTCATCAAGAGCATCAAGGTTATTAAAGACAAAAGACTAAGAAGCTGTTCTAGATTGAAATAGACATGAAGAGCATCAACAATTGATGCAATGTGGGACCTTGAATTGGATAGTGGAACAAAAAAGAAGTCAAATTGGAACATCTATAATTTGACTAATAGGATCACATTAACTGTTAATTTCCTGGTTTTGATCATTCTATTCTGGTTATGTAAGTTATTAACATTAGGAGAAGCTGGCGAAGGATGTATGTGAGCTTCTGGTGCCATTTTTCATAACTTTTCTAAAAGTGTAAAATTATTTCCAAGTAAAGTTTAAAATTATTCGTTTCAGAATATTTTTCTATTACATAGCAGTAATACTGAGTGGGAGCAGTGTTAGTAGAAGAAAGGTTAATATGTAATAATCCCTTCACATATATTATTTCATATTAATTTCCCAAGAAGGCTGTGAAATAGATAGGAAAGATATAATTTCCCCTAAATGCAACACAAACAAAACCAGGAAAACATGATCAATTTTAAATAGGAAAAATAATACAATATGTGCCAATTTTGAGATGATCAAAACATTGGAATTATCAGACAAAGATCTAAAATCAGCTGTTTTAATTATACTCCGTGAGATAAAGTTATGTACACTTTAATGAATAGAAAGATAGAAGTTCTCTACAGAGAAATGGAAATGATAAAAATCAGAACTAAATGTAAATTTTAGAGCTAAAAATACAATATCTGAAAAAAAATTACCCAAATAGATGGGTTCATTAGCAGAATGGAGATGATGAAGGAAAGAGTCAGTGAACTTGAAGTTAGATCAAAAGAAATTATCCAACTTAAAAAAGGAGAAAAGTGGAAAAACATAGTCTCAGGACCATAAGAAAATATAGAAAATTCTGGTAGCGCCCGTAACTTAGTGGGTAGGGCGCGAGCTACATACATGGAAGCTGGTGGGTTCCAACCACCCAGGCCAGCTAAAATCAACAATGACAACTGCAACAACAACAATAAAAAATAGCTGGGCGTTGTGGCAGGTACCTGTACTCCCAGCTACTTGGGAGGTTAAGGCAAGAGAATCACATAAGCCCTGGAGTTTGAGGTTGCTGTGAGCTGTGATGCCACTCACTCTACTGAGGGTGACATAGTAAGACTGCCTCTAAAAAAAAAGTAATTAAAAATTTCTTATTTCCAGTCCATCATATAATGAGCTTGGAAGTTGTAACTCCATTCAAACAACAACAAAAATCTGAATAAATGGAAAATTTAACAAGTCTTCTTAGACTCATCAGATAAGTGAGATCATAGGGCAAACTGCTGCCTCCTAAATTGAAAAGAAAGAAAGATACACTGAAGGACAACTTAAAAGAGCAGAAACTTCCACAGGAATAAATACTGTGGTTTTCAAGGGTAGGGAAGCCTGAACTGTAATTGATGAATGGCTGGAGACTAAGTGTGGACAAATCTGAGAATTAAACATTTCAGGTAGACCAAGTTATAGGGAGCCCTTATGCTTTTGTGAGTTTATCTCCTGGAACTCTACCAGGTTCTTATAAGTCAATATCAGATAAAAATTTCCTCATGCTTCTGGCAAGGGGAGAGGAAAAGGAACTATTTTGAAAAATGTCAGAGCATTCTATTCTTAAGATAGTCTTCCCTCAAGAGCAACAATTTTACTAGAGCCTAAACTATTGGGGCTTTTTGAGAACCTAACTGACCTGAGTAGAGGGAAATATCCTATTGTGGCCAATTCTATCCTTCCATGTGAGAGAAGGAAAATACTCAACTCCAGTTCACTTTATCTGTCCTGGTAGTGGTAGTGGGGTAGATTGAAAAGCATTGGTGAAATTTATAGTTGAGAGGCACATATTCACTTCTTAGTTAAATTAGGCCCACTGAGACGTAATCATAGAACTTTAATGCTTCCCCACAACTCCAGATCTTACTACAATATTACTAAATGCCTATTTATCACAGTTATTTTAGGCAATACATAACATCTGGTAATGAAGAAGTAAAATTACAAAGAAGTAAAATTACTGGGACAAAACAGTTTTGAAGAGATAGAAAAAGCATCAGAAGCAGACTCAGATATGGTAGAGATGTTGAAATGATCAGAACAGAAACTTAAAATCACCATGATTAGTATGGTAAAGGCCAATGGATAAAGTAGAGAGTATGTTAAGAAAACTGGGAAATACAAGCAGACAAATGGACATTCTAAGAAAGAATTAGAAATGTTAGTGATCCAAAAATACTGTAACAGAAATAAAGAATACTTTTGATTGGCTTACTAGTAGACTGGACATGGCTAAAGAAAGAACCTCTGGGCTTGAGAATATGTCAAAAGAAACTTTTAAGATGAGGATTCAAAATGTCCACTGGATTTCTGAAAAACTCTATACCCCAAATTTTACCAGTTTTATCAATATTCTTAATCAATGTGAATGGCTTAAATTGTTCTCTAAAGAGGCACAGGCTGGCTGACTGGATACAAAAACTCAGGCCAGGTATCTGCCACATATAAGAATATCATCTTACCTTAAAAGATAAATATAGACTCAAGGTGAAGGGATGGTCATCTATATTCCAGGCAAATGGAAAGCAGGTGTTGCAGTTGTATTTGCAGATATCAAATCAAAAAGAGTAAGCAGGGATAAGGATGGTCACTTTATATTTGTTAAGGATAATACTCAACAAGATGAGATTTCAATTATCAATATTTATGCACCAAACCAGAATGCACTACAATTTATAAGAGATACTCTAATAGGCATAAGCAACTTGATTTCTCCCAGCTCCATCATAGTCAGAGATTTCAATACTCCTTTGGCAGTGTTGGATAGATCCTCCAACAAGAAGCTCAGCAAACAAGTTTTAGATTTAAACTTAAACATTCAGCATTTGGATTTAACTGAAATCTACAGAACATTTCATCCTAACAAAACTGAATAAACATTTTTCTCATCGGGCCATGGAACATACTCCAAAATTGACCACATCTTAGGTCACAAGTCTAACCTCAGCAAATTTAAAAGAATAGAAATTATTCCATGCATCTTCTCAGATCATCATAGAATAAAAGTTGAACTCAGTAACAGCAATCTACAGACTCATACAAAAGCATGGAAGCTAAATAACCTTATGCTGAATGATAGGTGGGTCACAGATGAGATCAAGAAGGAAATTACCAAATTTTTGGAACAAAATGACAATGAAGACACAAGGTACCAGAACCTCTGGGATACTGCAAAGGCAGTCTTTAGAGGGAAATTTATAGCACTGTAAGCCTTCCTCAAGAGAATGGAAAGAGAAGAAGTTAACAACTTAATGGGACATCTCAAGCAACTGGAAAAGGAAGAATACTGTGATCCCAAACCCAGCAGAAGAAAAGAAATAACCAAAATTAGAGCAGAATTAAATGAAATTGAAAATAAAAGGATTATACAACAGATCAATAAATCAATAAGTTTTTTTTT
>NW_003852634.1:716450-722470 GCF_000181295.1 Otolemur garnettii | reverse complement strand
ATGTACACCATGGAATACTATGCAGCCCTAAAGAAAGATGGAGACTTTACCTCCTTCATGTTTACATGGATGGAGCTGGAAAATATTTTTCTTAGCAAAGTAACTCAAGAATGGAAGAAAACGTATCCAATGTACTCAGCCCTACTATGAAACTAATTTATAGCATTCATAGGAAAGCTATAACCTAATTTAAGCCCCAAAATATGGGGAAAGTGTATAGGGAGGGGAGGGGATGGAGGAGGATGGGTGGAGGTAGGTTGATTGGTGGTATCACGTCTATGGTTCATCTTATAAGGGTATATGTGAATTTTTCTAAATGTAGAATATAAATGTCTTAACACAATAACTAAGAAAATGACATGAAGGTTAAGTTAACCAGTTTGATGAAAATATTTTAAATTCTATATAAAAACAACACTGTACCCCATGACAGTATTAATATACACAGCTATGATTTAATAATAATAATAAAAGGAACTTCCAAAATGGAAAAACAAAGAGAAAAAAAAGACTTATAAAGCATAAAAGGAAACCCAGGAATGGTGAAACAACTACAAAGCCTGTAAGCTATGTCTGATGGAAAATTGGGAAGGAAAAGAGAGAAAATCGAAAAGAAAAAAAATATTTGAAACAGTATTAACTGAGAAGTTTCACAAGTTAAGTCAAATCCAGGTCTCAGAGAACACCACACATGATAAATGCAAAAACAAAAACAAACAAAACAAATCCATAAGAGAAAATCAAAAACCAAAAAATTGCCCCCAAACCCTCCTAAACCTAAGCAATATCATATTCAAACTGCAAAACAACCAAAGTCAAAGAAAAACTCTTGAAAGAAGTCAGAAGGCAAATATAAAACTTATAGAGGAGCAAAGATAAAAATTATACTTGACTTCTCTGTGTTCTTCAGAGAAGGTCCTGAAGGCCAACAAAAAGAGCAGAGTAAAATATTAAAAGTGTTGAGAAAAAAAAAATCACCAACCTAGATTTCTGTAGCTTGAGAAATTATCTTTCAAATGTGAATGAGAAATAAAGACTTTCACAGATAAAAATTGAGTATTTTCTCATACTTTTTTTCTAGTATTTGCATCATTTTGTATATTAAATTTGAATCTTTCATCCAGTAATAGTTAATTTTTGTAAGTGGTGAGAGGTGAGGGTCCAGTTAGTCTTCTACATGTGGTTAACCAGTTCTTCCAGCACCATTTATTAAATAGGGATTCCTTTCCCTGGTGTTTGATTTTGTAGGGTTTATCAAAGATCAGATGGCGATATGGGGCTTGGTTCATCTCTAATTTCTCTATTCCATAGATCTATATCCCTATTTTTGTGGCAGTCTCATGTTATTTTAATCACTATAGACTTGTAGTATAACCTGAAGTCTGGTAACATAATGCCTCCAGATTTGTTTTTATTTCTTAGGATTACATATGATGTTTGGGCTTTTTCTGTGTTTCTATATAAAACACAGTACTATTTTTTTTTTTCAGCAAGAAAAGAGTAGAAAATCCCATTTATAAGTAGGCAAGAGCCATGAACAGGACCTTCTCTGAAGAAGACAGACAAAAGGCAAACAAACACATGAAAAAATGCTCATCATCCCTAGTTATCACATAAATGCAAATCAGAACAACCCTGAGATATCTATTACCTAATCCCAGTATAATAGCTGATATCACAAAATTCCAAAGATGCAGATGCTGATGTGGAGAGAAGGGAACACTTTTATATTCTTGGTGGGATTGCAAACTAATACAGCCTCTATGGGAAGAAGTATAGAGAATTCTCGAAGAGCTAAAATAAACCTTCCATTTGATCCCACAATCTCATTACTAGGTATCTGGAAGAAAAAAAATCATTTTACCATAGGATTTTTGCACTAGAATGTTCATAAAAGCTCAATTCACAATTACCAGGACATGGAATTAACCCAAGTGTCCATCAACACATGAATAGATTAATAAACTGTGGTATAAATATTGTTGGAATACTATTTAATCATAAAAATGTAGACTTTACAGCATTTGTATTAACCTGGATAGAGTTGAAGCACTTTCCTCTTAGTAAATTATCACAAGAATGGATATATAAATCTCTATACACACACACAGAGTCCCCAAGTTACAACCATTGGACTGAGGTACTACTCACACTTATGAACAGTGACTATTACAAGTAATAGGTAAATGTACCTGTTCCAACTTACATTCAAATTCAACTACAGAACCTATCTTGTTCTGGAGACTGCCTGTATTGCTACACATGTTTATATGAAATCATTGACAGTGTTGATACAAGGGAAGGGAGAGAGGAATTATGATTCTTTTGTTATTATAAAGGACTCACACTACCCATGAAGTGGTCCAGTGTTAACTTGAAAGTGGACTTGGAGGTGCGGAGCCAAGATGGCGGAGTGCAGCCAGTTTTTTACAGAAGCTCCCGTCCAGAAGGAGGCTTAAAGGACAGAAGTTTAGCAAGTTAGCTGATGGTTTGGAGCAGAGCCAAGAGAGAAGATTGAAGAGCACACTTCAACCTTCCTGAGGCAAGCTATGACCCCAAAAATACAACCAAAAGGTACAAAATCCACCACAAAGCGAATGGGAGTCCCCTCCCCCACAGCAAGGGCTCACAGTTTACTCCATGCAAACAAGCGAGCAGAGTTCAAACTTCCTCCCACTCTATCCCACGGGAAAGACTCCCTAAAAACTGGACCTCCTACCCCTGCTGGCGTGCCACAGCACCTTCCAGCCAAGCATAAAACTGTAAAACTATATAAAACTGTATATATTCCCTACCTGCAACATTGAACTCTGAGGATTCCCTACCCACCCACTCCAAGGTCTGAAGGTTTGTTACCTATGGAATCCAGATTCTTGGGCATCTCCTTGAGAGAAGTGGAGGGGGAAAGGGCTGGTGCTGTTTTGTGCTGACTGTAGTACAGGGGTGAGGAGAAGGAAACCGGCTCAGAGGACGCCAATACAGCAACAGTGGCATCCTGAGCTGCAAACTGACGCCATTCCAGCCCCATATATCTGGGCAAACAGAGGTTCTGGACAGCTGCCACAGGCAAAATGCAGAGAACTTTCGAAGTAATCCCCCTCAGACAAAGGAACTGGGCGGGCAGAGGCTAGAATTGACACCTGAGTGTAAATTGCTATTTGTCTGCTGCCCAGAGCTGAATGCAAGGACTTGCAGAGAAATCTAGCTGTACAGAAGCCTAATTTAAAAACGCAAGGCCCCCCTGCTGAACTCAGATTTCTGGCTGATTTTGCCAGTCGTAAACCCCGGGACCAGTGGCCCACTGGAGTGAATAGGGTCACAGACCTGGGAGATTACGAGTGACTGAGTGCAAGGTGGGGAAGGAGGTATTAACATTCCCAGACTAACCCATTTGCCGGGTGGGTCCCCTTGCCCTGGAGCGGGGTGGGCCCAAAACTGCATGCTAGAGTTGCACACCTCATGGGCGGGAGAGGAGATCCTTGCCCCAGCCTCCGGCTCTGGACAGGCCCGGAACTGGCAGGCATCCCGTGGGCAATGGCGGAGGAGTTCTCCATTCGAGGTAGACCCAAAATAGCTTGCTAGGGACACACACACCCCACGGGGGCCAGGGGAAGAGTTCCTCGCTCCAGGCACCCAAGCTGGTTGGGTTTAGAACTGCTTGATAGAACCACACGAGCCCTGTAGGTGGTGGTGGAGGGATCTACCACTCTGGACGGGCCCAGAACTATTTGTTAGAGCCACATACGTCCCACAGATGGAGGTGGGGGAGTTCCCTGATCCGGACTCCCGCAATGGGAGGGCACAGATCAGCTTGCTAGTGCCATATGCATCCAACGGGTGACGGTCAAGAAGTCCTCCGCTCCCCCCCAGCTACTCTGGTGGGGCTGAACTAGGACTGATCTGGTCGCTCACGTACCTGGTGCTACCGCTGCCATTCCCCCACCCCCTGGCTGCTCCAGGGTGCTGAACTAGGACTGATCTAGCTACTACAGTTCCCCTGTTCCACCAGTTGCCCTGGAGGAGCTGAACTAGGACTGAACCGGCTGCTGCCGGTCTCCTACCCCACCCCTGGTCACCCCAGCAGGCTGAACGAGGTCTAATCTGGCCATGCACACTCCCGTGCAGCTGCTACCATTCTACTGCATCCCGGTTGCCCCAGCACCTGAGAACTGGGAGAAGACAACAGACACACTCGGCCTGTCTCCCTGGGCAACCAAAAGAAGCCACCAACTGAACGGTTCTGATAAGGCCTCCAAACAAGGTAAACTCAGCATGGGGCAGAACCAGTGGAAAAACTCTGGCAACTGGAATAATCAGAGTAGAGCAACTCCTCCAAGAGAAAATGGGGCAGACACAATTGAAGACCCAATCCACAAGCAAATGGCTAGGATGTCAGAAATCGAGTTCAGAATTTGGATAGCAAATAAGATTAACAGAATGGAAGAAAAGAAGGAATTAGGAGTTCAAGAAACTATTCAAAAGATTTATCAAGAAATTATTCAAAAGATGTCTCAAGAACTCAATGATTTCAAAGATAAAATGATCAAAGATTTTGAAACATTGAGACAAGAGGTTGCAGCCCTCAAGGATCTGAAAGACACGGTGGAATCCCTCCGTAACAGAGTGGAACAAGCAGAAGAAAGGATCTCTGTCTTTGAAGACAAAGCTTTTGAAGAAGCCCAGGAGTGCAAAAATTAAAAGAAATGGAGAGCAAAAAACAGATCTCACTCTCAGAGAACTCTCGGACAATTTGAAGAAAACTAATATTCACCTTACAGGAATCCCTGAAGGTGATGAAGTTGCTTCACAAAACACTGAGGCTTTTCTTCGTGAAATTATGAAAGAGAACTTTCCAGACATGCCAAGAGATTCTGAAATTCAGATAGCAGATAGTTTCAGAACCCCAGCATGACTCAACCCGAACACAACCTGGACATCCCCCAGACAAATCATAATTAACCTCATCAAAGTTAAGATGAAAGAGAAAATTCTGAAAGCAGTCAGACATAAGAAAACCATAACCTACAAGGAAAAGAGTATTAGGATGACTATAGATATCTTGGCTGAAAACTTTTATGCAAGAAGAGGGTGGTCATCAACTTTTAATCTCCTAAAATAAAATAACTTTCAACCAAGGATCCTGTATCCAGCTAAACTGAGTTTCATCTATGATGGAGAAATTAAATACTTTAATGACATTCACATGTTGAAGAAATTTGCCATAACTAAAGCACCTCTCCAGGAAATTCTCAAACCTATCCTCCATAATGACCAGTGCAATCCTCCACAACAAAAGTAAACCCACCCAGAAACTTTTGATCAAATTCCAACTTCCGTAATGGCAAAAGTATTAAAAATGTCTACTGGACTTTCGAGCAACTCGATGTCCAAAATTTTACCAGGCTTATCAATAATTTCTATCAATGTGAATGGCTTAAACTGTCCTCTATAGAGGCACAGACTGGCTGATTGGATACAGAAACTCAGACCAGACATCTGTTGTATACAAGAATCTCACCTTACCTTAAAAGACAAATATAGATGCAGGGTGAAGAGATGGTGATCTATATTCCAGGCTAATGGAAAGCAGAAAAAAACAGGTGTTGCAATATTATTCACAGATACAATAGGTTATAAACCAACAAAAGTAACCAAAGATAAAGATGACCACTTTGTATTTGTTAAGGGCAATACTCAATATGATGAGATCTCAATTATCAATATCTATGCACCCAAGCAGAATACACCTCAGTTTATAAAAGAGACTCTAACTGGCATGAGCAACTTGAACTCTTCCAGCTCTATCGTAGTTGGAAATTTCAACACTCCTTTGGAAGTGTTGGACAGATCCTCCTAAAAGAAGTTGAGCAAAGAAATCTTAGATTTAAATTTAACTATTCAACTTTTGGACCTAACAGACATCTACAGAACTTTTCATCCTAACAAAACTGAATAAACATTTTTTCTCATCAGTCCATGGAACATACTCCAAAATTGATCACATCTTAGGTCATAAGTCT
>NW_003852634.1:682447-713018 GCF_000181295.1 Otolemur garnettii | reverse complement strand
AATCTTTCTAAGAGTAGAATGTGAACGTTTTAAAATAATAACTAAGAAAATGACATGAGGGCTATGTTAACCAGTTTGATGGAAGTGTTTCGGACTGTGTGTGAAAACCCCACACTGTACCCCAGAAGTACATTAATGTACATAGTTACCATTCAATAAAAAAAAAGAAAGTGGACTTGGATTAGTTTTAAACATATATTGCAAACTCAATTGTAACCAATAAAAAAGAACAAAAAAGTATAACTGATAGTTTCATGTCAAAGAAAATTGACTCATATAATCTATCAATTAAACAAAAATAGAAACAATAAATAAGGGCAACAAATAGAAAATAGTAAAAAAAATTGTAGATATTAACGCATCTATATCAATAATCATTTTAAGTGTCAACAGTCTAAATGCACCAGTTAGAAAACAGAGCTTATCAAAGTGGATCAAGAAACAAGACATAACCATATATTGTCTACCAAAAAGCCACTTTAAATATAAACACATATACAGAGTAAAAAAAAAAAATGAAGAGGAAGATATACCATGCTAACACTCTTCAAAATAAAGGGGAAATAGCTATGTTAATTTCAAATAGAACAAACTTAAGAACAAGGAAATCATCAGGAATAAAATTATGCATTACATAAATGTGAAAGGGTCAATTATCCACCAGGACAAAATAACCCTTAACATATATGTGCCTAGCAACAAAGTGTCAAACCACATGAGGCAAAGAAATGATAAAACTTCAAGAAATAAGTGATTTACCTATTATAGTTGGGTTTTTTGATATATCTTTATCAGTGTGAAAAAATCCATCAGGTAGAAAATCAGAAAATCAGGACATAGTTGAACTTAACAGCAGCATCAGTCAAATAGATCTTATTGACATATATAGGACACTTCATCCAACAACAACAGATTACACATTGTTCTCAATCTCACAACAAACATTCACCAACATAGATGACATTCTGGGTCATAAAACATACCTTAACAAATTTTAAAGAATATAAATCATACAATGTCTATTCTCAAGCAACAATGGAATTAAATGAGAAATTAATAAGAGAAAGATAGCTGGAAAATCCCCAAATACTTGAAGATTAAACAATAAACTTCTAAATAACATATAGGTTAATGAGATTAAAGCTAAATGTCCATTGATGGATGAAGGAATAAAGAAAATGTGATATACACATAATATGGAATATTATTCTGCCCTTAAAATGAAAGAAATCTTTCCATTTGCAACAACATGGAAGATCCTAGAGGACAATATGCTAAGTGAAATTAGCCAAATGCACAAAAACAAATACTACATGAAAGCAAGTTATGACAACTCTAAAGTTGCCAAACTCATAAAAGTAGAGAGTGGAATGGTTGTCAACAGGGTAAGCAACAAAAGGGAAACAAATCATTATTAGACAATGAGTATAAAGTTTCAGTTATACAAACTGAATTAGTGCTCCTAGGGATCTACCATGTACTGCCCATAGTTAATAATTCTTTATTATATACTTAAAAATTTGCTAAGATGGTAAATCTTATTTAAGTGTTTTTATCTCATGCACACACAAAAACCAATGATACTATGTAAACAAAAAGGCAGGAGAAAGTTTTTGGAGGTAATGGACAGGTTTATGGCAGAGACTCTAGCAATGATTTCATGGAAGGGGACTTATCTTCAATGTCATCAAAGTGCATATATTAAATATGAAGCTTTTTGTATGTCAATCATACCTAAATAAGGTGATTTTGTTTTAAAAATATCTTTTAAAAAAGTTAAAATATTTTTAACTAATTGAAACTGAAAATACAACTTACCAAAATTCATGGGATGCGGTGAAAAGAGTGCTTAGAGAGAAATTTATAGTATTGAATGCGTATATATATGAATGCAGAAAAGAAGAAAGATATGAAATCAATAATCTAAGGTTGTACCTTCAGAAAATAGAAAAATAAGGGCAAATTAAGCCCAAAGTTAGCAAAAGAAAAGAAATCATACAGATTAGAGGAGTAATCAATGAAATTGAAAATAGGAAATCTATAGAGAAAATATGCAAAACTAAAAGCTGGTTCTCAGAAATGAGAAAGAAAATTGATAAATTTTTAGCCAGACTAAGAAAAAAAGTCAGAAGACACAAAGTACCATATAAGAAATGAAAGTGGGAACATCACTAGAGATCCCATGGATATTAAAAAGATAATAAAGAAAAATTATGAACAACTCTATGTACATAAATTTGGTGACCTGGATGAAACTGACCAATTACTTAAAGACACAATCTGCTAAAACTAATAAACAAATTGAGTAGTCCTATATCCATTAAAGATAATAAATTGAAAAGTAATTAACCTTCCAAAACATTAAGTACCAGGCAGATACCTGGATAGATTACTAATTATGAGATTGTAAGATCAAATGGAAGGTCTACTTTTAGCTCTTTGAGGATTCCCCATACTTCTTTCCATAAAGGCTATATTAGTTTGCAATCCTACCAACAGTGTAAAAGTATTCCCTCTTCTCTCCACACCTACACCGGCATCTGCAGCTTTGGGACTTTGTTATGTGGGCTATTCTTACTGCAGTTGGTTGATAATTCAGAGTGGTTTGATTTGCATTTCTCTGATGATTAGGGACAATTAGCATTTTCATGTGTTTTTTTTTTTTTATTTGCCATTTGTTTGTCTTCTTTAGAGAAAGCTCTGTTCATGCCCTTTCCCATTTATAAATGGGATTGTTTCCTCTTTTCTTATTGATTAGTTTGAGTTCTCTGTATGTTCTGCTTATGAGGCCTTTGTCAGATGTGTAACAGGCAAATATCTTCTTCCATTCTGAAGATTGTCTATTTGTTTTAGTTGTTGTGCCTTTAGCTGTGCATAAGCTGTGCACATGATCTTACCTTGATCATGTCCCATTTATTTATTTTTGGTGTTGCTGCAATTGCCAAGGGGTCATCATAAAATCTTTTCCTAGGCCCGTATCATCAAGAGTTTTTCCCATAATTTCTTCCAGACCTTTTATCATTTTGTATGTTAGATTTAAATTTTTAATAGAGCATGAGTTAATTCTTGTAAGTAGTGAGAGTTGTGGGTCTAGTTTCACTTTTTTACACATGGCCAACAAGTTCTCCTAACACCATATAATAATAGGGATTCTTTTCCCCAATGTATGGTTTGGTTTGGTTTGGATTATTGAAGATCAGTTGGTGATATGCAGCTGGTTTCATCTCTGAGTTCTCTATTCTTTTCTATAGATTTATGTTTCCATTTTTGTGGCAGTACCATACTGTTTTGATCAGTATAACTGGTAGAATAACTTGAACTCTGGTTTTGTAATACATCCAGATTTGTTTTTATTACTAAGAATTGCCTTGTCTACTCAGTGTTTGTTCTGGTTCCATATGAAATGAAGAACTATTTTTGTAAGTTCTTCAATGTATGATCTTGGTGCCTAAATGGGGATTGCATTCAATCTGTAGATTGCTTTGGGTAATATGGACATTTTAACAGTGTTGCTTCTTCCCAGCCATGAGCATAGTATGTTCTTCCATTTGTTAATATCTCCTGCTATTTCTTTTCTGTGTTTCATAATTCTTTCTGTACATATACTTTATGTGCCTTCTTAGATATATTCCTAAGAATTTCATTTTTTTGAAGATACTGTGAATGGTACTGTGTATTTGATTTGATTCTAAGCTTTACTGTTATGGGCATATATGAAGGCTACCGAATTGTAGACATTGATTTTATATCCTGAGATTTTACTCTATTTCTTGATCACTTTCAGGAGTTTTGCAGTTGAGTCCCTGGGATTGTCTAAGTATAAGATCATATCATTGGCAAAGAGCAAGAATTTTACCTCTTCCTCCCTTATTTGGATTTGTTTTATATCCCTCTCTTGCCAGATTGCATTGGCTAGAACTTCTAGAACTATGCTGAATAGTAATGGCAATAGTGGGCATCCTTGTCTGGTTCCAGTTCTAAGTGGAAATGCTTTCAGTTTTATTCCATTCTGTGTGATATTAGGTGTGGGTTTATTGTAGTTGCCTTCTATCAATTTAAAAATGTCCCATCTATGCCTATTTTCTTAACTGTTCTTGTCAGAAAAGGACGATGAATTTTGTTAAATGATGATTCTGCATATATTGAGAGAACCATATGGTCTTTGGTTTTGCTACTATTTATGTGGTGAATTACATTTATGGATTTACATACATTGAACCAACCTCACATCTGGGATAAAGCCTACCTGATCATGCTGTACAATTTTTAAAATGTGTAGTTGTATTGTGTTTGCTAGGATTTTCTACTATTTTTTCATTGGTAGTCAATAATTATATTGGTCGATAGTTTCCTTCTTGGTGAATCTTTTCCTGGTTTTGGTATCAGGGTGATATCTGCTTCATACAAGGAGTTGGGGAAAGTCTTATTTCTCAATATTTTGGAATAGGTTCTGCAATATAGGTACTAGCTCTTTGAAAATTTGGTAGAATTCTGGTGTGAAACCATCTGGTCCAGGACTTTTCTTGTTGGAATCTTTTTTGTTTTTGTTGTAACTTTGGTGCTTGTTATTGGTTTGTTCATTAGTTCTAATTTTTTCTGGCTGAATTTAGAAAGGTGGTGATGCAGGTTCCCTCTGCTCAGTGCTGGATATGAACCCCAGTTTCTGGGCCTGAGCAGGCTAACAAAACCAGTTTGATCAATATTCCATCTAAGTCACCACTCTGAGGGAGAAGTGAAATGCCCTAAGAAAGACCACATTCCTACACAATTACAGTTTTAAAATTAACTTCTGCCCACAGGCATCTAGCGCCAATGGTTGTGAGATATTTTAAACATACATTCCATTCCCTCCAACCCCCTGCCACAGAGAAGGGGAAGCTGTAAGTAACCCCCCCCCCAGACGGAGAGCTAAAATTGGCAACCCATTTGTGATGCCCTCTGCTGTGCCAGAAGCTTTGCTTCCCTCTTTTACTTATCTATGACAAAATCTGTCCTGTGGTGGTCCATTAATTCATTCTTTGATTTTCCTAGACTAAGGACCCAGAAGAGAAATTCCAGTAACATCTTTTGAGGGGCTTATTCAGGATTGGGATCTGCTATAACTGTAAGTGAAATGGACACTGTTTATCTCATTCTTTTTTCCCCTTATATCAAAAGACACTTAATAATGGTCACCTGTTGATTAGTTAAGAGTGAGTAGCATGGCTGCCAGTCTATAATGCATAGATGACAGGCTGGGGAATGAACTTTTCAATCTGTCTTGGTCCCCACAAGGGGGGTGCAGAATGGAATGGTTGGAGAGTCCCACACTCATTCTGTTTCCACATTATCATTCTCTGGTTGAGAGCCAAACACGAAAAGGAGCAGTACGTAGAACTCTCAAGGTCTCTGACGACTGGATTGACCTCGCAACACTGATTAATTTTCTTGTAACCCCTCCCTCAGTAAGCACTCCTATGCTCTATTACTGTAGGCCCAAGTCTCTTGGGCCCAATGCTTTTTCCACCTATCTTTACAGAGGAGTGATAAGGTCTCTTCTCTACTCACAGCGAGGGGCCCGGCTTACACTTTGAGGTGTATTTTCCTTTTGGTTAGTGTGCTTGGTGCAGTAATGACTATATATTGGTAAGGGGCTGCTTCGTGTATTTAGTTATTTTTGATGACTACAAAAAGTTTCTGGTGCTTCTCATTTTCTTTAGGCATATTTTAAAGGGTCTTCTCCATTTCCTCTTCCTCTCAAAATTAATCTCAATTGGGTTTTGTGCACATTTGCAAAAGAAAAAACTGAGCTGTCTTGTTGTCAGACAAATGAGACTGAGTTCCTCAGCTCTGAAGACAAAGGGCATTTTATTTCTCCCAGCTGAAAGGCACCCTGGGTGACTGAGAGCCTGACTAGAAGTTGTCTAGTGTGATCCCCCAAGGTGACAATGTCCCAATAAGGAACTCTCCACAAAATTAATTAAAAGAAGGTTCTTCCAGGAAATGCATGTAAGAGCTCATCACTAGACATTTTGAACCCTCTCAAAGGGTCTAGACTCCTGGAGAGAAAAACCGAGACACATAAGAGGGTGAGGTTGGCTTAGTGGTGAAACCCTGAGAAGCTGCTCCAACAAGCAGCACACTTTGAACCAATACACTAACCCCCTATATTACAGTTCCATTCCCTCTTCAAAAAAAGATGGGAAAAATCCTTTAAAATTGAGGAAAGATTAAAGAGAATGACCATTGGTGACCCACTTAGTTTACTTGGTTTGTTTAGTTTAGTTGTGTAAATGGAAAGGTTTAAAAGCATGCCAAGGTTTCTAGGACTCTGCTGTCTGTGGCTAATTCTTGTGCACAAGTTTTTACTGAAAGACAAGTTATATCAAGGTTACATTAGCTCTGACTTTACTACTTTGTTCATTACTGCTTTGGTGGCTTTCTTAGGAAAAAGAGAAGGTGGAAGCACTGTTCTTGTTAGTTTTCTGCCAGGCTTTGGGGCCTCCTTAACCCCATACCTGACAAAAAAGCCTATTTAGAGTGAAAATAAAGAGGAATCCCAGGGGACTCCCCACTGGAATACTTCCTCAGCAATTGAATATGAATATGGAGATGTGTTTTTGCAAAGGAAGGATTAAACAGATAGGAATGAGTTTGTGTGGAAAAGATATGCATGAAAAGTTTGCCAACTATATTTTTATGAAATGAAATTACTTTTAATATATTTTTAAAAAATCGTAGCAACCAAAAATGAATTTTAAAAAGTTGACATTTTCTTCGATACTACATATTCTAAAGGAATTGACTAATACTTTATTACAGAACATAATTCAAACTATTATTGGCATTTCAATATATTCTGAAATAAATGGTTAAAAGAACATTTAGTACACCAAAACTGGAGCAGAGTTCTGATTTATGGCTTTGAAAAGGCAATCATCTTCTATTTAAAATGGTAACCAGTGATGAAATATCCTTCAAAACAAACATTTTGGCCTGACAATCTTTAATATCTGTTATAAACAGTCTGATGTTTGTTGCTGATGGAAATTACTTTAATCCAATGTGCAAAAAAAAAAAAGTGCAGCTATCTGCTTTTACTTGGAATATGTAAGACCAACACTATTTACACGCTTAAACGATTCCAAATTTATTAATTTAAGTAAGCAGACTGTATCTCCTTTTGGGGTAAATCACGTTGCTACAGAAAGCCCCAAAGCCTGACAACATTCTGTTAAGTTACATGTTAAACAAATGCATCTGAAGAAACATTACCTGTTCTTGTCCCAATTTTGATCCTAAACAAAAATCCAATTCCAAAAGCAATTAAGAATTACTTCAATCTACCAATCTTGGAATAGCTGCAGATGTAAAACCTTGTCTTTTCTACTCCTCTCACGTCTGGTTTGCTCCACAAATCCCAGCTGGTGCAGAGCAGCCATGCCTAAGAAGAACCTAAGAACTCAGCCTAGAGACCACGAGCATCCTGGTGGATTTGCTCAGCCTTCACGATGTGTGACTACAGCTTCTGGGGTAGGTACAGGCAATCAAAATGGATGAAGAAACCCTTCAGCAAAGCAACCACTATTTGTTCACCAAAACAAACAAACAAACAAACAAAAAAAAAAAACAGTGAAAAACAGCAATATAAAATTAACAAACCAAATATAAATCTAATACCATTCTGCATTTCCAGAACTGTTCATCTTTGCACGGTGTTCTTAGTCAACCACCCACTGATATTTTCAGTGTCTGAAGTACTTTAAGTTATTAAAACTGCTGTTTGACCATAGTCACATAGAATTGTGATGATTAGGAAATTAATTTACTTAATTATCACTCTGTGCAGTGCACTCACCAGTGAGTGTAAGAGGAACTTAAAATGGAATAGATGTCTCTCACTTCTAACAGAGTTCTCAAATTAAAATCATAAAAAAGTGGGGGAGGGGAGCTTCCTGGCCACATGAATACTGGACACCAGATAGGACAGCCAGACTGTTTGGTCAGAACTTAGGAATATTATTTCCTGGAAAAGTTTTAAAACTACCTAAGCAAGCACTGTCTTCAGTCCAGTGAGTACAATGCTCCATACATTGCCACAAAAATATAGTAACTGCCGTTCATTCATTATGATCAACTGCGATCTCAGTCTCTGCTTCCCAGGCAGAGCGCCCAGTCCATCACCTCTAGCTACAGGCTATTGTTTCCAACTGCTGCGTGGCTTCGGCGGCCATGGCCGTGGCCTGCAACTGTTCTGTCTAGCTCTGGATGGCGCTGGGCGTGACTTGCTTCCTTTCACTGTGCATATTGTTATCGTGCCTTTTCAGATCAGACGCCTTGGCAAAGGCCTTGGTGCAGGAGCCACACACAAAAGGCTTTTCCCCTCTGTGTCTTCTTTCGTGATCCTTGAGATGTGACTTGTGTTTGAAGGCTTTGTCACACATCTGGCACGCGAACGGTCTCTCATTACTGTGAACTCGCTCGTGCTTCTTTAAGTCTGGGGCACAAATAAATGATTTTCCACACACCTCACAACTGTAGGGCTTACATCCCATGTGGATTTTTAGGTGTTCTTTCAAGTGGGCCTGTGTGGTGAAACCTTTTGTACACATCTCACAAACAAATGGCCTGTCTGCTGTGTGTTTTTCGTGCTTCCTCAATCCGCCTTCATCAGAAAATGTCTTACCACATGCCTGGCAGGCAATCTGCTCCCGGTGGTGACCATAAAGCAAATACTCAAACTTCATGTTACTGGTGGCTGTTGTCCAGCCTGGTGTCTGTTTATCTTTCATTTCACTCATCCCATCATTAAATGTTAAGGCTTGAGGGGTCTGTGACCTCAAATCTTTCGATTCTGGGGTCTCCATGGATTCTACTTCCTGGCCGTAGCAATTGACTTTCCTAACTTCCTCACTCCCCAGCTCTTTCAAAATCGCTTCCTGAACCCTGAGTGGTGTTGTGGGTGACTTGCCGTCCTCCTGACTCAGGGGTGTGCCTTCTACCGTGTTATCAGAAGGACTGTCATCTTGATCCCCAATTTCTTCCACATCATCATCCTGAGTGTCAGCAGCATCTCCAATGGGGCGATTTATTTTGAGGCAATACTTACTTTTTACTGACCATTATTTTCATCAGGACTAGATACATCCTGCTTCTGAGAACAGAGTTTATCCAAAAATCGGATCCCAAGAATCTGACCCGATGACATCATCAAGTTAGCATTTTCTTTTTTCACGGAAATCTTTGCCGTGTACATGTAGTTCAGGACCTCTTCAAATATATCAGAACGAAGAAAATCTATTTCTATTACTGAAGAACTATCAACTTCAAGCTTCTTGAAAAGCTTTTTAAAGTAGGTGCTGCGGGCACCGAGAACACATCTGTGTGATCTGAATTTCACATCTTCAACCACAATAGCAATATCACAAAATTCTCCTTCTAGGCATTGTTCATTTAGTGTTTTCAGAAAGAGAGTTTTATGATCATCGTCATTATATTTAATGGTTTCAGACATACTGATGAAAAACTCCATGAACAACACAGGCTGTTATCTTAGTGCCTCAAAAGTCAAAATCTTCAGATCAGAGGAACTCTGATCAAAAGCATGCCAGATCTGCAGCCTGGTACAGCCACAGAGACTCGCCGTGGGTTCCCCACACTCACTAGCACCAAGACCTGGACAGGATGGACGCAGGGTGCGGGGCACAGTGGGTGGCAGTATGTTTTGGATTTTTTTTTTTTTTCAGTTTGGGGACAGGGCGGGGTGGGGGGAATCGTGCACATCCCTGATGGTAGGAGTCCTCCTCCTGCATGAGCACAGAATGTCTAGCCGGCCGTGAACACCCCCACTGCTCCCCCTCCCGTGCATGTGCAGTGCGGGTTGGGGGGAAGGCATGCGGAGGGCTTGTGCGGGCACCGAACTCGGCTGGTCTCCTAAGTGGGCAAGCAGCAAAGAGGTTAATCCCGGCTCTTGCTGACGCTTTCATTCCAAACTAAGGGGTCGCGCCCGGGAGGGCCCTGGCCTGCGCACGCGTGCGCACAAGCGCACGAGTTTGCCAACTTTTCAGACTATCTCCTGGCTGTTCTTAATTGTCAATTCAAGCTCAAAGGTTATATTTGCTCAGTGGCAAATACAGGCTCAGTTTAAATGGGCACAGAGCCCAACTACATCAATTAATCTCCAGGATTGTGCTCTAGGGCTTATCTCTACTTTAATCGGCAGGCATGTAGTTAAAATCGCTGGGCAAGCCCATCAAGGGATTCAATGACAGGTGCAGAAATAATGGAACAAGACTTTCATCAGGTTGGACAAACTGGGCCCAGAGCAACAGCCCCCCTCCCCAATGCCTGATTATCAGTCTGTGCTACCAGTTATAATAGGCATAGAAGAGTCTGCAGGTGTAGAGTGGTATATTGGTAATTGTGGTTAAATAAAGATAATTGAATAGGTTAGGAAGACCATACTCCTCAGAACACTTCCCCAGGCAACAGGGGGATGCTCCCTATTGCTTGGCAGGAAGGCTTCCTCAGTCAACCAGAGGATGCTTTTATTGACCCAGGAACAAAGGGTATCTGTTCTTTCCCACAGATGGGATTAAGGTGCTGCATGTCTGTTCCTTCCCACAGATGGGTGATACACCCTCTCACAAAGAGTTCACTCCAATGGGCTGCATCCTGAAGCATTAAGACCTATTGGACCCTCAAACCCTAATGAAGAAACACCTTATTTTCTTTTGCACCAAAGCCTGGCCTCAGTACCAACTACCCAATAATAAATAATGGCCACCAGAGAGCACCCTAGGCTATAACAGCACTTTATAGCTAGCCCTTTTTTGTAGAAAATAGGGAATCTGGTCTGAAATTCCCTATATGAGGGCTTTGTTTTCTCTCAGAGATAACCCTCAACTGTTAAGAACCCTGTCAAGTAGACCCAGGCCTCCCGGCCATGGAAACTTCCTGAAACAGCTAGGAATTCCCAGGACAGGTGCTTCCACCTAACGCAGGCACACCAGCATCATCTCTCACATCTCCCTCAGTGCCTCTTATTTATTTATTTTTTATTAAATCATAAATACATAGATGAGGTATATATTAATGCATTTATGGGCTACAATGTGCTGATTTCATATAGAATTAGGAATGCTTACATCACACTGGTTAATATATACCTCATTTTGTTTACTTAATTATTGTGTTAAGACATTTATACTTTACACTAATAGATCTGACATATACCCTTGCATTATGCACCATAGGTGTGATCCCACCATTCACTCTCCCTCGATCTGACCTCCCCTCTCCTCTCCCATCCCCCTTAATCTTGGGCCATAGCTGTGACCTATTCTTCATATGAAAGTGTGAGTGATTGTAAATTGGTTTCATAATAGAATATTATGAGTACACTGGATATTTTTTATTCCATTCTTGAGATACTTTACTAAGTAGGATATGCTCCAGCTCCATCCATATAAATGTAAAAAGAGGTAAAGTCTCCATTTTTTTAATTTGTTTTTATCAGATCATAATTGTGTACATTAATTCTCTCATAGACGTCTCCATTTTTTTAAGGCTGCATAATAGTTCATGGTATACATATACCACAATTTATTAATCTATTCAGGGGTCAATGGGCAGGGCTTCTTCTATGACTTGGCTATTATGAGTTCAGCTGCAATGAACAATCTGGTGTGAATATCATTGTTATAAAGATATTTTTGGTCTTTTGGATATACGCCTAGTAGAGGAATTGCATGATCAAATGGCAGGTCTACTTTTAGATCCCTGAGTGTTTTCCAAACTTCTTTCCAAAAGGGATGTATTAGGTTGCACTCCCACCAGCAGTGCAGAAGTGTTTCCTTTTCTCCACATCCACACCAACATCTCTGGTTTTGGGATTTTGTTATGTGAGCCACTCTTATGGGAGTTAGATGATATCACAAAGTGGTTTTGATTTGCATTTCTCTGATGATTAAAGATGATGAGCATTTTTTCATGTGTCTCTAGGCCATGAGCCTATCATCTTCAGAGATGCTTCTGTTCAAATCCCCTGCCCACAATGAAACGGGATTACTTGTTCATTTCTTATTAACAAGTTTGAGTTCTCTGTGGATTCTGGTTATCAAAACTTTGTCAGAAGCATAACCTGCAAATCTCCTCTCCCATTCTGAGGGCTGTCTGCTTGCTTCACTTACTGTGTTCTTGACTGTGCAGAATCTTTTTAGTTTGATCAGATCCCAGTAATGTATTTTTGTCGTTGCTTCAATTGCCTGGCGGGGGGTATGCCTCATAAAGTATTCTCCCAGGCCAATTTCTTCAATATCCTACAAACTCTCCAAGAATCTTTACAGTTTCATGTCTTAAGTTTAAATCTTTTATCTTGTGAGAGTCAATTTTCATTAATGGTGAAAGGTGTGGGTCAAGTTTCAGTCTTCTACAGGTGGTCAGCCAATTCTCCCAGCACCATTTGTTAAATAGGGAATCTTTCCCCCAATTTATATTTTTGATAGGCTTATCAAAGATCAAATGATGATAAGTGTCTGGGTTCATCTCTTGGTTCTCAATTCTGTTCCATAGATCTACCTCTCTGTTTTTGTGCCAATACCATGCTGTCTTCATCAATATAGATTTATAGTATAGTTTGAAGTCTGGCAGTGTGATTCCTCCTGATTTGTTTTTATTTCTCAGTAATTTCTTGGCGATATAAAACAAAGTATTATTTTTTCCAGATCTTTAAAGTATGATCATTGTACTTTGATAGGGATTTCATTAAATTTATAAATTGCTTTAGGTAATATGGGCATTTTAACAATGTTGATTCTTACTAGTCATGAGCATGGTATATTTTTCCACTTGTTAACATCTTCAGCTATTTATTTTCTCAGAGTTTCATAATTCTCATTATAAAGATCTTTCACATCCTTTGCTAGATAAATTTCCAAACATTTCATCTTCTTTGGCACAACTGTAAAGGGAATAGAGTCCTTGATTGTTTTTTCCCCTTGACTATTGTTGTTATATATAAATTCTACTGATTTTGTGAGTACTGATTTTGTATCCTGAGTTGCTACTGTACTCCTTCATCACTTCTAAGAGTTTTGTAGCTGAGTCTCTGGGGTTTTCCAAGTATAAAATTATATCATTTGTGAAGAGTGAAAGTTTGATCTCCTTTGACCCTATTTGTACACCCTTGATCACCTTCTCTTGCCTGATTGCAATGCCTAAGACTTCCATTACAATGTTAAAAAGCAATGGAGACAATGGGCAATCTTGCCTGGTTCCTGATCTGAGTGGAAATGTTTTCAATTTTACTCCATTCAGTATGATATTGGCTGTGGGTTTGCTGTAGATGGCCTCTATCAGTTTAAGAAAAGTTTCTTCTATACGTATTTTCTTAAGTGTTCTGATCATGAAAGGATGCTGGATATTGTCAGAAGCTTTTTTTCTGCATGTACTGAGAGAATCATATGGTCTTTGTTTATTAGTTTGTTTATATGATGTGTTATATTTGTAGATTTACATATATTGAACCAACCTTGAGATCCTGGGATAATATCCATTTGGTCATGGTGTATAATTCATTTGATGTGATGCTGGATTCTGTTTGTTAGGATCTTACTGAATATTTTTGTATCTATGTTCTATAAAGATATTGGTCTATTGTTTTCTTTTCTTGTTGAGTCTTTTCCTGGTTTGGAGATCAGGGTGATATTTGTTTCATAGAATGTATTGGGAAGTATTCCTTCTTTTTCGATGTTTTGGAAAAGGTTAAGTAATATAGGTTCTAGTTCCTATTTAAAGGTTTGGTAGAATTCTGATGTGAAGCCATCTGGTCCCGGACTCTTCTTTTTTGGAAGATTTTGTATAGTTGATTCTTTTTCAATACTTGATATAGATCTGTTCAGCATTTCCAATTCTTTCTGATTAAGTCCAAGAAGTTGGCATGCTTCAAAGTATTGGTCAATTTCTTTTAGATTTTCATATTTCTGAGAATAAAGTTTTTTGTACTATTCATTAAGGATTTTTTGAATTTCTGAGGTATCTGTTGTTATTTTGCCTTTGTGATTTCTGGTTGATGATACTATGGATTTTAATTTTCTATTTTTGGTTAGGTTGGTCAAAGGTTTATCAATTTCATTGAATTTTTCAAAAAGCCAACTTTTTGATTCATGGATATTTTGAATATTTCTTTTTTGTTTTCAATTTCATTTAATTCTGCTCTCATTTTAGTTATTTCTTTTCTTCTGCTGGGTTTTAGGTTGGCACGTACTTCCTTTTTCATTTGCTTAAAATGTCCCATTAAGATATTGACTTCCTCTCTTTCCATTCTGTTGAAGAAGACTTGCAATCCTATAAATTTCCCTCTTAGGACTGCCTTTGCAGTATTCCACAGGTTCTGATAAATCATGTCTTCATTATTGTTTTGTTCCAAAAATTTGACAATTTCCCTCTTAGTCTCATCTATGACCTAGTTATCATTTAGCATAAGGTAATTTAGTTTCCATGTCTTTGTATGAGTATTCAGATACTTGTTATTGGTGAGTTCAACTTTTATTGTGTGATAATCCCAGAAAATACAAGGAATAATTTCTATTCTTTTAAATTTGCTGAGGTTAGACTTTTGGTCTAAGATGTGATCAATTTTGGAGGATGTTCCATGGGCTGATGAGAAGAATGTGTATTCAGTTTTGTTAGGATAAAATTTTCTGTAGATGTCTGTAGATGTATGTCACCATACAATTGTTGCCTGGTGAAGTTTAATTCCAAAATTTCTTTGCTTAGTTTCTTATTGGAGGATGTACCCAAAATTGCCAAATGGGTATTAAAATCTCCAACTATTATGGTGCTGGAAGATATTACATTGCTCATGTCTGTTAGGGTCTCCGTTATAAATTGAGGAGCCTTCTGGTTGGGTGCATAAATGTTAATAATTGACATCTCATCATGTTGAGTGTTTCCCTTAACAGATATGAACTGACCATCCGTATCTTTCCTTACTTTTGTTGGTTTAAATCCTAGTGTATCTGCAAATTAAATTGCCACCCCTGCTTTTTTCTGATTTCCATTTTCCTGTGCATCCCTTCACCCTGAGGCTATATTTATCCTTTAAGGTAAGATGAAATTCTTGTATGCAGCAGATATCTGGCCTGAGTTTTTGTATCCAATCAGCCAACCTGTGCCTCTTAAGAGCACAGTTTCAGCCATTCACATTAATTGAGAGTACTGAGAAGTCTGGTAGTGTTTTTGGGTGTCAAGTTTTTGGAAAGTGCAGTGGAAATTTTGAATCTTTTTACCACTGTGGAATTTGGGTTTTGGTCAAGAATTTCAGCGTGAGTTTACTTTGGTGGTAGTGCATTGTGCTGGTCATTATGGAGGATGGATCTGAGGATATCCTGAAGTGCTGGTTTGGTTATGGCAAATTTCTTCAATGTGTGTATGTCATTAAAGTATTCAACTTCTCTGTCATAAATGAAGCTCAATTTAGCTGGATGCAGGGTCCTGGGTGAAAGTTGTTTTGTTTTAGGTCATTGAAGTTCAATGACCATCTTCTTCTGGCTTGAAAAGTTTCAGCAGAAAGATCTGCAGTCATTCTAATATTCTTCCCCTTGTAGGTTATGCTTTTTTTTTTACATCTGGCTGCTTGCAGGATTTTCTCCTTCATATTAACCTTGGTGAAGTTAATTACAATGTGTCTAGAAGATGCTTTATTTGGATTGAGTGGTGCTGGGGTTCTGAAACTGTCTGCTATCTGAATTTCAGTATCTCTTGTCATGTTTGGGAAGTTATCCCCAATTATCTCTTGGAGTAGACTATCTGTGCCTTTAGGACCATCCTCTTCTCCTTTAGGCATTCCTATGAGGCGAATGTTTGATCTTTTGGAGTGGTCCCACAATTCTCTCAGGGAATGATGTGTTTTTACTCTGCACTTCTCTTCCTTTTTGGGTGTTTGAGAGCATTCAAAAGCTTAGTCTTCAATGTCAGCGATCCTTTCTTCTGCCTGCTCCATTCTGTTACTGAGGGATTCTACTGTAGTTCTCAGATCTTTGAAGGCTGCAAGTTCTTGGCTCAATGTGTCAAAATCTTTGGCTATTTTATCTTTGAACTCATTGAATTCTTGAGACAACTTTTGTATTGCTCTTTTAATTTCTAATTCCATCTATATCTCCATTCTGTTTATCTTATTTGCAATCCCAATTCTGAATTTGATTTCTGACATCTCAACCATTTGTTTATGAATGGGATCTTCTCTTGTGTCTCCTTTGTCATTCCTTAGGGGAGTTGATCTACTATGATTATTCATGTTGCCAGATTTGTTCTGCCGATTCCACCTCATGATTATTTTTCACCATTTTTTCTAGAGAAGCTGTCAAAGTGAAATTGAGTTGAGGGTTCCTGGAGTTGTAGTTAACCAGTCTTTTAGCAAAGAACTGGGACTGTTGATTGCAGCTTTTCCCTTAGAGCTTTACAAAGGTCCCATTCAGAACTACTGCCTGAAACTCTGGGCACTTGGTGTGGTGGGGCTAGATGGTGCTGACTGGTATTCCACTAGTTTCTGTCCAATCCTAGTGAATCAGTGGCTTTGGGGTGAAATCTCATCTGTGGAGATATATAAGCAACTAAGACCCCCCCTCCCACAGGCAACAACTTGAAGGGGAGAATCCCACACTCCCACAAAACCATAACCAGGGTACAACCTTGGTGGGTCCCCAGGTGATCAGCCCAGTTTAAGAGTTCCAAACCAATGTTCCTGGTCAACACAAACACCGAGCAGGTGGGAGAGTTCAAAAGGTCTTCTGCATCTAGTCAGTGGGGGTCCAATGGCAGATCATTTGACCCCAGTTGGAGGGACCATCGAGCTGCCATCACTGTTAGGGGTGGTGCTGCCACTGTTGGGGTTGGTGCCACTGTTCTCAGGTACTGCTGTGTGCAGGTCGCAGGAGCTGCTGGGGAGCTAAAGGGTGTTGCCACTAGCCACAAGGGCCACAGGAGCTGGAGGGGAACTGGAGGGGAGAGCTGCTGAACCCCATTCTTGTGCTGCAGGAGCTGGGCAAGGAACCAAAAGGAAGAGCCACTGACCCCTGGCCTCAGGCCACAAGATCTGGGAAAAAAGCCAGAGGGTGAAGTCCCCAGCCTCAGGGGCCTCAGGGGTCACAGTAGCCAGGCAAGAGTCACCAGCCAGGGGCTGCAGGTCTCAGGAGCCATGTGGAGGGCTGAAGGGTCGAGTATCCAGTTCCCAGCCCCCAGCTGCAGGAGCTAGGTGGGGAGCTGGAAGGTGGAGTCACTGGCCATGGGCTTTACAGGTCACAGGAGCCAGGCATGAGTGGCTGGATGTGAGCAGTGAGTTTCAGGGGCTGGGCAGGAGTTTCTGGCTGGGGGTCATGGGTTGCAGAAGCCAAGTGGGAGTCGCTGTGGTGGTGGCCTATTACCAGAGCCCAGAGGGGAGCTGAGCCACTCACTGAGGGCTGCTAAGCTGGGGAGCTGGTGGGCCATGGTCCCCAGTGGTCTGTAGAGCAGGATCCAAGCTATGTTCTTTCCAACATGGGGCAAATCTCTCTTCCCTTGTGACTCCCCACTTCTATTAAAGTTATAGTTTCCACACAACTGTCCCACAGCTCATGAGGTGCCCTGCCCTAGCAAAAATCTGCCAAACGCTCAGGATTTTGCAGGGGGTAGTCTTCCTGACTGCCAGGAGAGGGGGTAGGGGTGGATTAGGAGTTCAAGAACATAGGGAGAATATTAAATCAACTTTTGTTCCAGGCAAGAGACTGCCTGGGCTTGCAGTGGTGTCTCTCCATGAAAGGAGTCCTAGCCCTTAGTCATTCTCTTCCCTTTGGTGAAACAAGAGGTCCTCCTTCTCCACTCACCTCAAGTTGCTCTCCTAGTGGGGAGGGGAAGGATTCCCATCCTCTTTGGGATGGGTTTTGTACCTGAAATTTGTTTCCTTTGAGTCCCAGCTTGTCACAGCAGGGGTGATGGGAACCTATTGCTCCTCTCTCTCAGCTCAGCTCCTGATCTTCCACTTTATTGGGTTATTCTGGCCATTATTTCTCCCTCTGGATGGGAGCCTCTGTCAAAGCTGGCTTCAGTCAGCCATCTTGCCTCCCTCACCCTCAGTGCCTCTAAAGTGGTGGTTCTCAACCTTCCTAATGCTGTGACCCTTTAATACAGACAATGTCATCACACTGAGTACTCATATGTGGGTGTATCTGCATGTGGGTGGACCTGCCTGGAGATGGATAGAGAAGTAGTGTCTAGGTTCCTAAGACCATTGGAAGTATGTGTTTTCCCACCCGCAAAGGGGTTGTGACCCACAGGTTGAGAACCACTGCTCTAAATGAACCTAGGAAAGAGCCCACTCCCAAAGTTTCTCCTTGCCCCACTGGGAACCCTAGGAAGTAACTGTATCTTTTCTGTGTCCCCTAGTAGAAACAGCAGGTGGTGAATTTGGAACTACTTAAGAATTTGCTCCATTTTCTTTGGCTGATTTAAAACAGATCAAGACTGATTTAGGAAAGTTTTTTGATGATCTCAATAAGTACATTGATATTATCCAAGGGCTAGAACAGAGTTTTGACCTCTCTTGGAGGAATATAATGCTATTACTAGACCAAACTCTAACTTTAAATGAGACAAATGAAATCTTAAGTGAGGTTATAAAGTGGAGTAATCTGTTGTTCATAGTCATTAACAATAGCAATATGTCCTCTGAATAAAAGGATGAGGTATCCCATAGGAAGACAAACACTCCCCTTTGAGCATCCCAAATGGGGTCTTGAAATACAAGGCATTTGATGATGCAAACACTTTCTAACATGTATTTTGTAAGGCTCATGCCAAAAGCAGGAAAAGCCTATGAATTATTCTAAGTTGTCTACTATTTACCAAGAACAGGATGAACATCCCTTAGCCTTTTTTGAGTGGCTTAGGGAAGTATTGCAAAAATATACTCAGTTAATGCCCAACTCCTCAAAGGGCCAAATTATTTTAAAAGGTAAATTTATCACTTGAGTAGCCCCAGACATTAAGATGAAACTGGCTCGGCGCCTGTGGCTCAACCGGCTAAGGCGCCAGCCACGTACACCTGAGGTGGCGGGTTCGAATCCCCAGCCTGGACCCGCCAAACAACAATGACGGCTGCAACCAAAAAATAGCCAGGCGTTGTGGGCAGGCGCCTGTGGTCCCAGCTACTTGGGAGGCGGAGGCAGGAGACTTGCTTGAGCCCAGGAGTTGGAGGTTGCTGTGAGCACGATGCCTTGGCACTCTACCCAGGGGGATAGCTTGAGGCTCCGTCTCAAAAAAAAAAAAAAAAAAAAGATGAAACTACAAAAATTGGCTCTAGGCCATGACCATGATCTGGACGACATCCTATAAATGACTCTTTCAGTCTTTCATAACTGAGACCACGAGGAGAAGGAAAAGGAGAGAAGGTATAAGAAAAGAAGAGAAGCCCTAGTAATGGCCCTACAACAGATGGGCAACATGCAGAGGCAGAAGGAAGCTGGAGGAACTAAGAATAAGTGCTTCCAACATAGCCAGACTAACCACTTTAGGATAGACTGCCCTGAGTGGTGCCACCTGACAGCCAAGCTGCCAGACCACTGTTCAGAATGTAAAGGTGACTATTGGAGGTTGTCCTGTCCCCACAGATGTATGCCTCAGATAATGGCAACTCCATTGGTCCCTGAGTTGGACTGAAGGTACCTGGGGCAGCCTGTCATTGCTCTGGCTCACATCATCACTGCCTGAGAGTCCTGGGTGTGCCTAACTTTGAAAAGCCAGCAGAAAGAATTTTACCTCTCCAAATTAATGTAAAGGATATCACCACCTATCTTCACCAAAAACAATATTCTTTAAAATCAGAAGCTAAGACAGGGTTCATACCCTAATACAAATCTAAAGTGACAGAAATTAATAACCTGCTACAGGTCATGTAACACTCCTAGTCTCATGCCTGTAATCCTAGCACTCTGGGGCACCAAATCAGGTTGATTGCCTGAGCGCACAGGTTCAAAATGAGCCTGAGCCAGAGCAAGACCTCATCTCTAAAAATTGCGGAGTGTTCTGGTGGGTGCCTTTAGTCCCAGCTACTCAGGAGGCTGAGGCAAGAGAATCGCTTGAGCCTAAGAGTTGGAGCTTGCTGTAAGCTATGATGCCATGGCGCTCTACTGAGGGTGACAAAGTGTGACTCTGTCTCAAAATAAATAAATAAACCTCCATCCTGTGGTTGCCAACCTGTATACTTTATTATCTCAAATCCCTATAAAAGCTACCTGCTTTACAATACTAGATTTAAAAGATGCTTTTTTTTTGGTGCATTCTCACCCACCAAAATTTCCAATATCTTTTTTCTTTTGAAGATCTTTCTGATTCCAACACCCAGCTTGTATGAATAGTATTGCCTCAGGGATTTAGGGACAGTCCTTGATCGTTTGGACTTAGCCCAGTACTTAAGTTGCTTGTCATATCCTACACAACTCCCATTCAATATGTAGATGGTCATCTTTTGGGGGCTCTAGATGTATAGAAATGTCATAAGTCTACCCAAGCCCTACTAATTTATTTTTCTGATTATGGATATAAAGTCTCCAAGGGTAAGGGTGCCCAATTATGTGTGTCTGAAGTTGGGTCTGCAACTTTCATAGGATGTTAGGAAAAGAAAGAAAGAATAGAACCAATACCTGCTCATCCTAAACCCTGAACTCTCAGATAGCTTTGGAGTTTCCTAGGAATTACAAGCTTTTGCAGACTTTGGATCCCTGAATATAGTGAGATCTATTCCTTAATTAAAAATATCCCACAGAAGAGGTTCTGGGCATCCTGGAATGGGAACCAGAAGCATATAAGCCATTCTAACAGGTGAAAAAAAATGCTATTTTACAAGCCCCTGCTTTGAGTATTCCTTTCAGGAAACAATTTAGTCTGCATGTTACAGAATGGACTAGTATTACCATAGGAGTCTTAGCTCAAGCTCAGGGGCAAGTTCCACAATCTGTAGCTTATCTTAGTAAGGAAATTGATGGTGTTACTAAGGGATGGCCTCATTGCTTACAAGTAGTAGCAGCTGTGGCCATGGTGATCCCAGAGGCAACTAAGTTAACTTTGGGAAGATATTTGTTTACACTTCTCATGACTTCATTAGACTTTTAAATTCAAAAGCCAAACTTTGGCTGTCAAACAGCAGCCTCCTTAAATATCAATGATAAAATCAAAGGACAGTTATGGAAACTAACTCAAGAAACTCATCTTTTCTGGACTAAGTTACTCTGAATTGTCCTCATTAGATTGATAAATTTACCCTGAAGATTTGGTTATAGCCCATTTGAGTTATTATATGGGTGACCCTTTAAAAATATTTTCAGATTAATATGAGGGTACAAATGGTTAGGTTACATTGTTTGCATTTGTTAGGTAAAGTCCTGTTGTATTTGTGCCCCTCATCCAGGAGGTGTGTCATACACCTTTACATTGTACTTGTTAGGTGAGAGCACGATAACCCCCTTTTCTACTCCCTTTTCCATCCTCCCCCTTCCCCCAACTTGAATTTGAGTTTCTTGTGTGGGCACGTAATTATTCATCTACTGGCTTCGTATTAGAATGAGTATATTGGATACTTGGTTTTCCAATTTTGTGATACTTTAGTAAGGAGAATAATCTCCAACTCCATCCAGGTTAATACAAAAAATGTAGATACTAGTAATGGGATCATAGGATCCAATGGAAGATATATTTTGAGTTCTTCGAGAGTTCATCATACTTCTTTCCAAAGATACTCTATTAGTTTACAATCTCACCAAGAATTTAAAGCATTCCCTTCTCTCCTGTATCTGCATCTTTGGGACTTTTTAAAGTGGGCTATTCTCACTGGCATTATGTGATATCTCAGGGTGGTTTTGATTTGCATTTCTCTGATGGTTAGGGACAATGAGCTTTTTTCATGTGTTTTTTGGCCAATTGTCTGTGTTCTTCAGAGAAAGTTCCTGTTCATGTCTCTTGCCTGGTGATAAACAAAATTGTTTGCTCTGTTTTTGGTGATTAATTTCTTTGTTGATTCTAGTTATCAATCCTTTGTCAGATTTGTAACATGCAAATATCTTTTACAATTCTGAAGTCTGTCTGTTTGCATTAATTGTAGTGTCCTCCTTAATGGAGTGTCCATTAATTGTAGTGACCTCCTTATGCAACAGATTTTTAGCTTAATTAAGTTTCATTTTGTTGTTGTTGTTGTTGTGATTGCCAATGAAGTCTTTTTTGTAAAATCTTTCCTTAGACTGATATGCTCTGAAGTTTTATATGTGCTTTCTTCTAAGAAATTTTTTGTATCATTTTCTGTCTTAGATATAAATCTTTTATCCTATGTGAGTCAAGTTTTATAAGTGGTGAGAGGTGCGGTTCCATTTTCAGTCTTTTACATATGGTTAACCAATTCTTCCAGCACCATTTATTGAACAGGGATTCTTTTCCCTAGTGTATGATTTTTGTCTAGGTTATCAAATTGGGTAGTGATAAGAAGATGGTTCCATCCTTAGGTTTTCTCTTCTGTTCCATATATCTATGTATCCATTTTTATGTTTTATAATATCTGTATTTATTTATTTATTTATTTAGACAGAGTCTCACTATGTTGCCCTGAGTAGAGTGCTGTGTGATCACAGCTCATAGCAACCTCAAACTCTTGGGCTTAAGCGATTCTTTTGCCTCAGTGTCCCAAGTAGCTGGGCATACAGGCACCCACCAAAATGCCCAGCTATTTTTTGTTACAGTTGTTTAGCTGGCCCAGGCCGAGTTTGAACCCGCTACCCTCAGTGTATGTGGCTGGCACCATAACCACTGTGCTACGGGCACCGAGCCTGTTTTATGCTGGTATCATGTTATTTTGATCACTGTGGGATTGTAGTATAACCTGAAGTCTGGCGGAGTGATGTGCCTGGATTTGTTTTTATTACTTAGAATTGCCTTGGGTATACAAGAATTTTTTTGTATCATTTTCTGTCTTAGATATAAATCTTTTATCCTATGTGAGTCAAGGTTTGTAAGTGGTGAGAGGTGCTCATATACTAAGTAGACTGATGAGAGCTTCAGGCTTCCAACCATGTGGAGATTGAGGGAAAGGAAACAATAAGATGAGACCAGGTCTCATCAGCAAGATAGTGGCTTCCAGCCCCCCATCTTATACAGCCATGTCAGCATCATGATTAGCATCTCATAATCCAGAATGTCACCTGTTGTTCAGGCAATATATTTTTTCCAGTTTTTTTCCATTTTCCTCCTACCTTTTCTTACTTTTTTGGTATTTATAATATTTCTTTGTTTCTTTATTCAATAGTAAATGCTATATTTTTCCTACATATTTAATACTCCTAATATTCCCTTCTTTCTCCATTTTTTTCCTTAAGGTTTTTTGTTTGTTTGTTTTGTTTTGTTGTATTTTTATTTTTCCATTTTTAATTTCTTCAATAATAAGAGCTCCATTTTTTCTATGGTTTTCTACTCCTTTTAGCCTTTCTCTCCATTTATCTCCTTTCCTTTCTATTTCTGTGTAGATTTTCCTACTTTTCTTACCTTCCCACATTTCCTACATTTCTTACCTTCCCTTCAAAAAAAAAAAAAACTAAGATAAACTCCCCTTTTTAATCTTAAATAATTTTACTTTCAATTTTCTTTATGTACTTTTACATTATTATTTGTTTTTTTCTGATCTGTTTTATTCTTCATCAATCTGTACTCCATTTGTGGGAAAGAGCCTCACTCTGAGGCCTGAGCTGGGGTGCCACAGATTTGTGCTAGATGAAGGAAACCTTGATCCCCTGGATTAGGGGGTCCTTCTAGCTTTGGCGTTTGGAAGGATGCTATTGGTATGTCACCACTGTGACATATTGCTGTTATTTTTTATTTTCTATTTGGGGTAGGTAGGGTCTTTTTTTGCTCAGGCTGGCAAAGTGCTCATGACTTCACAGGACCCACCCATCCCAGCACCCTAGAGGCTGGGAATTATGGGTATTGGTAAAAGTACCCTTTTGAATACCACTATTACTCCTGCCTCTCTTTCTGTTCTCCTTCTCTTCTGTCAATCTATCCTTTTGCCCATTTTTTTCTTTATTTTCTCTTGTTCTATATTTTCTACCTTCTTGCTCTTTATTCTTCTCTTCTTTGTGGTCCTATACCAAAAGGACGTATTAACACCTAAGCACAGAGACAAGGTAATTTAAAGAGAAGGAGGAAGTGAAAATGAAAAGTATGGAGAGGACAAGAACAAAACACTCATAAGGATGAACCAACAGAAAAATCCTGCCAACATAAAAAACCCAAACAGAGCAACCTCTCCAAGGGAATCATAAGGTAGATACTTCAGAGGATTCCACCTATAATGAAATACTAGAAATGACAGGGAGGGAATTTAAAATATGGATGATAAAAACAATTAAGGAAATTGTTGAGAAAGTGGAAAATAACTGAAAGGAAATCCACAAGCAGAACCAAATAAAGGATGAAAGATATGAAAAATATAGTAAGGATATAGTGGAGCTTAAGGAATTGAAGGAATGAATCAAGGAACTTAAAAATGTAGCAGAAAGTATCAATAACAGATTAAAGCATGGAGAAGAATAATCTCAGAGCTAGAGGATAAAGCCCTTGAGCTAACGCAGGCAGTTAAAGAGGGAGAAGAGAGAGAAAGCAGAACATTCACTCAGAGAGGTATGAAACTTCACAAAAATTTTAAACATGTGAATTATAGGAATCCCAGAAAGGGAAGAATAATGCCCCTCAGGAATTAAAGCTCTACTGGAGGATATCATAATTAAAAATTACCAAGCATCACCAAAGATTCTGACATACTCCTTTCAGAGGTTTATTTATTTATTTATTTTTTATTAAATCATAGTTGTGCACATTAATGCTATCATGGGGTACAGTATGCTGTTTCCATATACAATTTGAAATATTCTCATCCAATTGGCCAACATAGCCTTCATGTCATTCTCATAGTTGTGTTAAGACATTATATTCCACATTTAGAAAGATTCACATGTACCCTTATAGGATAGATCATAGATGTGATCCCCAAAATCCCCCTCCCTTCACCCATCCCCCCATTCCCCTCCCCCCTCCCTTTTTCCCATATTCTTGGGCTAAAATTGGGTTATAGCTTTCCTATGATAGCTAACTATTAGTTTCATAGTAGGGTTGAGTACATTGGATACTTTTTCTTCCATTCTTGAGATACTTTGCTAAGAAGAATATTTTTCAGCTCCATCCATGTAAACATGAAGGAAGTAAAGTCTCCATCTCTCTTTATGGCTGCATAGTATTCCATGGTGTACATATACCACAATTTATTGATCCATGCATGGGTCGATGGGCACTTGGGCTTCTTCCACAAGGTCATTTCAACTCAAATAGGGATTTAAAAGACGCGTTGTTGTGAACCTGTCCAAAGTCAAGATGAAAGGCAAAATTCTATGAAGCAGCCAGGAGAAAGAACCAATTGACCTACAGGGGCAGATCCATCAGAGGGACACTGTATTTCCCAACTGAAATGTTTAAGCCAGAAGAGAATTGTCATCTACCTTTAACCTTCTTAAACAAAACAATGTTTAGTGTAGAATTCTATATCCTGTGAAACTAAGCTTCGAAAGCAATGGAGAAATCAAATATTTTACTGATATGCAAACATTGAGGAAATTAGGCACAAGACCAGCTCTACAGGAAATCCTTACATCTGTCCTCCACATTGACCAACACAAAGGACCACCAGCAAAGTAATCACCCAGAAACTAAAGGACAAAATATAGCTTTCACAATGGTGCAAAGGATAAAAATAAGCAATAGACTTTCACAAAATAAAATAATATAACTCCACCACACATATAAAATCTCTCAGTAAATGTTAATGGTTTGAACTCTCTACTGAAGAAGCACAGGCTGGAAGATTAGATTAAACAACACAAGCCATGCATATCCTATCTTCAGGAAACACATCCAGCCTCAAAGGACAAAAGAAGACTCAGGGTGAAGGGATGGAAAACAGTACTTCAGGCAAATGGAAATCAGAAGAAAGGAAGGTGTCACAACCTTATATTCAGATACAAGTGGATTTAGAACAACTAAAATCAAAAAAGACAAAAATAGATACTTCGTACTGGTCAAGAGAATAATACAACAAGAGGACACTTCAATTCTAAATATTTATGCATCCCAAATAAGTGTTCCTAGTTTTATGAAACAGACCTTAATTGGTCTGAGCAATATATCCTTAACACTTTGATAGCAGGGGACTTTAAAACCCCTCTTACAGAATTGCAAAGATCCTCTAAACAGAAACTAAACAAAGATACAAGGGATATAAACACAACCCTAGAACAAATGTGCTTAATATAGAACACATTATCCCAACACTAAGAAATATACATTCTTTTCAACAGTCCATGCAACATTTTCCAAAACAGATCATATCTTAGGACATCTCAAACCTCATAAAAATCAAATAAAATGAAATTATACCTTGTATATTCTCAGACCACAAGGTAATAAAGGTGAAACTCAACTTTAACAAAAATTCTCATCTCCACATTAAAGGCATGGAAACTAAACAACCTTATGCTAAATAACAGCTGGGTCAAGAAAGAAATAAAAGAGGAAATCATCAACTTTCTCTAACATAAAAACAATGAAGACACAAGCTACCAAACCCTGTAGGACACTGCAAAGGCAGCCTTTGGGGGAGGGGCGGGGAACAGAGTCTCACTATGTCATCCTCAGCAAAGTACATAACTTCACAGCTCACAGCAACCTCCAACTCTTGGGCTTAAGTGATTCTCTTGCCTCAGCCTCACAAGTAGCTGGGACTACAGGCACCAACCAAAATGCCTGGCTATTTTCTTGTTGCAATTTTCATTGTTGTTTAGTTGGTCTGAGCCAGGCTCAAACCCGCCAGCCTCAGTGCATGTGACTGGTGCTGTAACCACTGTGCTACAGTCACTAAGTCTGCAAAAGCAGTCTTAAGAGGGACACTTATTGTATTAGATGCCTGCATCTGAAAAACTGAAAGAGAGCAAATCAACAACCTGATTAATCACCTTAAATAAATGGAAAAGGAAGAGCAATCCAATACCAAACCTAGCAGAAGAAAAGAAATAGAAATAACCAATATTAAATTAGAAATAATAAAATTGAAATATAAGAATCATTCAGAAAATTAATGAAATAAAAAGTTGGCTCTTCTAAAAGATAAATAATTGATAAACCATTGGCCAGATTGACTAGAAACAAAAAGTAAAATATTTAATTTTTTTTTGAGACAGAGTCTCACTATGTCACCCTCAGTAGAGTGCCATGGCTTCACAGCTCACAGCAACCTCAAACTCATGGGCTTAACTGATTCTCTTGCCTCAGCCTCCCAAGTAGCTAAGACTAGGGGTGCCCACCACAATTCCTGGCTGTTTCTTGGTTATACTTGTCATTGTTTTTTGGCAGGCCTGGGCTGGATTTGAATCTGCCAACTCCAGTGTATGTGACTGGTGCCCTAGCCAATGAACTACAGGTGCTGAGCCAGAAAAAGTAAAATATTTAGTAGCCTCAATCAGAAATGATATGGGGGAAATAACAACTGATACCACAGAGATAAAAGAGATTATTTATGAGTACTAAAAGAACACTATGCCCAGAAATTTGGCAATGTGGAAGAAATGGACCAATACCTGAATCACACCATCTTCCTGGACTTTACTAGGAATAGATAGATATCTTCAACAGACCAATATCAAGCAATGATATTGAGAAACAATAAGAAAGCCTCCAACCAAAAAAGCCATGGACCAGATGGCATCTCACCAGAATTCTATCGCACCTTCAAAGATGAGCCTTTACCTATCCTGCAGAACCTATTCCAAAACACTGAGAAGAGAGCAAACTTACCTATCGTGTTCTATGAACAAACATCCCCATAATTCCAAAACCAGGAAAGTAGCCAACTAAAAAGCAGTACTACAGACCAATTTCACTAATGAATATTGAGGCAAAAGTACTCAACAAATCTTAACTAATAGATAGTAGCTACACATTCAAAAATTATATATCACGATCAAGCAGGCATCATCCCAGGGATGCAAGTCTGGTTTAATATATGTAAATCCATAAATATAATTCACCATATTGATAGAAGCAAAAACAAAGACCATATGATTCTCTCCATCGATGCAGAAAAAGCATTTAATAAAATTCAGCATCCTTTTCTAACAAGAACACTCAAGAAAATATGCATAGGTGGCACATTTCTTAAGCTGATTGAAGTCATCTATGACAAGCTCACAGCCAACATCATACTGAATGGAGCAAAACTGAAAGCTTTTCTACTTAGAACTGGAACCATTCAAGGGTCTACTATTGCCACTAGTATTCAACATAGTTCTGGAAGTTCTAGCCAATACAATCAATCAGGAGAAGGATATAAAGGGGATCCAAATAAAGGCAGAGGAGGTCAAACTCTCCCTCTTTACTGATGATATGATCTTATACTTAGAAAACCCCAGAGACTTAACCACAAAACTCTTGGAAGAGATCAGGAAATACAGTAATGTCTCAGGGTATGAATCAATGTCCACAAGTCAGTAGCCTTTGTATACACCAATAACAGCCAAGTTGAGAATCCAATCAAATACACAATACCACTGATAGTATCTTGAAAGAAAATACTTAGGAATATACCTAACAAAAGAAGTGAAGGACTTCTATAAAGAGAATTATGAAGGCCTGAATAAAGAAATAGCAGAAGATATTCACAAATGGAAGTACATACTATGCTCCTGGCTGGGAAGAATCAACATTGTTAAAATGTCTATTCTACATAAAGAAATCTACAGATTCCATACAATCCCCACTAACATACCAACATCATACTTTGAAGAACTGTAAAAAATATTACTTCATTTTGTATGAAACCTGAACAAACCCTATATAGCCAAGGCTATTCTTAGTAATAAAAACAAAACAGGAGGCATAACTCTACTATATTTTAGGTTATATTACAAATCCACATATCACAACTGCCTGGTATTCTCACAAAAATACAAATGTACATATACAGAAAAGAATAGAATACCAAGAGAAGAAACCAGTGTCTAGTTGCTATCTGATCTTTGATAAACCTTTTGAAAGCATAAAAGTGAGGAAAAGAATCTCTATTCAATAATGATGTTGGGAGAACTGGACCCACATATTTCACCACTTAGAAAAATTGACTTAACATGGATAAAAGATTTAAATATAAGACAAAATTAAATACAAAATGATAAAAATTTTAGAAGAAAGTGTGGGACAAACTCCTGATGATGTTGGACTGGGGAAAGATTTTATGATGAAAACTTCAGTGGTAATTGCAACAACAAGAAAAACAAACAAATGGGACTTAATTAAGCTGTAAAGTTTCTGCATAGGACACACACATAAAGGAAAAAGCCAACCTTCAGAATGGGAAAACGTATTTGCAGGGTATGAATCTGACAAAGTGTTGATAACTAGAATCTATAGAGAACTCAAATTAATCAACAAAAAAGAACAAACAAATGTCCATACTACCCAAAGCAATATACAATTTTAATGAAATCCCTATTAAAGCTTCACTGTCATACTTTAAATATCTCAAAAAAATAATATTTTGTTTTATATGGAATCAGAAAAAAAAAAAAACCTCAAATAGCCAATAAATTACTCAGAAATAAAAACAAAGCAGGAGGAATTACACGACCAGACCTCAGACTATACTATAAATCCATAGTGATCAAAACAGCATGGCACTGGCACAAAAACAGAGAGGTAGATGTATGGAATAGAATAGAGAACCAAGAAATGAAACCAGCTACTTACCATTATTTGATCTTTGACAAGCCAATTAAAAACATTGAGTGGGGAAAAGATTCCCTATTTAACAAATAGTGCTGAACGAACTGGCTGGCAACCTTTAGAAGACTGAAACTAGACCCACACCTTTCACCATTAACTAAGATAGACTCTCACTGGATTAAAGATTTAAACTTAAGACATGGAACTATAAAAATAGTAGAAAAATGTGTAGGTAAAGCACTTGAAGAAATTGGCCTGGGTGAAAATTTTATGAGGAGGACCACTCAGGCAATGGAAGGAACATCAAAAATACAGTTTGGGGACCTGATCAAGCTAAAAAGCTTCTGCATGGTAAAGTGGGTAGCCAGCCCTCAGAATTGGAGAGAATGTTTGCTGGTTATGTCTCTGACACAGATTTAATAACCAGAATCAATAGAGAACTAAAATGTATTAGCAAGAAAAGAACAAGTGATCCCATCTCAGGGTGGGAAAGGGACTTGAAAAGAAACTTCTAGAAAGAAAATAGGTGCATGGCCTACAGATATATGAAAAAATGCTCACCATTCTTAATCATTAGAGAAATGCAAATGAAAACTACCTTGAGATATCACCTAACTGCAGTAAGATTACCCCATATCACAAAATCCCAAAACCAGAGATATTGGTGTGGATATGGAGAAAAGGGAACACTTCTACACTGCTGGTGGGAATGCAAATTAATTCATTCCTTTTAGATACACATCTGGGGAACACTTAGAGA
>NW_003852634.1:669617-681654 GCF_000181295.1 Otolemur garnettii | reverse complement strand
ATCCTGTATCCAGCTAAACTGAGTTTCATTTATGATGGAGAAATTAAATACTTTAATGACATTCACATGTTGAAGGAATTTGCCATAACTAAACCAGCTCTCCAGGATATTCTCCGCCCCATCCTCCACAGTGACCAGCACAATGCTCTAACACCAAAGTAAACTCACTCATAAACTTTTAATCAAATCCCAACTTACCCAGTGGTGAAAGGATTAAAAATGTCCACTGGACTTTCAAAAAACTCGACACCCAAAATACTATTAGGCTTATCATTAATCGCAATTAATGCCAATGGCTTAAATGGTCTTCTAAAGAGGCACAGGTTGGCTGACTGGATACAAAAACTCAGACCACATATTTGCTGCATACAAGAATCTCATCTTACGTTAAAAGATAAATATAAACTCAAGGTGAAGGTATGGATATGTATAATTCAGGCAAATGGAAATCAGAAAAAAGATGTTCCAATTTTATTCCCAGATACAATAGCCTTTAAACCAATAAACATAAGGAAAGAAGGATGATCACTTCATATTTGTTAAGGGAAACACTCAACATGATGAGATTTCAAGTACTAACATTTATGTCCCGAGCCAGAATGCTCCTCAATTCATAAGAGACACCCTAACAGACATGAGCAACTTGATATCTTATAACACCATAATAGTCAGAGATTTTTAACACTCCTTTGGCAGTATTGGATAGATCCTCCAATAAGAAATGAAGCAAAGAAATTTTAGACTTAAAATTACCCATTCAACAATTGGATTTAACAAACATCTACAGGAAATTTCATCCTAACAAAACTGAATACACATTCTTCTCATCAGCCCATGGAACATCCTCCAAATTTGATCGTATCTTAAGTCACAAGTCTTACCTCAGCAAATTTAAAAGAATATAAATTATTTCTTGTATCTTCTCAGACCATCATGGAATAGAAGTTGAACTCATTAACAACAAGAATCTGTATACTCATTCAAAATCATGAAAAGTAAATAATCTTATGCTGAATGATAGCTGGGTCATAGATGATGTTAAGAAGGAAATCACCAAATTTTTGGAACAAAACAATAATGAAGACTTGAATTATCAGAACCTGTGGGAAACTGAAAAGGCAGTCTTAAGAGGAAAATTTATAGGGTTGCAAGCCTTCCTCAAGAGAATGGAAAGAGAGGAAGTTAACAACTTAATTGGACATCTCAAGCAACTGGAAAAGGAGGAACATTCCAATCCCAAATCCAGCAGAAGAAAAGAAATAACCAAAATTAGAGCAGAATGAAATGAAATCATAAAAAAAAGAATTATATAACAGATGAACAAAATAAAAAATTGTTTTTTTGAGAAGGTAAATAAAATAGATAAACCTTTGGCTAACCCAACCACAAGTAAGAGTAAATTCTCTAATTTCATGAATCAGAAATGACAGAGGCAAGATAACAACAGACTCCTCAGAAATTCAAAAAATCCTTAATGAATATTCCAAAAAACTATATTTTCAGAAATATGAAACTCTGAAGGAGATAGACCAATACTTGGAAGCACATTGCCACCTTCCTAGACTTAGACAGAAAGAAGTGGAAATGTTAAACAAGCCTATATCAAGTTCTGAAATAGCATCAGCTATACCAAATATCCCTAAAATGAAAAGTCTGGGACCAGATGGCATCACATCAGAATTCTACCAAAACACTAAAGAGGAACTAGTACCTATATTACTTAATCTTTTCCAAAACAGAGAAAAAGAAGGAATACTTCCCAACACATTCTATGATGCAAATATCAATCTGATCCCCAAGCCAGGAAAAGACCCAACAAGAAAAGAAAATTATAGACAAATATATCTAATGAATATTGATGCAAAAATATTCCATAAGATCCTAGAAAATAGAATCTAGCAACACATCAAACAAATTATACACCATGACAAAGTGGGTTTTATCCTAGGGTCTCAAGGCTGGTTCAATGTACTTAAATCTATAAATATAATACATCACATAAACAAAATAAAAAACAAAGGCCATATGGTTCTCTCAATTGATGCAGAAAAATATTTGATAATATCTAGCATCTTTTCATGATCAGAACACATAGAAAATAGGTATAGTAGAGACCTTTCTTAAATTGATAGAAGCCATCTACAGCAAACCCACAGCCAATATTATATTGAATGGAGTAAAATTGAAAAGATTTCCACTCAGATCAGGAACCAGGCAAGGATGCCCATTGTCTCCACTGCTTTTTAACATTGTAATGGAAGTCTTTAGTCATTGTAATCTGGCAAGAGAAAGTGATCAAGGATATCATTATAGGGTCAGAGGAGATCAAACTTTCACTCTTCACAGATGATATGATTGTATACCTGGAAAACACCAAGGAATCAACTAGAAAATTCTTAGAAGTGATCAAGGAATACAGCAGCATCCCAGGATACAAACTCAATACTCACAAAACAGTAGCATTTATACATACCAACAATAGTCAAGCTGAAAATAGAGTCAAGGACTCTATTCCTTTTACAATCGTGCCAAAGAAGATGAAATATCTGGGATTGTACCTAACAAAGGACATGAAAGATCTCTATAAAGAGAACTATGAAACTCTGAGAAAAGAAATAGCTGAAGATGCTAACAAATGTAAAATATACCATGCTCATGGATTGGAAGAATCAACATTGTTAAAATGTCCATACTACACAAAGCAATCTGCAGATTTAATGCAATCCCTATTAAAGCACTTCTGTTCTATTTTAAAGATCGGGAAAAATTAGTACTTCATTTTATATGGAAACAGAAAAAACCTTGAATAGCCAAGACATTACTCAGAAATAAAACAAATCAGGAGGAATCACACTACCAGACTTCAGACTATACTATAAATCTATAGTGATCAAAACAGCATGGTACTGACACAAAAATAGAGAGGTAAATGTATGTAACAGAATTGAGAACCAAGAGATGAACCCAGACACTTATTGTCATTTAATCTTTGATAAGCCTATCAAAAACATAAATTGGAGGAAAGATTCCCTATTTAACAAATGGTGCTGGGTGAATTGGCTGGCGACTTGTGGAAGACTGAAATTGGACCCAGACCTTTTACCTCTAACAAAGATTGACTCTCATTGGATAAAAGACTTATACTTAAGACACGAATCTATAAAGCTTCTTGGAGAGCGTGCAGGAGAAGCACTTTTAGAAATTGGTTTGGGAGAAAACTTTCTGAGCAGGACACCCAGGCAATTGAAGCAATACCAAAAATACATTACTGGGATCTGATCAAATTAACAGCTTCTGCACTGCCAAGAACACAGTAAGTGAAGGAAGTAGACAGTCCTCAGAATGGGAGAGGATATATATTTATTTATTTATTAATTATTATTATTAATTCATAGCTGTGTACATTAATGCAATCATGGGGTACATGTGCTGGTTTTATATACAATTTGAAATGTTTTTGTCAAACTGGTTAACATTGCCTTCACGGCATTTTCTTAGTTATTATGTTATGACATTTATATTCTACACCTAGTAAATTTCACATGTACCCTTGTAAGATGCACCATAGTCCCACCCATTACTCTCCTCCACCCATCCTCCCCCCTCCCCTCCCCTCCCTCTCCCCTTCTTCTTAGGCTACTGGGTTATAACTTTCATAAGAAAGCTATAAATTGATTTCATAGTAAGACTGAGTACATTGGATACTGTTTCTTCCATTATTGATATACTTTGCTAAGAAAAATATGTTCCAGCTCCATCCATGTAAACATGTAAGAGGTAAAGTCTCCATCTTTATTTAAGGCTGCATAATATTCCACGGTGTACATATACCACAATTTATTGGGGATATTTGCAGGTTATGTTTCTGACAAAGGTCTGATGACCAGAGTCCATAGAGAACTCAAACTTATTAATAAGAAAAGAACAAGTGATCCCATTTCATTGTGGGCAAGGAACTTGAACAGAAGCTTCTCTGAAGAAGACACTCATGATCTACAGACACATGAAAAAATGCTCATCATCTTTAACCATCTCAGAAATGCAAATCAAAACCACTTTGAAATATTATTTAACTCCAGTAAGAGTACCCTACATAAGAAAATACCAAAACTACAGATGTTGGCATGGATGTGGGGAAAAGGGAACACTTCTGCACTGCTTGTGGGAATGCAAGGTAATATGTTCCTTTTGGAAAGAATTTTGGAGAACACTCAGGGATCTAAAAGTAGACCTGCTATTTGGTTCTGTAATTCTTCTACTAGGTGTATATCCAATAGACCAAAAGCACTTCGTAACAAAGATATTTTCACCAGATTGTTCATTGCAGCTCAATTCATAATTGCCAACCCATGGTAGAAGCCCAAGTGCCCATCACCCCATAAATGGATTAATACATTTTGGTATATGTATACCATGGAATATTATGCAGCCTTAAAAAATATGGAGACTTTACCTCTTTTATGTTTACATGGATGGAGCTGGAACATATTCTTCTTAGTAAATTATCTCAGGAATGGAAGAAAAAGTATCCAGTATACGCAGTACTTTTTTTTTTTTTTTTTTGCAGTTTTTGGCTGGGACTGGGTTGGAACTTGCCACCTATGGTATATGGGGCCAGTGCCTTACTCCTTTGAGCCACAGGCACTGCCCTGTACTCAGTATTTTTATGAAACCAATTTATAATTACACTTTCTTATGAAAGACAGATCACATCTATAACCCAGGATGAAGGAGAGAAGTGGAGTGGGATTGGAGGGGAGCTGGGAGGTTTGATAGAGGGAGGGTAATTAGGGGGACGATACCTATGGAGCATATTGTAAGGGACACACATCAAATCTATCAAAAATAGAACATAAATGTCTTAACACAATAATTAAGTAAATGAGGTGAAAGCTATGTTGATTAGTTTGATGTAAGCACTCCAAATTGTATAAAAAATCAACACATTTTACTCCACAAATGAATAAATGTATTCATGATATATGTGTATGTGACTTAGTAACAGGAAAAAAAAAAAAGGACAAGAAAAATCAAACAAAAGAAATAAAAACCTGCACAGCTAAGAGCACTGTAAGTAAAGTATACAGACAGCTTTCAAAATGGGAGATTTTACCTCCATTTTCTTTCATTAGCCCGGTTCAGCCAGAAGTAATTAGACCAAGCCAACACCCATTTCTGGTATCATCACAATTGAGCTCGTGAATTAATCCTAGATACCTACCTCATTACCAGCTATCACTGCAGTAACTTTTGGAGTATTTGCTTTGTTCATCTGGAAACTGTAGTGATATTCAGCAATAAGGCAAGTATATATTACTTTTTCTAGGATGAGTTCATGAACTTAATTGTCTGACCCTGCATTTCTCTAAGCAAGCTATACTTTACTTCTATGAATATGTTAGAATGGGTACTTTGCCATCTTCCCGTTAAATCCAATGTTTGATCACTCTCACTGTTGATTTCTGTTACTTTTTCCCCCCAGTGTATAAATCATGCTTTACTGTTTCTTTGTGTGCCTCTTTTTTTTTTTGGAAACTGGACATTAGAAAATATATAGCGAGCATGGGCACTGCTCTTCCCTACATATAGTTATTTGCTTCCTTATTTGGATAGAGATTGATTGAACTACTTCAGTGAAGTTTATCTCCCTTCCCATTTCTCTTTCCCCTACATTGTTAAATCTTTGATAGTGCTCCTTAGGGGAGCACAGCTTTGATTACACCACAGTTACTTCAGGATAACAGTGGAACTGGTAGAGTTCTTTTACTATTTTTGTCTGACCACATGGCTGTAAAATAATCCCTATCTTTACAATAGTGCCTCAGAGTATAAATCCCAATGCAAAATAATCTAATCAAATTGTGGCTCCTTCTAAGGCAGTGGTTCTCAACCTTCCTAAGGCCATGACCCTTTAATATAGTTCTTTATGTTGTGCCGACCCCCAACTATAAGATTATTTTCATTGATACTTGATAACTCTAATTTTGCTACTGTTATGAATCATAATGTAAATATCTGATATGCAGGATGTATTTAGGCGACCCCTATGAAAGAGTCATTCAACCCCCAAAGGGGTCACGACCCACAGGTTGAGAACCTCTGTTCTAAGGTCAGTATTTGATATTTGTTCTAAATCCAGACAGGCTCCTCCCTACAATTTTATTTCCTGGTTATCTCCCATGCACTTTCTGTGCTATATTCTAGTCTGTATTTTCTTTAGATCCATGAATCTCTTCTCAATTTCCTTTATCACAATCTCCACTGTTTTCAAGAGGGCTCTTAGGTTTAAATTGCTCTAAATTCTGTTGCAAATGAATTCATTTCCTTTGGAAAGAGTTTGAGAGCTATATGTTTTACATCCTAGTTCTTCTCTACCTTGCTACATTCAGGCAAAATCTTAAGGCACAGCTCTGAAATTGGAGGTGGTAGTAATAATGACAGTCTTCTCTCTGAGTGACACACACACACTCTAGGAGCTAAGCAATCAGCAGAGGGGTGGCAATAGTCTGTAGTATTCTCAGCTTGCTTCTCGTAATGTGAAATCACTGTCTCATAGAGTAGGGAAAGGGTTCCTAGGTCCCAAGTGTTCTCTGTGTACTATGTCCAAGTTAAAGCCACAATTTCATAAGTGGGAAGTGGGCAAAAGAGTCAGATGAATGGCTTCCATTTTCCTAAGAGACCTTAGACTGTCTATTTTTCAGAGAGGGGAGTGAAGAAGGTCTCTCAAAGGAAAAAAGAAGCTCCTGTCTATTCATCAGAAAGACTTTCTGAAAAGCAGGAAGCAGCCATAAGCAAAACAGTTAGAAATTAAGAAAACAAAAGAAAAAAAAAAAGAAAAGATAAGACCAGAGATTAACATAGGAATGAACTTACCTAAAGGCAGACTGAACACAGGGCAGAGGGCACTTGTGCTGACCTACTTTCCATCCCATGGGGAGCAGTAAAGGTATAAAGTAGAGATTAAGAAAGTATATCACACTAGATAAAGGTAGCTTTAAGGTATATAAGAAGTAATGCTTTGAGTAGAGGTTGGTAAGCCATTTCCACCACTGTTCTACCATTGAGCCTTGTCTTAAATTTGTAGAGCTTTTTTATGTCTTTCAATAAACTCTGAATACTGTAACATGGTGTGTACTCTTTATTTAATTCTGGTTGTCTACTCTACTTGGAAGAGGTGTATCAACTGAGAGCCACAAGCCAGGATACTCCCTGATGTGGCTTGAAGGGCATCCCTGGAAGGTATGTGGATTGATTGCCTGTGAGGGTGGCAAACAGGCTTTTTTTCCGGGCTTTCTTTCTCAAGGGGGAGTCTCCCATCTTAGTCTATTTTTGTGGCTGTGTTCATTAGTGGTATATCTTTCAATTCTTTGACCACCCAAGAACCTACTATTTAAATCTCCAGCCCATGTTCAGAAGGGAGCCCCTACCATTTGACTACAATTGCCCAGGACTTAACTTCAGAAACAGGGAGCTGTGGGCAGGATGAGAAATACAGAAGTCCTACCTCTTCTGCAAAGAATGCCCTCTAGTCAGAAGCCAGTGGATAGAGTTTTACATTCTTGGCTACAGTAGTCTGGAGGGAAGTTCATACTTTGCTGGAATGAGAGGGGAAGAAATATTGCAAGAAAATGAGGCCTGAAGGAGAGAAAAAATAAAAAACATGCAGAAAAGAGAAAAGGTTTTATTTCAGCTGGAACAGCCACAGCAGATTTTAGTTTAAAAATGGCTGAGCTCCCTGACTGGCTCTGTCCTTTCCCTTTCCCTTTTACAAGGGCTCCTTGTCCATGAACATCCTTCTTATCAGACAGTTTGAATGGAGCTGGAGTGGGTGGGCATGGGATTTTACAGAAGCAGAAGCAATCATTAGTTTCAAGGTCCCAGGAAGTTAAGTTTCTACAAATTCCTAAGAGCTAAATCATCATGGGGAGGACTTTGCAAGAGTGTCTGTCCTTGGGCTCTTGTGAGAAGCCTTTTGTTCTTTCAGACTTTATTTCCCAGGTATTCAGAGAGAGAGAGAGAGAGAGAGAGAGAGAGAGAGGGAGAGATATCTTGGTTTTTTATTTGCTGTTTGTCCTTAGGACCATTTCAAGAAGCTTAAAATTTTTCTGTCTTTAAATAATTTTATCAGCTATTTTACCAGTTTTTCCAGGGAGCAGGTTACCAGAAACACTCACACTGTAATGATAAAAGACAATTCCTCAGAGCTTTGTCTTTAAACCCCTTCTTTTATCAACGTGGCCACAGGAAGGAATGTGAGCAGCTGCTAGGAGAGCCAGGAAGGAGACAGGAACCCAAAGGAACTTAACCCAGACACCACCTGAGAGAGGCTGGAAGGAAGACCACTGCAACAGCCCTGCTGACACTCAATTTTAGCCCCCATGATGTTCAGCCAAGGATAAGTGAGGGAACTGCCCAGACCAGGACTTACAGAGCTGTGAGGTGATAAATAGGAGGTGCTGTAAGCCCTCAACATCACGCTTTGTTGCAGCTGCAGGAGAAACATGATATGTGTGTGCAGAAATAGATGCCCTGTTGCTCTTTCACTCCTCCTCTTGTTCCTGCTATCAGGAGCAAGATGGTGGCTGAATAATAGCTTCCTTGCAACTGGGCACGGTGAGACTGGGGAGAGAAGACTCCAGGCATCTCTGGCTGGTGTGATCTCCCCAGAAACATCCCTTTGGGGACACAGGGAGTCAGTGAGAGACTTCTAGACCCCAAGAGCAGGACAAAAACTGTGGAGAACTGGCAAGTGGTTGCATGTGTTCATACAGTCTAAAACTGCAGGCAGTTGTTAATATAGCAGCAGTGAGATTGCAAACTGGAAAGGCCTTACCTGTGAGCTGCTTTTGTTTTTTTTTTTTTTTGGACTTGGCATTCATATGAGCTACCTTGGGAGAACTTGAGTGAGAGTGTGGAGGATTTTAAGTATTGTCTAGGGCCCCAGACTGTGCTGCTGAGCTGGATCAGGCTATTAGTTTTGGCTGTGGGCCTCGCAGAGCTATTGTGAGAGAACTGCCCCAGCAAGCTCCTCCCTCAAGGTTGCAGAGCCAGGATCCAGAGGAGACCTTGGGCGAGTAATCTAGTGACTGAGCAGCCTGAATGCAGGGACTGAAACGGCTTACAGTCTTGGCCCTCAGGGGCATAAAGTGAGACAGGTTTTGGCACACTGAGTAAGTGGATAGCCACTTCAGGAGTGATTCCAGCAACAAGTGCTTTCCTGGGAAAGCTTCTGCTTAGCCAAGGTTAACACTTTAAAGTGCCTTTTAAGCGAGCTGAGGAGAGATTTAGGCTCTCCATCCTGCGGGGTTTGAGAAATCAGCAGAGGCCTTCAATTTCCATCTTATATACCTATATCAGCATTGTGATGAACATCTCAGACCCCAGAAGATCACCTGTTGACCAGACAATATACAGCAAGATATATATACTGCTTTTTTTTATATCAATATTTTCCCTCTAGATTTTTCTTTTTATTAATTTTTTTTATTAAATGATAGCTGTATACATTAATGCAAACATGGGGTACAGTGTAGTGTTTTCATATACAATTTGAAATGCTTTCATCAAGCTGGTTAACATAGGCTTCATGTCAGTTGCTTAGTCATTGTGTCAAAACATTTATATTCTAGTTCTAGAAAAGTTCACTTGTACCCTTATTTTTTTTTCACCCCACCTTGTCCTCCCCGAACCCTCCCAACTTATACGCTTATTAGACAAACCATATAGGTGATCTTTCCAGTCACCCTCCCACCACCCAGCTGCCCTTCTCCCCTCCCCTTCCTCAACCCCTCCCCATATTCTTGGGCTAGAATTAAATTGTAGCTTTCATTTGAGAGCTATAAATTAGTTTCATAAAAGGGCTGTGTACACTGGATACATTTTGTTCCATTCCTGTGATACTTTGCTAAGAAGAACATTTTCCAGTTCCATCCACGTAAACATGAAGGAGGTAAAGGCTCCATTTTTCTTTAGGGCTGCATAGTATTCCATGGTGTACATATACCACAGCTTATTGATCATTCGTGGATTGATGGGCACTTGGGCTTCTTCCATGACCTGGCAATTATGAATTGGGCTGCAATAAACATTCTGATACAAATATCTTTATTGTAATGTGATTTTTTATCTTCTGGGTATATACCTAATAATGGAATTGTAGGATCGAATGGCAGGTCTATTTTTAGTTCTCTAAGTGTTCTCCAGACGTCTTTCCAAAAGGAACGTATTAGTTTGCATTCCCACCAGCAGTGTAGAAGTGTTCCCTTTTCTCCACATCCACGCCAGCAACTCTGGTTTGGGGATTTTGTAATATGGGCTAATCTTACTGGAGTTAGGTGATATCTCAAAGTACTTTAAATTTGCATTTCTCTAATGATTAAGAATGGTGAGCACTTTTTCATATATCTATAGGCCACACCCTCTCTTTTCTTTCTTCACTTTTCTAGTTTAAATATAATCTTCCATTGTTGCCTTCTTTAACAATTAGAACTTCATTTTTGCTAGTGTTTGTACTCATATTATTTGGTTCCCCTTCCCCCCAGTTTTGTCCTGTAAATATTTATTTGCTTTTTTTTGGTTAGATTTATAGCATTTTTGTCTTTCCTCTCTACATGGTGCAGGTGGGGTACTGTGTATGAACAGCTTGGCAAAGAGCTGCTGACCTCAAGGGAACCACACAACCTGGCACCCCCAGAAGTTGGGGGGTTTTAAGGTTGGGACAAAGTACTTTACTGTACACCTATATTGTTCCTGTCTCCCTCTTTCTGCACCTCTCTTCTTTTGTCAATTTTCCCTTTTACTCATCCCGTCACCTTTTTGCTTTTTCTTTTCTTTTTTTTTCTTTTTTCCCTTCTAGCTCTTCAATCTTCTTATCCTTCTGGTCCTGTAATTGAAACCTTAGGCCAGAGGCATGGTAACTGAAAGAGCAAGAGGAAGTGAAAGAAAAATTAGGGCAAGGAAACAGATAAAACACTCATGAGGAAAAATTATCAGAAAAATCCTGGCAACATGAAAAACCAATCCAGAGCAACATCCCCAAGGGACTGTGAGGTAGGTACTGCAGAGGATTCCACCTATAAAGAAATGGTACAAATGACAGAAAGGGAATTTAGAATACACATGATGAAAATAATGAAGGAAATGATAGAAACAATGAAGGAAACTGCCAATAAAGTGGAGAATAACCAAAAGGAAATGCAAAAACAGAATCAAATAAGAGATGAACGATAGGAAGACTATAGAAAGGATATAGCAGAGCTGAAGGAACTGAAGCAGTCAATTAGGGAACTTAAAGGTGCAATAGAAAGTATCAACAACAGATTAGACCATGTAGAAGAAAGAATCACAGAGGTAGAGGACAAAGCTCTTGAGATAACTCAGATGGTTAAAGAGGCAGAAAAGAAGAGAGAGAAAGCAGAACGTTCACTGACAGAATTATGGGACTTTATGAAGCATTCAAACATATGAGTTTATTTTCTTGTCTTGTCTAATTGTATTGGCTAGAACTTCCAGTACTATGTTGAATAATAATGGTGACAGAGGACAATCTTGTCTGGTTCTAGTTCTAAGAGGAAAAGTTTTCAGTTTTACTCCATTCAGTAAAATATTAGCTGTAGGTTTGTCATAGCTTTGATCAGTTTAAGAAATATGCCATATATGCCTATACTCTTCAGTGTTCTAATTAGGAAAGGATGGTGGATTCTATCAAATAATGCTTTTTCTGCATCTATTGAGAGGATTATATGGTCTTTGTTTCTGCTTTTGTTAATATAGTGGATAATGTTTATGGACCTGCATATGTTAAACAAGCCTTGCATCCCTAAGATGAAACCTACTTGATTATGATGTATAACTTTTTTGATGATAAGCTATAATCTATTGGCTAGGATTTTGTTGAGAAGTTTTGCGTCTATATTCATTAGCAAAATTGGTCTGAAATTCTACTTTTTAGTTGGATCTTTTCCTGGTTTTGGTATCAGGGTGATGTTTGCTTCATAGAACATGTTGGGGAAGATTCCTTCCTCCTCAATTTTTTGGA
>NW_003852634.1:610701-669514 GCF_000181295.1 Otolemur garnettii | reverse complement strand
TCTATTTCTTCCTGGCTAAATCTAGGGAGAGGGTGTGATTCCAAATATTGATCCATTTCCTTCACATTGTCAAATTTCTGGGTATAGAGTTTCTGAAAGTATTCAGAGATGATCTCTTGTATCTCTGTGGCATCAGTTTTATTTCCCCTTTATCCCTCATGATTTAGGTTACTACAGATTTTACTTTTCTATTTCTAGTTAGTCTGGCCAATGGTTTATCTATTTTATTTGTTTTTTCAAAAAAACAATTCCTTGTTTCATTAATATTCTGAATGATTCTTTTGTTTTCAATTTCATTGATCTCTTAATTTTGGATATTTCTTTTCTTCTGCTGGGTTTAGGCTTAGATTGTTCTTCTCTTCCCAGTTCCATAAGATGGCTTGTGAGTTTGTTGATGCACTTTCTTTCTCTCTTTTGAATATAGGCGTCTCAAGAGATAAATTTTCCTCTCACAAGTGCTTTTGCAGTATCCCACAGGTTTTAGTACTTGGGTCTTCATTGTTTTTATGCTCAAGGAAGTTAATGATTTTCTCTTTTATTTATTCCTGCACACAACTGTCATTCAACAGAAGGTCATTTAATTTCCATGCTTTTGTGTGTGATGGAACGTTTTTGTTGGAGTTGAGTTCCACCTTTAGTTCCTTGTGGTCTGAGAAGATACAAGGTAAAATTTCAATTATTTTGATTCTGTTGAGGTTTTTTTTTGTGTCCTAGATTATGATCAATTTTGGAGAATTTTCCATGGGGTGATGAGAAGAATGTATATTCTTTATCTTTGAGATAGAATGTTCTATATGTGTTTATCAAGCACAGTTGTTCTAGGGTCTCATTTAAGTCCCTTCTATCTTTGTTTAATTTCTGTTTAGAGGATCTATCCATCTCTTTGAGAGAAGTGTTCAAGTCCTCTGTTATTATGGTGTTATAGGATATCATATTGCTCAGACTGAGTAAGGTCTGTTTCAATAATCTGGGAGCATTTAAGTTGGGTGCATAAATATTTACAATTGAAACGTCTTCTTGTTGTATTTTTCCCTTGACCAATATAAAGTGACCATTTTTATCTTTTTTGACTTTAGTTGATTTAGATCCACCTGTATCTGTAAATAAGATTGCAACCCCTCTTTTCTTCTGAATTCTGTTTGCCTGAAAAATTATCTTCCAACCCTTAACTCTGAGTTTTAATTTGTCTTTTGAAGTTAGGTATGTTTCCTGCAGACAGCAAATGGATGACTTGTGTTTTTTAATCCGGTCTGCCAATCTATGCCTCTTCAGTGGGGGAATTCAAGCCATTAACATTTATTGAGATAATTGATAAATGTGGTAGTGTTCTATTCATCTTATTTTGTGAGAGTCCATTGCTTAGTTTTGTCTTTCACATCATTGTAGAAGTTAAGTTCTGTCCTTTAATTTCTGAGTTCTTACTTTGCTATTGATCCATTGTGATGGTCAGCGTGTAGAACAGGTTGGAGTATTTCCTGTAGAGCTAATCTTTTTGTGTCGAATTTCCTTAATGTTTGCATATAAGTAAATGATTTGATTTCCCTGTCAATTTTAAAGCTTAAGCTTAGCAGGATATAGAATTCTGGGCTGGAAAATTGTTCTGCTTAATTAGATTAAAGGTAGATGACCATTGTCTTCTTGCTTGAAAAGTTTCATTTGAGAAGTCTGCAGTCACCCTGATGGATTTGCCCATGTAGGTCAACAGGCACTTACTCCTGGCAGCTTGAAGAATCTTTTCTTTTGACTTGACTTTGGACAGGTTCATCACAGTGTGTCTTGGAGAAGCTCTGTTAGAGTTGAGGTGACCTGGGGTCTGATATCCCTCTGAAAGGAGTGTGTCAGAATCGTTGGTTATATTTGGAAATTTTCATTTATAATCTTCTCTAGTATGGTTTCCATTCCCCTGGGACATTTTTCTTTCCCTTCTTGGATACCTATACCTCGTATGTTTGAATGCTTCATAAAGTCCCATAATTCTGTCAGTGAACGTTCTGCTTTCTCTCTCTTCTTTTCTGCCTCTTTAACCATCTGAGTTATCTCAAGAGCTTTGTCCTCTACCTCTGTGATTCTTTCTTCTACATGGTCTAATCTGTTGTTGATACTTTCTATTGCACCTTTAAGTTCCCTAATTGACTGCTTCAGTTCCTTCAGCTCTGCTATATCCTTTCTATAGTCTTCCTATCGTTCATCTCTTATTTGATTCTGTTTTTGCATTTCCTTTTGGTTATTCTCCACTTTATTGGCAGTTTCCTTCATTGTTTCTATCATTTCCTTCATTATTTTCATCATGTGTATTCTAAATTCCCTTTCTGTCATTTGTACCATTTCTTTATAGGTGGAATCCTCTGCAGTACCTACCTCACAGTCCCTTGGGGATGTTGCTCTGGATTGGTTTTTCATGTTGCCAGGATTTTTCTGATAATTTTTCCTCATGAGTGTTTTATCTGTTTCCTTGCCCTAATTTTTCTTTCACTTCCTCTTGCTCTTTAAATTAGCATGCTTCTGGACTAGGCTTTCAATAAGTCAGGTGCCAGTGGGATTAGACCGAATGAACACATGCAAGCACTTGCCAGTTCTCCACTGCTTTTGTGCTCCTCATGGGGCCCAGAAGTCTCTCACTGACTCCCTGTGTCCCCAAGGGGATGTTTCTTGGAAGATCCCATCATCCAGAGATGTCTGGAGTCTTCTCTCACTAGTTTCACTGTGCCCAGTTGCAGGGAAGCTGTTATTCAGCTGCCATCTTGCTCCCCTCCCCCCGTCTAATGCTCTTTTAAGTAACAGATGTTGAAGTTTTGTGGGTTGCCCCAAAGGAAAAGAACCACTAAAATTAGTATAAATTTTGTAAGTGAAGCCAAACACAATATTACATGTGATGTAAGGGAATTCCATCTCAGCAATAAATAAGGGTATACGTTAAGACTTTAGCAAGCATTTATGTTAGTTCATAGTTTTCTAGCTTCATTTAAAAAAAATTAAAACCAGAACACTTTTAATTAATTTGTGAATCCAATTCACTGAGAAGTAGGTCTGATACTGTGATTTTCCAAGTAGGGAATTTAATCAACTGCAGTATTGCCTCTTTCCCTTTGATTTTTCCTTTTATCAGAAGCATCAAGTTTGTACAGGCACTATGATAGTGGGGTTATTCGGAGTTATGTTTCTTTCTCTTATGGTTTGGGAATCTCTGGAAACAGATTCTGTGGTAGAGATTTGTGTGCAGGAAGTTTATTGGTTAATGCTGCTGAGACTAACACCTCAGAGTGAGGAAAAGCAGCAGGACTGAGTAGGAAAAGTTGCAACCAACTCAATCAACTTCATGAGGAGTTCTGAAGTTTGGATGGGTATTTAGAGATGTTGCAAATTAAATCAAGAGAGCTGGATCTTTGTATCCTCACATGAACCTGTCAACGATGCAGTCTGCTCTTGGGTAAGAGAAGGATATATAACATTAAGTAGAGCATATTGGGCAGCCTTGGACAAGCCCTGGGGAGCAAATTAGTTGTGAAATGTGACAGTTAACATTCCAGATAGCCACAGGCATGAGTGCTGAGTCCCTACTGGCAGATGAGGGTGGCACACACCACAGTACCCATCACCCTTTCTCTACTTTATATTAGCCCCCCTCTACTTTCCCATACCACCATCTTTAAATGATTTCCTTCACTAATTCTTTGCTTTACTTTTTGAACCATTAACTCTGTTGCAGGGTTCAGAAAAATTGTGCTGTTTCTCTTCAGTTTTATAATATGGCTTTTATTGATAATTAAGATTTGTAGGAAGGAAGAAGTGAGGGGAACTAACTAACAGCCATAAGGTGGAAACCATAACACCTCAGTTCTTAATATATCAGTTTTACAGGTTCACCTTTATGCTTTTTATGCAAGGGATATTCTTTTATACAGAATCTGCCTGTCCTTCCCCACACACCTTACAGGAATTGTTTAGGATTTATAGAGAAAGCTACTTTGTATTCATAAGTAAACTAATTTTATAAGGATGGCAATATGTATTTGAAAGTGATTAATTTTTTTTGAAATCTTGCAATTTGTGATGACATGGATTAATCTGGAGAACATTATGCTAAATTAAATAAGCCACACACACACACACACACACACACAAATAGCATTCAATTTCACTTATATGTGAAAACCAAAAAAGTTAAACTTATAGAAGCAGACAGTAGAATATTGATTGCCAGAGGCTAATACAGGGGGTGGAATGGGAAGATGTTGATCAGGGTACAAGTTTTAGTCATAAAATGAATAAGTTCTGGGTACCTTATTACAGTATGGTGGCTACATTTAATAATACTGCATTGTACACTTGAAATTTGCTAAGAGAGTAGATCTTAAGAGTTCTTACCTCACATACACACAAAGATAGTAACTCTGTGAGGTGATGAATGTGTTAAAGCTTTATTGTGGTAATCATGTCACAATGTATATGCAGATCAAGTATATGTATATCAAGCCATCACATTATATACCTTAAATATATAAAATTTTTATTGTCCAATTATATCTCAATAAAGCTGGAAATAAACAAGCAAACAAACAGAGTAGTAGGATCAAGGATTAAAGAAAAAACTTTGAAAGCAGGGAGAGTAAATAGTAAAAAATATATACATTTATAAAGATACCCAAGTAGGTATTTTGAGATCCAAGATAAGAACGAAGGTAAGGTATACATCTGAAAGGTGATACAGATATTCATTTAGAAAGAAAAATGAATCACAGTATTTGTTCAGAGCATTTGATATCTTTTTATTTTTTTAACAGATGAGGGTCTAACAGTATGTTACCCAGGCTGGACTTAAAATCGTGAGTGCAAGTGATCCTTCTGAATAGGTGGGATTATAGACGTGTACCACTATTCCCGGCTTCCTTTCAATTAATATAGTTTTTATAAGAAATTTAAAATTACACTTCAGTGGCTTAAGCATCATTAAAGTAAAAAACGAATTCAATGTCTGCTCCTATACTTACTGCCTATGTGACATCAAGTTACTTAATCTCACCAGGTCTCAGTTTTCCTATCTGTAAAATGGGGATAAGTATAGGGCCTACCTTCTAGGGTTGTTAGAAGGTTTAAATGAGATAAAGCACATCACATGGAAAATAAGGTTTAATATTAATTCTCTTTCATCTTGTTCCAACTCTACTACTTAGGATGTGATTTAGGCTCCTAAGTCTTTTCTCATTGTAAAACAGTAATAATAATACCAGGTTTAACCCATACAAAAGTGTTTCATAAAGGCACTATGTGAGGGATTCCTATTAGTATATGTAATTGGTTTTCTGTTTCCCATAATTTTTAGGGATCATGTCAAATTTAGAGCTCAAAACCTAAACTGAAGTTTACAGTCATCTTAATTATTGCAGGAGAATTTTTCCAACTCTTTATCAAAATGTGGGAAGAGAGAGGGCTAAACTCAAATTTGTCAGTTCTGCTAACTGTAAAAATCTATGTTGAAAGTTTCCATGATGCCTAACATTAACCTGTGGTTTTTAAAGAACCATGCTATCCATGACCTCAATGACTGCTATAACTATGGATAATTTCAAGATCTTCATTTATTTTTCTTTGCGGCTATTCTAGCACCTAGAAATACACCTGGCAAATAGTAGGGGCTTGACATTTATTAACTAAGTTATTTCATGAATCTGTAAGCATTTTTAAGGAGGACTGGATTTAGAGTTGGAAGAGGAAGGTTCCTAAGCTAGGCCTCTAACTCAAGCAACCTAGGGAGAACTTATCTCAACAAAACAAAACAAAACTAGGGTTCTTGTCTTGGCTCTGCTATGTTTTGGATGTGTGACCTTGGACAAGTCACTTTAGGAAAAAGAATTACACAGATATTGTCTATAAATGAAGAATGATAATCCTCAAGCTTTTTTTGAGAAATAAGATAATGTACATGAAATTGTGTAAATTATAAAACACCAAACTTAAAATGTTACTATGATTAATCATTAATGAATTTTACTTTAATAGACCCTTAAGTAATTAAGCTGGCTAGATAGACATTCTAATGCTTATTGGTTAATATAGGTAAGTGTATACATGGATGTTTCCTATGAGAGTGAAAACACAAGACATACTGGCTATAATTCATATTCCATGGCATTCACAATAAGACCACTTGTCTGATAAGACACTGAATGAAAGTACAGTGCAGTTTTGGTCCTGGGATGTCTTATGATACCATTTTAAATTCACTACTGCATTTAAATTACTGCTTATTATACAATACTGTATTTCAGTGTTATCTCTAAGAGTATTCATTAGCAAAGTAGCCATTTAATTATTCCTGCCCACTTCAAGTTAAAAGATGCAGCTTCTCACCCGAGACTCTTTGATTTGCATTGTGTGCTAGGTGGAAAGATGCATAGGTTTTCAAAAGTGAGTGGGATTACGATTCTTATCATCAATCGAATTTAAACTGTACGTTATAATTATGGCTAATAGTGTACTGACCATGTACTGAGGCACAAGCAGAGAAACAAAGGTAGAAAAATACTACTAATACTAATACCAAAACAACAAACAAACAAAACATGGGAAGGAGAAAGGCTGATTTATTCAAGTCTTCCCATAGGCCTAGATATTCCTGTTATTTGCTACTCATATTTTTCTGAATCTCTGCATGTGTTAATTATGTCCCTGTATGGAAGAAGAAATTTTAAGAATTGGCTTCTCAGGGGGCAAAATAGTAGAATTACAGAATGTCAAAATTAGAAGAACGTATAGGGGTTAAATAGTTAAGGCATCTTACTTTATATTTGGAGAAAGTCAAATCCAGAGAGGGGAAGGGACTTGTTGAATATTGCTCAATAATTAGCAATTAAGAGAATTAGCAGATCTCTGATGTTCAGGTTATAGTTCTCTTAAAAGAGAGCTTGTAACTCACTCTTTCTCAAAGAGCACTATTTATGAATTAGAATTGCTGGGTTACTTGTTAAAATCAAAAATTCTTGGGTCCAACCTCAAATCTACTGAATCAGAATCTCAAAGTGAACCATGAGAACTGCATTTTAACAAGCTGTACAATTTTCTGATACACACAAGTTTGAAAAGTACTGCTCTAAACACTCTCACCTCAGGCCAGAATAGTGAGCCCAGATACTTAAAAAATAAAAGTGTCTTTTTAAGTATTTGAAAGAAATAAAGTGACAGTGGATCGAAAATGCTTTCAGAATCCCCATGATAAGCTGTTCGCTGTAAGGACCAACCAATGAAGAAAAGCTTTAGCGGTCAAGCACACTTGAGAAGCTGTAGTTTGTCAAACAGTCTAGTAGAGGATATTAGAGGACAAGCTCTTTAGCAGCCTACTAGGTATTTTTACTTCTTCCTCCGATTCAGAGACTAGCTAACTGAATTTGCAGTTAATGAGGTATAATTTCTCTGCAAAATTACGAAGTCTGAAAACACAGGTCTAACGTATCTAATCACTTGTTAACAATGGCCAGTCCCGGTTCTCCTGTCTCTACCAATCTCTCACAGTTTTGAATGCTCGAGCTCCAGGTGTCCTCCCAGAAGACTATTTAACCAGGCACCCCTTTTATACGCCTGGCTACTTGTGGAAATCCATACAGCCAAGGTGACTCAAAGGGTTAACAAGCAGCTCTCCGTAGAGTGGCAGGGAAAGAAGCCAATAGGGTACCTAGGAATAGGTACGTTGGGCGTGAGCAGCATGTGAAAAGCAACCAATTAACAGCAGCCCAAGTAGGAGAGGGCGGGGAGGTTATTGGTTCAGAAGAGGCGCTAACAACCGGAAAAGCTCGTGAGCGACCGCCCCTTCTTCCTCCCCTCCCTTTTATCTTTAAGAGTTTTGTAGCAGCGAGGACTTTCCGGGGCCTAGCGTATGGCCACGGAATTACGGAGTTTGGATTCCATGCTCTGTCACAACCAGCAAGTAAACTCTGCCTCAACCCCAAGCCCGGAGTCGGTGCGACCTGGCGACCCAATCCCAGACCATGCCGGGGTAAACAGCGCCTCCATGGCCAAACTGACTCTCCACACAGGGCACACCCCTTCTAGCGTGCCAGCCTCGGAGCGGGATCCTGAGGCCTGCGGAGGCGCCAGCCTCAACTCTGAAAACAACAGTGGTAATGGTGATGGTAGCAAATATGAAGCACCAGCTGATGACTTCCTCCTGGGAGACTGCGAACTCTCCTGGCAGATTGGGGCGCAGCTTAAACTGCTGCCCATGAATGATCAGATCCGGGAGTTGCAGACCATCATCCGGGACAAGTAAGCCGAGAGCGGAAGGGGAAAGCAAAGTGGAGGGTCTGTCCAGGGTGGAGTGGGCGGGGACTGGAAGTGAAAGGGCTAAGCAGGGGTAGTGTTCTTGGTCTTGTCAAACTTGCCTTTGGAGGTTGTGGCAGGGCCTTTTCTTTGAGGGAGGTGTGTGTGGAGTGTCATATGACTCGGGCCCTTCTCCTATTCCCTGTATTTATCATCCCTTTGTGTAGGAAGGAAGCCTTTTAGATAGCCCAAGGCCTCTTTGTCTCTCTAATACAGACATATCCTTGGCCATTCCAGGCTGGTAAACGCCTTTGTGCTATCTGCTCATTGCCTGTCCCCATGATAAACCTATAACCTAGAAATGTTACTACCCAAAGTTGTGACCTATCAACCAATCACCTCAGGCTTACAAATAAAAATCAATTTTATGGAAATTCTGTTATGCTCCTTTGACCCTTTAGTGTTTGCTGCTGCAAATATGTCCTTTTGTCTGAAGGTTTTTTTTTTTTTTTTTTTTGTCTTAGAGTTCAGGTTTACTTGTCATGTGAAAGCTTATCATCCATCTCTTACCAAGATGGTTTTACTGTAAACTTAACAGTGTTAATGGGTCAAACGGAGCCTAAAGGGGACTTTGGCCTCTCCCAATCTCACAAACCAATGTAGCCAGACATTTATCTTAAAATGTTATTTTGAAATTTCTAAACCCACGTTGTAGATGGGTTTTCTTGAGGTTAATACATACCATCATTTTCTTTATTGACGGCACTTTATTTTTTGTAGAGTTAAGATATTACGATGTTGTTCAAGGTGTCCAGGCCCTCTCCGTCTCCCAAAGTGCTGGGATTATAGGCGTGAGCCAAGGTGCCTAGGACACCAAGCACTTTAAATGAGTAGCTACAGCATGTCACAACATCCGTTTTTCAGTGGTGGGGCATACCTTGATCTTTTGGCTGCTGAATGACAGGATGCCACTCCCTAAATAAGACTGGAGTAACTTTCTCCATTATACTGTTGTTATAGTCCTAATTTGTTTCCCTTCCTGCAGTTTTTCTCTCTTGCACATGCACTCACACATTACTGTAGTCAGTCTTGTTAATATATAATACATTCATTACATTTTGAATTTCATCAATGCCTTGCAAATAATACGCACTCAATTACTGTATGTTTTTTTCTAGCTCTTAAAATTATATTGGTGAAACTATACTATTTAACTGTTTTTAATGAATTAATATTGAAAACTGCTGTGGTTATGTGATCACTATAATTGATGAAGTAGGGATTTTAAAAAATAGGCATAGGCTTGTTAGTTGTGGTGGGGGCAGCTGAAATAAAACTTTTCTGTAAAACAAAATGTGATGATTCATGTTTATGTAGAATGGGAATTACTAAGCTTGGGTCTCGGACCCCATTGCACCTGTTTGATATTTTAAGGACTTTAATGAATGCTGAGAAATTATCTGGGAGGCTGAGGAGGGTGGATTGCCTGAGCTCAGGAGTTTGAGACCAGACTGAGCAAGAGGGAGACTACAACTTGAACTTTGCCTTAGAATTGAAAACAGTGTAACTTAAACATTTGTCCCTTCATATTAATTTGAAATTAAAAAGAATACTGAGGCCTCCTCTCTACTAAAACTAGAAAAACTAGCTGGACTTGTGGTGGGTGCCTGTAGTCCCAGCTACTCAGAAGGCTGAGGCAAGAGGATGATGAGCCCAAGAGTTTGAGGTTGCTGTGAGCTACGAAGCCAGAGCACTCTACTTAGGGTGACAGAGTGAGACTCTGTATCAACAACAGCAAAAATTATCTGGGAAATTTTATTTGTATGTGCGCTTTTAATGGTTTTTAGAGTGTGTGTGAGAGAGACAGAGTCTCACTATGTCACCCTCAGTAAAGTGCTGTGGCATTACAGCTCGTAGCAACCTCAAACTCTTGGGCTTAAGCGATTCTCTTGTCTCAGCCTCCCACGTAGCTGGGACTACAGGTGCCCGCCACAACACTCAGCTATTTCTTTGTTGTTGTTGTCATTGTTGTTTAGTAGGCTCAAGGTGGGTTCGAACCTGCCAGCTTGGGTGTATGTGGCTGGCACCCTATCCACTGAGCTACAGGTACCACCTTTAATGTTTTTTTAATAGCATCTATATTGAGATGTAATTCATATATCAAGCATTTAAAGTGTATAATTCAGTGGTTTTAGCTATGCCCACAGGTATGTAAACATCACCAAAATTAGTTTTAGAACATTTTCCTCACCCCAGCCAGAGACCCTATACCTGTTAACAGTTGCTCCCTATTTCTCCTCAGTCCACCCAAAGTCCAAGAGAAGAGTCACTCTTCTCTTTTGCTTTGCCTATTCTGAACATTTCATATCATATAACATGTCTTTTTGCAGCTTGTTTTATGTAGTGTAATGTTTTCAGGGTCCATGCATGTGTATCAGTATATTATTCTGTTTTATGGCTGAATGACAGTCCATTGCACAAATATACCACAATTTGTTTATCCATTCATCATTTGATGGACATTTAGGTGGTTTCCACTCTTTGACTATTATGTGTAATGTTGCTATGAACATTCACTTTTGCCCTTTTTATGGGGTAAGGATTCCTTAGCTTTCATTAGATTTTACAAAAGGTTATGATAATGTAAAGGCTAAGAACTGTTGCTGTAGAACTTGGAAAGGGCATGACATTCAGCATTCATATCAGATAAGCCTGGATTATATAGTAAATCTGAGCATAAGTGGAATTTTTATTCTTTCTGAGTTTGAAAGGAGACAACAGGATCCAAAGGAGTGATTTCAGGCAAGATATTTAGCATCTCTTTATCATTTGTAAAATGAAGATGGTGGTAATCTCTCATAGAGCTCCTGGGGACTAAAGCAAGATATTGTCAGGGAACATGTGTTATAAACTGTGAAGAGCTTTGCACATTAATACCACTTCAGAGCTTCATATTTGGGTTTGTGTGTGCTTCTGATTGCATCCGTAAATGCTGTCATGAGCCTTCAGAAGATAGTAAAAGGAATTTAACTGTACGTGGACCTCATTCTTATTTTGAAAATCAATACTGAGAAATCCTAGATAATTTTTATCCTGCTTTGTTATAGTATAGAAAGGCGCACTATAATTTTTGATAATGAAATGATACTTATTTAGGTAATAGTGTTTTTAGTTTTGTTTTTGTTAATCACATCAGTTAACAGCTGCTTTATCTTCTGTTCTTTGTCTTTAAAAAATTGCCATCCCCTCATACAAACAAGACATGTTTAGCCTTTCTAGGAGACTGGTGCAGGATGCCTATGGTAAGAGGAGCTGTATTTACATAGGCCTATTCTGGAAGGTACCCTCAGTTATCACACCCTGTTGTTTTCAGGGATTATGTTTATCTCTGTTTTGATGTGATAGCAAATATGTGCTCTGGAAAGTTGTTTAGTAATAGAAGCCACTGGAGTACATTTTTTACTTTCATTGTTCCTGGTCTTTAGCATATATCTAGTGAAGGGATTGCTTTGTGAATTGACTTTGGCATGAGGAAATGGAGGTTGAGCAAGCAGGACTGTATGCGCATGTTGCATGTGTGTGTGTGTATTTGCGTGTATCTACATAGCAGGCAAGATTGAGAATATTGTGCTGATTTAAAATGTCCTTTTTATATTTTCAAAATACACAATATTTAAAACATAATATGTTGGCTCTATTACTGAATTTCTCTTTCCTTGAGAGTACAATAATGTAAACACCAAATGAGCAGATAATTTACTCAGCCATACGTATGTGGGTCACTGGTAAACTTGGGAAGATAAGTGACTCCTTCATTTCTGTTTTTTTTTTTTTTTTTTTTTTTACTTTTTGCTGTTGGAATAGATTAAACTATACATTCTTCTCTTCTCACTTCCTTTATATACGAAAGACAGCTAAATTTGATTGTAATGTATTTTTCCTGTGAACATAGTTCATGACCTCATATTTAAAGCAATGGTGTATATAAAGATCATCCTACCTGTCCAGTTTTATGGTTTTTCTTTTCCAGTTTCTGAAACATTAGAGTAAAGCTGTTTTGTGAGCTGTTGAATGTTTCCTGTATACTTGTCCTAGAAGGGGCTTTGACATTGCCTCATCAGGCTATGTGGAGTATTTCAGTCCAAGAAATAACCCTAAAGAAGGAGCTCAGTCAGTCTTGTGACTTTTTTTTTTATTTTAAAGTCACTTGGAGAGGAGACAACCTCAGGGTAGATGAACATCCTATGTAACCCTAAAATGAATGCAGCCTAATGTGATTTGAATCATGTGACTAAGTACTGTTTTTAACCAAAGCTGTGAATCAGACTTGTCTGTGGAGGTTTTTTTTTTTTTTTTTTAAATACTAGTTTCTAACCACCAACCTTAGAGGTTGTTTGTGTGGTATTGAGTGGAACCAAATCATCTGTAACTTGACAAATACCATAACAGGTGACTGTGCTGTGCTCAGCCTAGGCCACAGCCCCTGGGAGAATGGCCAGCCTCCTTGTGTGGTAACATGCCAGGCTTCAGATTTGGAGTATAGGGTGAGCCAGGGATTACACAGGCTAGATAGAACCAGGCTAAAGAGCCTGATGCCGTCCTGAGAACAAAGGAATCTCACAACTTTCCCCTTCAACTTGGATAAAACTAAAATGCCCACCATAGGAGAAAAATTGTGACTTGTAAATTGTTTAGAACCTGGACGTGATTTTAGTTTTTGTGTGTTTCCCATGTGAATTTCCTAACTGATTTTTAGTGCAGAGAGAGGAAGTCCCCTCTTTGAGCTATACAGACTCCTGTAATATTTATTGGGCATATCCTCATAATGTTTTACCAGCTAGTCTGGACTCCAAGGACAAAGAAAGAGGATCTGGCCTGGCACATAGTTGTATTATTGTAGCAAACATAATAATAAGGTAAAATGTTAGTTTTTCTTATTTTTCTCTCTGATTTTGAATGTTTACATTGAACCCTGCTTTGAGGAACAAGTATGACACTCTATGAGTTAATTAAGGTGCTAAAGAGCTCTGCCCTTGATGACTTGGCACCTGGCAGATAAAAACTATTTTTTTCTTTTAACTTTTCACATTGTTAGGTTTGTTCCAAGTACTATATCGGGAGTTAGTTTCTGTGAAGGAAGGAAGAAGGAAAATCATTTATAAATCATCTACATACCATGGAAAATTTCAGGACTATTCTTTTACTTGTCACATAATAAAGTAGTTAGAAATGTCGTGATTATGTTTTCAATGCTTTCACTAAACATTAACTTAAAAATGAAACATTCCTTTGGTTTAAAACTGCCAGAAAAGCTTTTTATGTTCCAGTGTTCCTTTACCCTGTTGCTTAAAAATAAAAAACCCCACAAAAACATAATTAGTGCTGAGTTTCAGTCTATTTTTTCTTCTCAACTTAAGTTGCCAGATAAGGAAACAAGAACATACACTGGGGGAAAAAAATCCCTATTCAATAAATGGTGCTAGGAGAACTGGATAACCATATGTAAAAGACTGAAACTGGACCCGCTTCTTTTTCCACTAACAAAAATTGATTTAAGATGGATAAAAGACCTAAATTTAAGGCGGGAAACAATAAAAATCCTCAAAGAAAATATGGGAAAACACTTGAAGATATTGGCCTGGGGAAAGAAGACTTCAGTAGCAATTGGAACAAAAACAAAAATATAGCTAGGCATTGTGGTGGGCGCCTGTAGTCCCAGCTACTTGGGAGGCTGAGGCAAGAAAATTGCTTAAGCCCAAGAGTTTGAGGTTGCTGTGAGCTGTGACAACACAGCATTCTACCCAGGGTGACATAGTGAGGCTCTGTCTCAGAAAACAATAACAACAACAACAGCAGCAAAAATAATCAAATGGGACTTAATTAAACTGAAAAGCTTCTGTGCAGCTAAGGAGACAACCAAAGCAAACAACTTATACAATGGGAAAGGATATTTGCATATTTTGAATTTGACAAAAAAGCTTGATATCTAGGCTCTACAAATAACTCAATCAACATAAAAGAGCCAATAATCCCTTATATCACTGGGGCAAGGGAGATGAATAGAACCTTCTCTAAAGAAGACAGACAAATGGCTAACAAACATGAAAAAATGCTTATCATCCCTAATTATTAGTGAAATTCCAATCAAAACCCACCCTGAGATGCCATCTAACCCCAGTGAGAATGGCCCACATCACAGAATCTCAAAATTGCAGGGGCTGGCATGGATGTGGAGAGAAGGGAACACTTTTACACTTCTGGTGGGACTGCAAACTAATCTAACCTTTCTGGAAGGAAGTATGGAGAACCCTCAAAGGACTCAAGGTACACCTACCATTTGATCCTGCAATCCCCTTACTGGGCATTTACCTAGAAGGATAAAAATCCTTTTACCATAAGGACACTTAGCACTAGACTGTTTATTGCTCAATTTATAATTGCAAAAAAGTGGAAATAGCTCAAATGCCCACCAACCCAAGAATGGATTAACAAGTTGTGGTATATGTATACCATGGAATACTATTCAGCCATAAAAAGATGGAGACTTTACATCTTTTATATTAACCTGGGTGGAAGTGAAACATATTCTTCTTAGTAAAACATCACAAGAATGGAGAAGCAAGAATCCTGTGTACTCAATTCTGATATGAGGACAATTAATGATCTAATTCACAGTGGGGGGTGGGGGATGAGGAGAGCAGAGAAAGGGAAGGAGGAGGGGCTGAGGGGGTCACGGGGTGTGGCACAACTTTTGGGAGTGTGACACAAGTATAAGAGGGTCTGTATCTAACAAATGCAATCAATGTAAACTGGTTTTTTGTACCCTCAAGGAATCTGCAATAATAAAAAAAAAATGAGGATTTGGCCTCCAGTATTAATCTCATTCTTTTGTTGTTTTAGTATGAGTATCACTTTTTAAAGTCATTGCTTATGCCTTTCATCTGGTTACTACAGGTGTGTGATGTGCAGTAGAACATTCAGAGTTGACTACTCCCTACATTGACCACCTGCTTAAGTTGATCTAATTGTCACAGGCCAGACATGTACCACATGTACATATCACTGTAGTAGGCCTAGTTCCTTATGTTGACCAGTGGATACAGTCCCTTGAGTGCTCAACTTTATAGAGATTCTACTGTATTAGTGTGTGTGAGGAGGTGTCAAGGAAAGTGTATTCTAAGATATGGTTAGGTCTGCATTGTTAAACCTGCTTGGGGTTTGTACAATTTAAAGATACTCCCCTTAACATTAATTAGATTTCCATGGTTTAGGTTCGAGTGCTGGTTATCACTATCTGTTTAAATGTTTTTTATTTGATTATTTAGATATATTTTAGAATATTTCAGGGATATTTGTGTGTTTTTTGCATTGTGATCACATTAGATTTTATTTGGGTCAGTTTTCAGAGGGTGATAAATATGTCTATCAAAGCTTGGTTTCTAAGAGAACAAGTTGTTTTCAAAGTTTTTAAAACACAATGAATAGATGAATAGAGTTATGATTTAAAAAATGTGTGGAGTGAATAATACCTGGGTTATGGTTTATATTAATGTATTTTTATTAAAAATTCTGCCTAGTGTTAGTCTAAAGAAGAAGTTCAGAGAATACGTGAAGCTTTTTTCATCCAAAAAGTAAATATCTGCATTATGAAATTCCAATCTTAACAATGTTAAATATTTGAATGTGATATTGAAGGTCACTGGGATTTTTCAAAAAAAAAATAATAGTCAACTTACTAGATTTATTTTAATTTCTAAATTGAAATTCATTGTGAGTCTGAAGTCTATCTGAAACAGCAGGAAATAGGTTTGTAGTTACTGTTTGTAGTGCAGTGACTTGGAGCAATAAATGATTTAATTGAAGCTCAAATAGATGTCAAGAGGTGACAGTTCATATTCTCATAGTGTATACCTTTTTGGAAAGTAGACAAAGAAGGTGATTATTATGCTAAAGTTAATAGCTGAGGCTGATTGTGAGGGGGGAGTGTGAAATTTATTAAAATATATGATTCCAAAGTAAAATAACAAATTTGGGAAGTTTTGATCACTTAATGTAACTTTTCTGTGTGATAAATTGATGTTTAACTGTTCAGAAATTAAAACATTTCAGATGTGTTCTTGATATATATCATTGCATATGTAAGACAAATTCAGACTTTTCTTTCCTATTGAAACAATATGTTCTGGCTGCCTAGACAAGTTTGTATAGGTCTAACAAACAAAGCATGAGGCTTCAGTAGTTTTCGTGATTCATTGCTTTTTACCTCCTTGACAAGCATGTTGTAAAGATTAATTATAGAAATGAGAGGTGCTGGTATAATAGTGTAGTCTCATTTAAAAACCACAGTACATGAAATAGAACCTATTTCTTTTTTTATTAAATGATAACTATGTACATTAATGCAATTCTGGGGTACAGTGTGGTGTTTTCATATATAATTTGAAATATTTTCATCAAACTGGTTAACATAGCCTTCATGTCATTTTCTTAGTTATTCTGTTAAGACAATCATATTCTACTCTTGGAAAGATTCCCTTGTACCCTTGTAAGATAAACCATAGCGCCAGCCACTTACACCCAGGGTGGCAGGTTTGAACTCATGGGCCAGCTAAAAAAAAACAAAAAAAAAAAAACAATGACAACTGCAACAAAAAATAGCTGGGCATTGTGGCAGGTGCCTGTAGTTCCAGCTACTTGGGAGGCTGAGGCAAGAGAATCGCTTAAGCCCAAAGGTTTGAGGTTTCTGTTAGCTATGACACCATGGCACTCTACCAAGGGTGCCATAGTGAGACTCTGTCTCAACGACAAAACAATTCCCTTTTTGTCTCCTTAACAGCTTGTGGGTAGGTGCATCCCCAGATTATGATTACTTGGGTGCTTCAGGATATGAAGGTATTGACAGAAAGAAATGTGCAGGAAAATGACGTAAAAATGTAGGGAATGAAATACTTGTTTGAAAAAACAGGCTATAAAGGAATAAATTGTCAATCATTTGAGAAAAAGGTCTTGTAAGTTAGGTTACATGTTTTTTAACGAAAAGTAGAGGATTTGTTTGTACCATTCTAATTCCAGAAACAATTACAAAGTAGATGGTTACTTTATCTTGGTAATGGGGCTTTAGATCAAGAATTGAGGGGAATGATGGGGAGACCCGGCTTTTATTACAAACTTTTTTCTCAACTTGAGCTGTGGGATTGCTCTCACCCTCCATGGTAATTTTGTGATAATATGTACTTGGGCAGCTCAGTGCAGAACTGCATGATCTTTTCAGTTCCAATTTCTAATGTTGATGTCAAGTAAACATATCCAATAATATTTATCAAATCACCCCATTTAGGTTCCTGTATACTAGTTAAAATCATCTTCCCTCAGTCTGTTTATGTAAACATTTAAGCTTTTAGTATGTAATAGGTTTTGATATCAGTGTATTAGTAATTTGTATTAAATTATATTTTACCGTTCAGCTTTAATTTAGACTAAAACTGTACTGTTTCTTTTAGGACAGCCAGTAGAGGGGACTTCATGTTTTCTGCGGATCGTTTGGTAGGTGGAGGCTTTCCATTTTCATTTCACTGCGATACCTAGTGATAGAATCATGGTAGGCCGAGGGGTGTTTTGTTCTTGATCATTCTAGGGGTGAAAGAGATTGTACCAAGTAACCACCATTTTGCTAGTCTCTTGAAGTATTATTTTATTGTTTCATTAAAGCTTTGCTTCATTTCCTTTCACCTCAAAGCATTGGTTATACCTCCATATAATTCTGAGGTATCATTACCTCTCACATGGATCTTGAGAACCTGGTTCTCAGCAACTGTTAAGTGCTTCATTTTAGTGCAGTGAAGTACATTAAAGAAAACCTACGATATAAGGAGACCTAGTGGTTACGTTTGTGATATCCAGCTAATATTACAAAAATTAATATGTTTCTTGAAGTTTACATGGGAAGGATAAGTTAATTTTGTGTTTTCTTTTCTGAATTATCCTGAATTATTAAATTGAACTGTCTACACTTCAGGGACATCTGAATTAAAGATTGACCAAGCACAAATCTGTTTAGGTATTATGACCTGAGAGGATCTTAGGCTAACTTGGTTTGTCTTCAGGGTGGGCACTGTTTCATTCTTGTGTTAATATATAAGTATATTCAGTGCTTGGAATGGGGTTGACATGTTTTCTGCTGTGATTATTAGTATTCAGCCATTCATGAAATAATATGCTGAACTCATGTGAGTCAGACACTGCAGTAGGCCGTGTTGGGAGAGAGAAGAGATACAACAGTGAAGAATAGAGACATAGTTCCTAATCTCATGGAGATTACGGTCTAAATGCTGTTATTAGTATTAAGTTTGAGAAAGAAAGAAATGTGGCTTATTAACCCTTAAAGTTATAATCAAATAGTAGTAGGTAGATTATTAATACATTGTTGACTGACAATTTTATGCAAATGTTGTCCCATGTCACTGGCTGTTATTCCAGTGACACGATCAAGAAAACTTTTACAATAATCTGCACTACCATGCATTTTAAAAATTGTAATAGCTAATGCCAGTGCAAACCTGAGTTAACTTGTGATTGGTCAACAACATTTGGGCATGAAAACACAAGTTAACTTATGATCTGTCAACAGTATGTTCAAGGTAATGTGAGGGAGAAAATGGCATGAAGCTTTTCATTTAGATTTTCCCTGGGTGATTTATTCCAAAAGAATGCAGACAACTCCTGTTTTACTGTCAGGCTTTAAATGTTCTTGTTTTGGGGCCCAATTGTATTTAAAATCATTTGCGCTTTCAGGGATAGTAATAATAACCCTACCTAGTACCAAGGTAAACGTGGGTGATATTTCTGGGACAATAATTAGGTCATTATATCTTTTATGATTTCATCAAACCAAAGAACAGGTTTGAAGGAACTTACATCTTAATGGCTGCTATGGAGAGAACAGGGGTCTTGATGTTCACTGGTATAAAGTAGCTCCTCTTTCTATTGCCTTCCTTGAGCTCTTTTTCTATAGAAAGTAGGAGATAAGTTCATGGTTATTTTAAGATGCTTCCCTGAAAGGGCAGGCAGCAGGCATTATGTATTAGCCAAATGAGGTAATAAGGACCTAAGTCATAATTCACCTGAGGGTATGGTAATTTGGACCTTTCTGTTCTCTGTGGTTGGCTTTGAGGGTCCTGGTATGAGGGGAAGAGTTGGTTATGTTTTTGGTACAGACTGGAACCGTTTAGGTTTTTCTTGTTGAGGATTTCTAGTATACTAGCTCCTTAGTGCAAGGGTCCCATTATAGTGGACATTAATTCTATCCTGAATTTGTCAGATTTGGCTTCCCTGGCCCATAGATCCTTACATTCTTTATATTTTAGTTGCCCTTCTTTTGGTTTATGTTTTCCTGCAAGAGTTGGACATGGTAATGTTTTTTTTTCATTGCAGTTTTTGGCTGGGGCCCAGTTTAAACCCACCACCTCTGGTATATGGGGCCAGTGCCCTACTCCTTTGAACCACAGGTGCTGCCTGGACATGCTTGTGATTGGTCAACAACATTTGGGCATGAAAACACAAGTTAACTTAACTAATTTTTAATAAGTTTTTTCATAAGTTAACTTATGAAAACATAAGTTAACTTAACTATTTTTTTTCCAGTTTTTGGCTGGAGCTGGGTTTGGACCTGCCACCTCCAGTATATGGGGCCAGCGCCCTACTCCTTTGAGCCACAAGTGCTGCCCTGGACATGCTAATTTTTGTCCCAAGGTTGCAGGGGATGTGGCAAGAGGTATTAAGACTCTTTTAAAGGAGTGTTACCAAAAGGAGGAGATCTAGGCTCTTCAAAGAAAAAAATCTTCTTCTGCCTTTGTAATTTGATCATGAAAAGCATAAATCTCCACAGAATGTGGTGGCTAGAAGTGATTATGCACATATTATGCAGTATTCATGAGGTTCCTGGTCCCTCTGTCTGAAGCTGCAGGCTGACAAAGTCCTGGCTCATTTCTAATCAATCCTTTAATGGCATCAGGATGTTGTTGTGGTAACAGAGCATGAGACCTGGTGCTTCTCCCTGCTGTTCCTGATTCTCAATCAGTTATGTAATATTGATTGGATAAAATGTGCATTACAGACTCAGCACCACCTTTATTTTAGTAGGGTCTGGTTCATGGAATTGCCATATCTCGTTTCTGGAGGCTGTTTCTACTAGTTCTGAGTGATTATTTCCACTGTAACACATATTAAAATTGGTATGAGTCTTTCTTTGTGCAACTTTTGGCCAGGGCTGGGTCTGAACCCACCACCTCCGGCATATGGGTTCAGCGCCCTACTCCTTTGAGCCACAGATGCCCCCTTTTTTTAACCTTTTTTTTTTTTTTTTTTTTTTTTTTTTTTTTTGGTTATGAGCCTTTCTTTTAGCTGAAAAATTCAAATGCATTCTACTGGATCCTCCTTCAAGCTCAGTAAATTGGTTCAGCCCATACACTCATTTATTTTCTCAAAAGAAATTTCAGGCTCTAATTACATTATGGTGGACCTTCGTTAAAAAGAACATGACTTACCTGGTGGCACCTGTGGCTCAAGGAGTAGAGCGGCGCCGGCCCCATATACTGGGGGTGGCAGGTTTGAACCCGGCCCCTGCCAAAAACTACAATAAATAAATAAATAAATAAATAAGAATGTGACTTACCAATTTAAAGGTACTGAACAAAGCAGAGAAATTCCCATTGGGCACTATTTTCAGAGCAATCAGAAGTATATTACTTCCAAGGAAGGATGCCTGATAAGACTCTTGTCACATTCTGGAGTTTTGTATCCCTCATAGAGCTGTATGATTGAATGAGAATTAGAAGGAGGACTTCAGCCTTTTGGTGGCAATCATGTCTAAATGTGGTTGGATGACTAGCAGCAAGTAGCCTGGCATTTGGATATATCCCTGTATCTAACAATTGATAGGAGCCCCTTCCTACCTTTATAAACGAAACCCTTGCCTAGTGTGTCATTGACTTTCTGCCTACTATTCAGCTCCTAATGCTAACAGGTAGGAGGAGATTCTCAGTGGCTTCTTAACTTATTCTTCCTTTGACTCTTTAGATCAGACTTGTTGTGGAAGAGGGATTGAATCAGCTGCCATATAAGGAATGCATGGTGACCACTCCAACAGGTAACCAGGGCTCTTACTCTCCAATTTTTCCTCATAAAATTTCTGAGCCAGAATGGTGCAAGATGGAAAGAAAGCAGTCTAAGAAAAATCAATATGTAAAGTAAAGAGTCTAGGTGGAGCTGTTCTTTTAAACATTTTAAAAAACTCTGAGACATTTAAGAAATAAATCTGTGTACGTGACTTTTTGTTAATGGTTTGCTTGTCAATTCCAGTTAAAGGTTAATAAATATTCTTCATCATGTAGGTGTTGCCTCTGTTGCAGGCCTGTTGGGATTAGAGTTAAGAATTGTTGACAGCTTATCTTCACCTCTGTGGAGAAGCTTCTGGTGTTAAGAAATAGGCAAAGCTGGTTTGCCACTGAAACTCCAGGTTTAGGAAAAAAAAAAAAAGATGAGAAGTAAAAAAGAAAAAGACAACTAAAATTGATCAGAACAGGAGAAGGTGCTTTGTTCTATTCTTTTTAATATAAAGTATCCAAAGATCTCTGTTTCAGAGATTTGAAATTCTGATTTTGTTTTAGTAAATAAAGGAAAACTGTTCTATTGAAAGGCATGACTTTATGAATATTGGGGGCTGAGCTAGTTGCATCATAATTAATATAAATTCAAGATGAGACAAAGGGTTACACATGTCTTGATAACTACTTTGACCGTTTTTTTCTTCTGTCAAGGCAGAATGTAGGCTCATAAAAAGGAATGGAATGAGTAGCTTTCTTTTGTGGCTCACAGTGGGGTCCTAGTTTGAATTGATATGGTGTATAGTGTTCTTGGAATGCAGTGATTCTCCTTTGAATTCAGTTTCAAATATTATGCTATAATAAATGTGTATGAAAATATTATGCTATAATAAATCCTATTCCCATTCAGTGAAGTCTGCTTCTTCCAGTTATCCCCATAGATTTCTTATGAAGAATTAAGAAATAACTGTGGAAAAATCATGATTCATCTTATTACTTTCCCAGGAAACCTCAGGCATTATACAGGGTCTCTGGACAAGGGTTGCTCTCTACCCATCTTCTTTTAAACATAGGCACTTTATAAAATAAGTAGGTTGCTCCAATGATGAAAGATAAATTCTTTGGTTTTATTTCCCAACAGGGTACAAGTATGAAGGAGTGAAATTTGAGAAGGGAAATTGTGGGGTCAGCATAATGAGAAGTGGTAGGTTTGCATGTGTGTGTTTTTGTCTCTTTGCATGCATAGAAATAGTTGTTGTTTTTTTTTTCCAGGAAAGAGGCAGCCTTGTCATAATTATAGCCTGCCTATTAAATCTCACCACCTGTGTTTTATATCCTCATGGTGCCTCAGATTCATGGCCTGTGTGTTGCTGTTTGGCAACTGTAGAGTGTAGAGCATATTTTACAGTGGCCTGTTCCCTTGGATAAGCATAGCTTCCAAAGAGAATAAGGGAGGGTGGGAGTATGGGAGGAATAAATGATGCTTTCTTGGGGAGAACATGACAGTTTGAAGACAGAGAATATGGCATAAATTCAGGCCCATGCTGAGATGGGGAACCTGCATCCTTCGGATTTCAAGCACCAAAGGCAAGAAAAGCTTTATTTTTCTCTGTTGTGCCCCTTTTAATAAAGAATTTGTTATGTAAAGTTGGATTAAGTTAAAAGGCTACACTTAAGACCAGGAAGGCCACATGTTTCCTTAAGGCTGCAATTTCCCCACTCCTCATTTGTTGGTGTTATAAATGTTATATTTGTGTTCGAGTCTAAGTGATTACCCTTCTAAAACATCTTTTGCATAGCAAAGTCACATGCCTATGATTAGAACTTATACCTGTTACACAGAGATGGTTATTTTCATTCAGCTTATTTTTTTTTGCACAAGATACACATTTTTGTTTTGCATTTTTTTTTTTTTTACAAATAGTGGAATTCCCACTTATTTCCACTGGAGATATGTAGATTAATTTTTTAACATGTAAACATTGTTTTTCTATGAAGTTTGTGAACAATTGAATAACTCAGGTAAATTAGGAGCTTTAAGGTTCTTTTTTTTCTGGATGGTAGCTCTTAAGGAATGACAAGATTCATAGGATAATGTTAAATTTTTTTAAATTGGAGAACACAGTGGTACAGGTTGTTCTGTTTTAGTTCATCTCCTTCCCCAAAGGCACCAGCGTGGTCCTTGTACTCATAGTGTGTACCAGATGGTTTGGGGTGATGCACAGAGAATTGTTTTTAACTTTAACAACCATTTGTTGATTTTCATGTACATTAGAAAGGAACTGGTTTTATGTTAACACTAGCAATATAAAGTTTTCTCTTTTTTTTTTTTTAAGACAAAGTTTCACTTTGTCACCCTGGGTAGAGTGCTATGGTATCAAACCTCACAACAACCTCAGAACTCTTGGGCCCAAGCAATCCTCTTGCCTCAGTTTTTCATTTTTAGTGGAGATGGGGTCTTACTCTTGCTCAGGCTGGTCTCAAACTCCTGAGCTCAAGCAATCCATCCATTTCGTCCTCCCAAAGTGCTAGGATTATAGATGTGAGCCACAGTGTCAGGCTTTAAAGTTTTCTCTTAAAATAAATTGAAATGACAATAGTTAATTTAATTTAAGAAGAATATTAACTAAATACCAGTATTGGTAGAATTCTAATATGGCCTCAAATCTTGAAGATAGCATGAGAATGATTGACTTTTGGAAAACACTTCCTTAAGGGAATTCAGGGTTTAAAATGGCTCTGTGTTCAGAAACCAAAGGTGGTAGTGGTGGTGGTAGTTGTGATTCACTGAGGGAAGAGGAATAACATATTACTTTTTCACTGTTTATAGTAAAACTTTTGCTAGTGAAGTCATTGCTGAGCTAAGTGATGTCTCCTTATGCCACCTCAATCTAAAAGGAGATCCTTTGATCTCTCCAGCCCTTATTCTTCCATAAAATGTTTTTTTTTTCCAAATAAAAGTGACAAGTTTAGATGGTTTAAGTCTTCTTTAAAGTAATTAGAATAAAAATGTTCTTGACATTGATAAAAGCTTAGGCAGCAGCTGAACCAAATATTTTATTTCCTGTACTTTTGGAACCATGACAGCTCTGCAGTTTGTAGCCAGCAGTAAAACTAGCTTATTCTACTTTCATTGACAAGCCCTTAACCTGGTTTCATTGACCTGCAATAAGTATTACTAACTATGCTTTGGCCTGTTCTCAGACCTATTCAGTCTGTCTTCTAACCCTTTTTCCTTCTGTTTTATTTCCTTCTTCAAGGTGAGGCAATGGAACAAGGTTTACGAGACTGCTGTCGATCCATTCGAATTGGAAAGATCCTGATTCAGAGTGATGAGGAGACACAAAGAGCCAAAGTATATTATGCCAAGTTCCCCCCAGACATTTACAGAAGAAAGGTCCTTCTGATGTATCCAATTCTCAGTGAGTGGCATGAGTTAATTTGTATTCTTTGGTTAGGGTTTAAATTCAGCTTATTGCTTGCCTCCTAGGTATCCTTTTACCCTTGTATAATAAGATAATATACATTAGTCAAACTTTATTAACTCCAAAGAGCTTATGTTTTGAAATGAACACATTGAAACAAAGGCTCTACTGAGGCAAAATATGTAGAACACAGCATATATGTTGTAACATATCCCCTCTCTGTCCTAATGAATACAGCAATGATTTTCTCAAGAATTTATTCTCTCTGGAAGTAATATTTTTTTTCTGTTATCCTATTCTTTTTACTAAGCTTACTCAGATCATGCATGGCATGGCCTCCTGGAGAGATGAAGGGGGAGTGTGTTAAGTTTAACACCTTGAATATAAAATGAATTTAGGGCTTGTAGTGTGTTTGGTAACTGAAAAGTGTGTGTGTTATGTCCATTATTGAAAATAACACTGATAAAGAACAAGGAGCTTTAAATGAAGTTTTTTCCAGTGGTATCTTATGTTAGATTACTATGTTGACCTTACTTCAAAGACATTTAAAAGACGTTTAGAAATAAATGTTACCATTGCTAATGCATTTGGTTGTCTTTTGATTTCAGGCACTGGAAATACTGTAATTGAAGCTGTAAAGGTTCTTATAGAACATGGAGTTCAACCCAGTGTTATCATACTACTCAGTCTGTTTTCCACTCCTCATGGTGAGTTTAGCGTGAAGCTCCAGATTGTCATGAGATGGATAAGTGTGCATCTGTCTAGGTGTTAATCCTGAGGAAAAGTTTATTTACTTCCGTGTTTAAATCTAAATCTAATTTTGGTAGTTATAACTTGTGTCTGTCATCTCTAAGGTTAGTGATAATATTTTACACCATTTTAATGTTGTTTAATTTCAAATGAAGGAGTGTAAACTAACCTGTTGAAAAGAATTGGAAGTATTTTCTTTGTTGCCCTGTTTGGGTAGAGCCTACAAATGGCTGAAAGTTTCCTGTTTCCTCTGGCTCCCCACTTGAGCTTCTGAACTGCTCCCCAAAATTAGGAAACTCTAGATTCTAGCTAGCTATGTGGTTTTACTGAAGTAAGCTTTGCAGTGTGAAGTGAAGAATGGAAGTTTTTTAAGTTAGACTTCTGCTCACACAGCATGGTGAGAAAATTGTGTGTTCTCCATTCCTGAGGGAGATGTTTCTAACTAAAGATGTTGGCTTTTTTGCCATATAATACAGGGCAATTGGGAACATGTCCTAAGAAAATAATCTTAGATGCATGTAAAAATTTAGCTTCTACGTTGCTCATTTATTATATCATTATTTGATATAATAAAAAAAGAAGTAAGTAAATACCTCTGAATAAGGAAATGGTTAAATAAATAATATACATATTCAAAGGATGTAATATTTCACCATTAAATCATGTTTTTGAAAAATAATGGCATCAAAAAATGTACATGGGAAATGTAAAAAAGCAGTGTAAAATTAACAACATTAGAATACTGTAAAATGTCATCACCAAGCTAAAGGTGAGTAATACAAATTACTGCTGTTTTAACCAGCAAAATCAGATGTGGATTTAATGTGAAACACAATAAATCTTGAGCATGAGAGGTTAGATAGTTATGCAGTACTATTTCAATTTTGCTTTCAAAATGCACATAGTATTTATAGTGTCATCTTAGGATGGTGGAATTCTAAGCATTTTTCATTTTATTTTTTAACTTTTTATTTGCATTTTTCAAGTGTTCTATGATGAATTAGTATTTCCTTCATAATCAGGTGTTTTCTGATTTCTGAAGCTTATAAATCTTAGCCAATCCTGAAGAGGCTATAGGATATCTGCTTGGGTATGCTGCTTTCAATAGGCTACTGTATAGGAATTGTGGCCTGTTTAATTACTTTGCTATTTCATAACCAAAAATAACTTGTAGTTCAAATGTTGGTAGTGACAAAGGATGATTTGTTTTGTCAGCATTTGTATATAACACAGGTGGCAGTGAAAATATTGAGATAATCCAATAATTATTAAGACCTTTGCTTTTAGGAATAGAAAAATAATATCTTTATTTCTAACAGTATACATTAGAATAGTATATGATTCTTTGACATTATAGCTGAAAAAAATCTTGTGGCAACTATGGGATGGTTTTATAGTTTAAGTGCGGTCCCAGCTAGTATTAATTCCATTTCTCTGCTTGTTTCCCTTCTCCAAAGCTAGAGTCCTAACTTCTAAACAGCTAGCATGCTCTGACACACCAAAGAAGTGTCCACTTATTTCACAGAGCTTCCGTTGGGAAACCATCATCTCATGTATGATCCTGTTTTTAGAAAGGACTGCATTCACTTTATTTCAGCCACCTTTAAAATAAAACAAAAAAGAATTATCAGAGGCAAAGTTGTTATAACTGAATATCTATTTTTCTAATCTTGGATATGAAACAATTTGATTTTAAGAATAAGGGGGGCATAGTCTGATTCCTAAAGCTTTGCAGACATCAGACATTATATAAACATATGAACAAAGAGATTAACCAAGTATGACTTGATATCTAAAGGTAATTGTTCCCTATCATTTGCCAATATTAGAACTACTGACCAATGACTATAAAATTTCTGAATTCTGAGTGATGTTAAAAAAATACTCTGCCATAACAATTTTTTTTTCTTTATTTTTTGAAGGTGCCAAATCAATCATTCAAGAGTTTCCGGAGATCACAATTTTAACTACTGAAGTTCATCCTGTTGCACCTACACATTTTGGACAGAAATACTTTGGAACAGACTAAGTTATTGAAGGAAAATGAATTATCTTGTGTAATACTATGTATTATAGTCATGTTTTGAATTTCTATTTGTTCTATTAATTTATTTGCTTGAGAAAAGGCAAAGAAAAATGCATTAAGGAAGCTTTTAATTTTTTTGAAGTGGGTACATTTGAAGTTTATCTTACTTATTTCTTAGTTTTTGGCACCAAATACAGCAATGAAACATATACAACTCTTAGAATAAAATGAGAATTTCAATAATATCCTAATAGAAATTGCTGACCCCTCCTCAGTGCATTGAAATTGTTCCTTAATTTATGAGTCTCTTAGTTTGGAGATTGCTCACAGCTACAAATAAAATTCGAAAGAGGGTCAGTGGTTTTTCCCATTGTAGTATGTATTTTGTTTGTTTTTCGCTCTAGGGAGGATTCCTGTATGTGGTTGTTGTTACCTTCTTCTGCTTCTTACTTTCTGGCATGCACATGCTAGTAACTTGGAGAGGATACAAAAAGAATACTACTTGGAACTTTACATTTCTATTAATATACTCACTTAATTGTCAGCCAAGATGTATGGTTAATTCTTCAGTCAGGCTTTTCTTCATAGCTAATTTTCCAAACTGTGCATTGTTGTAGATGCCTTGCCAAGTTTAAATGCAGTAAAGAAGATAGCAGGGCATTTTCAGCAACTGGAACTAAAATACTGATTTACATAGTGTGAACCAAGGATGTTTGGATGCTGACAAGGGAGATCCAAGTGCTGTTAATGCCATCAATCCTCTAGAAAGGAATCAGTGATGGTTTTTCTGAGATGTGGGGGAAAGTGAGGTTTCTCACTAGATTTTATGTTTAATAAGTAAATTAAAATGCTTGACTTAATTTGAATGTTTCTACTAGAGAATTTAGATTTGGAAATTAGTTATTTTGCATGTTAACTGTGTATTAAAATGGAAAAAAAAGTATGCTTTAAAAAAATATACTGGAAATTTGTTCATCTTTAGGCTTCCAAAAGGGAGAGAAACTATTTTAGGAGTCAATATTTGCATTCTGAAATCTGCTTGTAAAGCCCTGATCTCACTTTACATTGATATTAAAACATTTTAACAGTAGCGGCTGGCTGATTACTTGAATAATTATACTCTCATAGCCCCATAGGCAGCTGTGTTGGGCCTCTGTTTAAAAGCACAAGAAAGAGCAGAAGGCAATGATTTAGAAAGAACTTTTAATGCTGATGAAAGTCAACAAAAGTTGGGGGAGAAACCTGGCATAGAATGGATTATATTTTCCCTCTGGAGCCTAGAATACTGGAAGAATTTCACTATATTTTCCCCTTTATTTTTAGAGACTGTCATATAGTAAATGGAGATTAATAGAAAGATACCCAAATTATAACTCTTCCATGGCAAATGGTTGCTTTTAAGTTCTTATTGAAATTCTCATCCATACTTGTCAGTTAACTATTTTGATGCAATGAGGATTATGTTATTAGCAGAAACTATCTGAAGCCCATTAAAACCAAAATCATTTATCTCCCTAGCCCAGGAAAGATGAAAGACAGCAAATTTCAATAGAGACCAGATCTGCTTGAGATTGATGGGTTAAATTAGTTGGGAAGATGATACCTACCATTATGGGAATTAGTGCTTTTGAATTAACTTATGGTACGGCTTCAGTATTTTGTACGAAGTGACTTTCCAGAACATCAGACAAATTTCATATTCAAGCATAAGTATAAAATTTTATTTCTAGCAAATTATCGTTACATAAGCCATTTAGATTTAACATTTATCTCTTCCTTCTCATCAGTGAGTATGATTGGTTCTCACATTGAGGGCCTAGAATAAACAGTAGGAAATTATTCAGTGGGATCAGATTTCTCACTGATGATTGTCCTCTGTCTCCCTGCGGATCTCAAGAAAAATTGTATCTATATATGTCTTTTGTAATTTGGACCTTTTTAGCAAAGGAAGCATTATTTATAGGGTTAATCAGTTGCAGGACTCTTGTAGGATGTTTTGTGAATTTTCTAAATTTGACACAAGATGAACAGACTATTCAAAGCAAGATTGTTAAATGACAAGAACTTCAGAGCAGTGTCATCTGTGTAGACTCCTTATTGAAAAAACACTAGCACAATAAAAAAGACATTCAAATAGTACATAACAGTGGTTCTCAAATTGAATTTGCATCTGAATCTCCTGGAGGACCACTGTTTGCTGGGCCTCACCCTTACAGTGTCTGATTCAGTTTGTTTGGGTTAGGGCTCAAGAATGTGCATTTGTAATAAGTTCTTAGGTGATGTGCTCTTCTAGGGACCACAGTTTGATTTCAGTCATTTCTTTTATAATGAAAGAATTTAATAATATACATTCCCCTATAAATATTGATTTAGCTATGCCTCACAAATTTTGATATACATTTTCATTTTTGTTCAATTCAAAATACTTTCTCCTTTCCATTTTCATTTTTTTTGACCCAATCTTTTAGAGTCTGTTGTTCAATTTCCAAATATTTATAGGATTTTTTTCAGATTTCTTTCTGTTATTGCTTCCTAATATAATTCCATTGTTGACCAGAGAATATACATTATATTATATGAATCCTTTTATTATTGAGATTTGTTTTATACCCAGAATATAATCTCTCTTGGTGAATCTTCCGTGTGTGCTTAAAAACTATTTGTATTCCACTGTTATTGGATGGGGTTTTCTTTTTCTTTCTTTTTTTTTTTTTTTTAAATCTGCCAGGGATCTCCTAGATCTAGTTCAACTTCCTCGTTTTATTTTTTTTTTAATTTTTTTATTAAATCATAGCTCTGTACATTAATACAGTCATGGGGTACAGTGTGCTGTTTTTATATACAGTTTAAAATATTTTCAACAAACTGTTTAACGTAACCTTCGTGTCATTTTCATAGTTATTGTGTTAAGACATTTGTATTCTACATTTAGAAAGATTCACATGTACCCTTTTAAGATGAACCATAGTCATGATCCCACCAATCACCCTCCCTCCACCCATCCTCCCCCCTCCCCTCCCCTCCCTCTCCCCATATTCTTGGGCTATAATTGGGTTATAGCTTTCCTATAAGTATCTTGAGATACTTTGCTAAGAAGAATATTTTCCACCTCCATCCATGTAAAAATGAAGGAGGTAAAGTCTCTTTCTTTATGGCTGTATAGTATTCCATGGTGTACATATATCACAATTTATTGATCCATTCATGGGTCGATGGACACTTGGGATTCTTCCATGACCTAGCAATTATGCTACACTTGATCTTAGCCAAAAGGCTGAGAAGCGATGACCTAGCAATTATAAATTGGGCTGCAATGAACATTCTGGTACAAATATCTTTATTGTAGTATGATTTTTGTATTTCTCTATATATACCTAGCAGAGGAACTATAGGATCAAATGGCAGGTCTATTTAAATTCTCAAAATGTTCTCCAGATGACTTTCCAAAAGGAACATATTAGTTTGCAATCCAACCAGCAGTGTAGAAGTGTTCCCTTTTCTCCACATCCACGTCAGCATCTGTGATTTTGTGATTTTGTGATATGGGCTAATCTTACTAGTGTTACATGATATTTCAAAGTAATTTTGATTTGCATTTCTCTGATGATTAAGGATGATGAGTATTTCTTTATATATCTATAGGCCATGCAGCTGTCATCTTCAGAGAAGTTTCTCTTCAAGTCCCTTGCCCACCCTGAAATGGGATCACTTGTTCTCTTCTTGCTAATACACTTGAATTCTCTGTGGATTCTGGTTATTAAACCTTTGTCAGAGACATAACCAGCAAAAATCTTCTCCCATTCTGAGGGCTATCTGCTTGCTTTCCTTACTGTGTTCTTGGCTGTGCAGAAGCTTTTTAGTTTGATCAGGTCCCAGTAGTGTATTTTTGATGTTGCTTCAATTGCCTGATGGGTCCTCCTCATAAAATTTTCACCCAGGCCAATTTCTTCAAGGGTTTTCCCTATACTTTCTTCTAGTAATTTTATAGTTTCATGTCTTTAGTTTAAATCTTTAATCCAGCGAGAGTCTATCTAAGTTAGTGGTGAAAGGTGTGGATCCAGTTTCAGTCCTCTGCAGATCACCAGCCAGTTTGCCCAGCACCATTTGTTAAATAGGGAATCTTTTCCCCACTCAATGTTTTTAATTGGCTTGTCATAGATGATATAACAGTAAGTAATTGGATTCGTCTCTTGGTTCTCTATTCTGTTTCATACATCTACCTCTCTGTTTTTGTGCTAGTACCATGCTGTTTTGATCACTATGGATTTATAGTATAGTCTGATGTCTGATAGCATGATTCCTCCTGGTTTATTTTTATTTCTGAGTAATGTCTTGACTATTCGAGTTTTTTTCTGATTCCATATAAAACAAAGTATTATTTTCTCGTGATCTTTCAAGTATGACAATGGAACTTTAATAGGGATTGCATGAAAATTATATATTGCTTTGGGTAGTATGGACATTTTAACAATGTTGATTCTTCCCAGCCATGAGCATGGTATATTTTTCCATTTGTTAACATTTTCAGCTATTTCTTTTCTTAGAGGTTCATAGTTCTCTTTATAGAGATCTTTCACATCTTTTGTTAGGTAAACTCCCAAATATTTCATCTTCTTTGGCACTACTGTAAACGGAAAAGAGTTCTTGACTGTTTTTTCAGCTTGACTGTTGTTGGTATATATAAAGGCTACCGATTTATTAGTGTTGATTTTATAACCTTAAACGCTGCTATATTCCTTGATCACTTCTAACAGTTTTGTAGTAGAACCGTGGTGTTTTCCAGGTATACAATCGTATCATCTGGGAAGAGTGAAAGTTTAATCTCTTCTGATCCTATATGAATACCCTTGATGACCTTTTCTTCCCTAATTGTGATGGCTAAAATTTCCATTACAGTGTTAAAGAGCAGTGGAGACAATGGGCAACCTTGCCTGATTCCTGATCTGAGTAAAAATGATTTCCTTTCTATACCAATTTTCTTAAGTGTTCTGATCATGAAGGGATGCTGGATATTATCAAAAGCTTTTTCTGCAACAATTGAGAGAATCATATGGTCTTTGTTTTTTAATTTGTTTATGTGATGAATTATATTTATGGATTTATGTATGTTGAAACTGCCTTGGGACCCTGGGATGAAACCTACTTGGTCATGGTGTATAATTTGTTTGATGTGTTGCTGGATTCTGTTTGTTAGAATTTTGTTGAATATTTTTGCATCAGTATTCATTAGTAATATTGGCCTATAATTTTCTTTTCTTGTTGGATCTTTTCCTGATTTGGGTATCAAGGTGATGTTTGCTTCATAGAATGTGTTGGGAAGTATTCCTTCTTTTTTCTATATTTTAGAAAAGGTTAAGTAATATAGGTACTAATATAGGTACTCTTTAAAGCTTTGGTAGAATTCTGTAGAATATAGGTACTAATATAGGTACTCTTTAAAGATTTGGTAGAATTCTCACATGAAGCCGTCTGGTCCCGGGCTTTTCTTTTTAGGGAGATTTTGTATAGTTGATGCTATTTCAGAACTTGATATACACCTGTTCAACATTTCTACTTGATTCTGGCTAAGTCTTGGAAGGTGGCGTTCTTCCAATTATTGGTTAATTTCCTCCATATTTTTATATCTCTGAGAATAAAATTTCTTGTAATATTCATTAAAGATTTTTTGAATTTCTGAGGAGTCTGTTGTTATTTTGTCTTTACCATTTCTGATTGATGAAATTAGAGATTTTAGCCTTTTTTCTTGGTTAGGTTGGTGAAAGGCTTATCTATCTTATTGACCTTTTCAAAAAACTAACTTTTTGATTTATTGATCTGTTCTATAATCCTTTTGTTTTCAATCTCATTTAATTCTGCTCTAATTTTGGTTATTTCTTCTGCTGGATTTGGGATTGGAATATTCTTCCTTTTCAAGTTGTTTGAGATGTCCCATTAAGTTGTTGACTTCCTCTCTTTCCATTCTCTAGAGGAAGGCTTGCAGTGCTATAAATTTCCTCTTAGGACTGCCTTTGCTGTACCCAGAGTTTCTGGTAGCTCATGTCTTCATTATCATTTTGTTCCAAAATTTGGTAATTTCCTTCTTGATCTCGTCTGTGACCCACCTATCATTCAGCATAAGGTCATTTGGTTTCCATGTTTTTGAATGAGTCTGCAGGTTCCTGTTGTTACTGAGTTCAACTTTTATTCCATGATGGTCCGAGAAGATGTGTGGAATAATTTCTATTCTTTTAAATTTGCTGAGGTGAGACTTGTGACCTAAAATGTGGTCCATTTTGGAATATGTTCCATGGGCTGATGAGAAAAATGTGTATTCAGCTTTGTTAGGATGAAATGTTCTATAGATGTCCGTTAAATGCAAATGCTGAATGGTTAAGTCTAAATCTAAAATTTCATTGCTAAGCTTTCTATTGGAGGATCTGTCCAACACTGCCAAAGGAGTATTAAAATCTCCAACTATGATGGAGCTGGGAGAAATCAGGTTGCTCATTCCTGTTAGAGTATCTCTTATAAATGGAGGTGCATTCTTGTTGTGTGCATAAATATTGATAATTGACATCTCATCATATTGAGTATTACCCTTAACAAATATAAAATGGCCATCCTTATCCTTGCTTACTTTTGTTGGTTTAAAGCCTATTATATCTGTGAATAAAATTGCAGCACCTACTTTTTTATGCTTTCCATTTGCCTGGAATATAGACCCTGAGTCTATATTTATCTTCTAAGTAAGTTGAGATTCTTGTATGCAGCAGATATCTGGCCTGAGTTTTTGTATCCAGTCAGCCAACCTGTGCCTCTTTAGATGACAATTTAAGCCATTCACATTGATTGAGAATATTGATAAGACTGGTAAAATTTTTGGTATTGAGTTTTTTGAAAATCCAGTGGACACTTTTAATCCTTTCACCACTGTGGAAGTTGGAATTTGATCAAAGTTTCTGAGTGAGTTTACTTTTGTGGTGGAGGATTGCGCTGGTCATTATGGAGGATAGGTCTGAGAATATCCTGGAGAGCTGTTTTAGTTATGGCAAATTTCTTCAACATGTGAATATCATTAAAGTATTTAACGTCTCCATCATATATGAAACTCAGTTTAGCTGGATACAGGATCCTGAGTTGAAGGTTATTTTGTTTTAGGAGATTAAATGTCGATGACCACCCTCTTCTAGCCTGAAAGGTTTCAACAGAGAGATCTGCAGTCATTATAATATTCTTCCCTTTGTAGATTATGGTTTTGTTACGTCTAGCTGCTTTCAGAATTTTCTCTTTCATATTAACTTTAGTTAATTATGATGTGCCTGGGGTACGTCTTATTTGGGTTGAGTCATGCTGGTGTTCTGAAACTGTCTGTTATCTGAATTTCAGAATCTCTTGGCATGTCTGGTAAGTTTTCTTTCATAATTTCATGAAGAAGAACCTTTGTGTTTTGTGAAGCTACTTCATTGCCTTCAGGGATTCCTATAAGGCGAATATTAGTTTTCTTCGAATTATCCTGGAACTTTCTGCGAGAATGATACGTTTTTGCTCTCCATTTCTTTACATTTTTGAGCACTTGGGTGCATTCAGAAGCTTTGTCTGCAATATCAGAGATCCTGTCTTCTGCCTGCTCCATGCTGTTAGAGATTCTATGGTATTTTTCAGATCTTTGAGAGCTACAAACTCTTGCCTCAATGGGTCAAAATCTTTGGTCATTTTATCTTTGAAATTGGTGAATTCTTGAGACATCTTTTCAATAATTTCTTGAAATTCTGATTCCTTCCTTTCCTCCATTCTGTTGATCTTGTTTGCTATCCAGACCCTGAACTCGATTTCTGACATCTCACCATTTGTTTATGAATGGGATCTTCTGCTTTATCTATCATATCATTCCTTGGGGGAGTTGATCTACTCTGATTATTCATGTTGCCAGAGTTTTTAAGCAGATTCTGCCCCATGTTTGTTTTTCACTGTTTGCTGGATGGGCAGATAAGGTGAAATTGGATTGAAAGTTCCTAGGTTTGTGGTTAACCAGCCCTTTGTCAAAGATCTGGGAGTAATGGCTGTAGTTTTTTTTCCTACAGCTTTGCAAAAGACCCGTATAGTATCACAGTCTGAGTCTGAGGAAACCTGCTTGGTGTGGTGGGGTTACGTGGCTCTCTTTTGTGTTCAGCTGGTTCTTATCCAATCCTAGTGGATCAGTGACTCTGGTGGAGTCTTAGCTGTAGAAATTGGCTTTCTTTGAGTCACAGCAGAGGTGACCTGTAGATATCACTCTTCTCTGTCAGCTCGGCTCCCAGTCTTCAGCTTAATCAGGTATTTTCTGGACTTTATCCTTCCTTCTGGAAGGGAGCTTCTGTCGGAGGCTGGCTCCAGTCTGCCATCTTGCCCCTCGCCTGTTGGATGAGGTTTTCTAGAAATGTCTCTTAGGTTAAGTTAGTTACTAGTGTTGTTCAAGTCTTCTATTTCTTTATTTTTTATCTACTTGTTCTTATCAGTTACTGGGAGAGTAGAGTTGAAATCTCAGGCTAAATTTTTAGATTTGTCTTTTTCCTTTCAGCTCTACCAGTTTTTGCTTTATGTATTTTAACACCTTGTTGTTAGGTATGTAAACTTTTAGGATTTTTATATTCTCTTGATTGATTGACCCTTTATCATTATAAATGACCCTTTCTATACCTACTTAGGCTGATGTCAATATGAATATTCCACCTTTCTTTTGAATACTAGTAATATAGCACATCTTTGACTTTTAACCTTTTCTGGGTTTCTTATAGGCAGCCTAGAGTTGGGTCTTGCTTTTTTATTCAATTGTACAGTCTCTGCCTTTTAATTGAGATGTTTAGACCATTTTTCTTTAATGCATTTATTGATATGATTGGTTTTAAGTATGCCACCCTGGTATCTACCTTCTATTTGTTATTTATTCACTTTTTCCTCTTTTTCTACATTTTGATTTGTGTATTATTATTATTATTATTTGCCATTTTTGGTTGGGGCTGGGTTTGAACCCACCACCTCCAGCATATGGGGCCAGTGACCTACCCCTCTGAGCCACAGGTGCTGCCTCTGTATTGAGTATTATTTATGACTCCATTTTATTTCTTTTATTAACATTGGATACAATGCTTTGTTCCTTTTGGTTTTCTAGCATACAGTTTTTAACTTATCACAGTCCAAACATAAGATAATAATTTAGTGTACTTCTTCCTCTCATCCCTGGCCTTTGTGCTGGTACTGTTGTACATTTTACTTCTACACATGTTAAACTTCATAATATTATACATAGTTATTATTTTCTGCTTTCAACCCTTATCCTTTCAAAAGCTGTAAAAGGGATTAATAAAAAGGGTTGTTTTTGTTTCTTCACACATTTACCATTTTTGGTGTTTTCCATTTCTTTGTGTAGATCTAGATTTCCATCAGATTTATGTTCCTTCTGCTTAAAAGAGTTCCTATTGTAATTTATGTCTCCCAGTAATGAATTATTTCAACTTTAATGTATCTGAAAAAGTCTTCATTTCATATAGTCTTTTTTCCTTTTTTTTAAAAATTAAATCATTGCTGTGTACATTAATGCATCATGGGGTCCAATGTGCTGGTTTTATATACAATTTGAAATATTTTCATCAAACTGGTTAACATAGCCTTCATGTCATTTTTTTAGTTATTGTGTTAAAACATTTATATTCTACATTTAGTAAGTTTCACATGTACTCTTGTAAGATGCACCATAGGTGTGGTCCCACTAATTACCCTTCCTTCACCCATTCTGCCCCCTCCCCTCCCCTCTCTTTCCCTTTTCCCTATATTCTTGGGCTATAATTGGGTTATAGCTTTCATATGAGAGCTATAAATAAGTTTCATAGTAGGACTGAGTACATTGGATACTTTTTCTTCCATTCTTGAGATACTTTTCTAAGGAGATATGTTCCAGCCCTATCCATCTAAACATGAAAGAGGTAAAGTCTCCATCTTTCTTCATGTAGTCTTTTGAAAGATATTTCACTGTTATAGAATTCTAGTTTGGCAGCTTTGTCTTTTATTTCATTACTTTAAAAATATTGTTTAACTGTCTTTCTTGAATTTCTTTGATGAGTAGTCTGCTATTATTCTTCCATTTGTATTTAATGTAATTACTGATAAGGTAAGAGATACATCTGCCATTTTGTTATTTTCTATACTTTTTACTTCCATTACTGCCTTACTTTATGTTAATTAGATATTTTCAGGTGTGCCTGTGTTGGAGAATACCCAAGACCATCTCCAGGATTCATAGGACCCAAAAGTCATTATATGTGGTATTCATGGGTATAGTATATTATGGAAAAAAGACATAAGATATAATCAGTGAAGGAAATAGGCACTTATGGCAAAGTCTTTAGGAAACCAGGCAGGTGCAAGCTTCCAGGAGTCCTTTACCAGCGCATTTACACAGGACTCACTTAATTCCTCTATCTATAAATTATAGCAATGTGTGAAGGGTGGTCTACCTGAGAGCTCACTTGAGCCTAGGATTTCAGACATTTTAGTGGCATTTGGTCACCTAGGCATATGGTGCCTGTATAGTGATTACAGTTACCAAAACACCACCAGAAGGAAAGCAGGTGTTCCCCATAAATCACATTGTTTATACAGACTATCTAGACAAATTGGTACAGTGTAGTTAAAAGCTCCAAGTACGCAAAACAACCTTATCAGTTAGAACATTACAAGACTTCAATTCCCAGTAGCTGGATAAGGGATATTCATGAACACATACCCTTCTGGTAATGTACAAGGTTTGAGCCACTCAGATCTGCCTAGTCAACTTTTTCCTGTACAGTCTACCTTCTTGGCCCTAGGTTCAGGTTCTCTTAGAAGAAAACTATTGTATTTTATAATAGATACATTATAGTAATAATACTAGCATAAGTATGTGTAACATTCAGAAGGGCCATTAAAAGACAAGGATAAACCTGAAGAAACAGCCCATTTTGTAAAGTAATTATATATGTACATTTCTGTATTTTCATATTAATTTATTTCTTCCCTTGATCTGTGATTTATATATTATGCTAAATTTATGTAGAGATTTAGAATATTAACTAGATAATAATTAACTATAATCTAGTTCCTCTTCAAGCCAGTCATCTTTTCATTGATAGCACATTCTAAAGAGGCTTTATACATATATTTTCTGATATATATAATTACTGTATCTGTATTATATGACTTATTTATATAAGGTAATAGAATCTTAACAGCAATACCAACATTATACCATATCATACAATGGTTATAGTTCAGTTCTGTTTCATCTGATAAGTCAGTAAAATTTAGCTATTTATTATATCTTCCCTACATAATTGTCCCTTGTCCACATACTAGATGTTCTTATAGATAGGTATTGTCACAAGTGACTAGGATTTGCTTATTTACAGGTTTCAAGTCAGATGCTAGGGCTGTTATAACAAAGTACCACAGACTGGGTCGCTTAACAGCAGAAATTAATTTCTTTTACAATTCTGTAGTTTAGAAGTCTGATATCAAGATGTTGGCAGGCTTGGTTTCTTTTGAGACTTCTCTCTGGCTTGCACATACCCATTTTCAAACTGTATCCTCACATGGTATTTCCTTTGTACATGTGTCCCTGGTGTCTCTTTGTATGTCCAGATTTTCCCTTATAAAGGCACTGGTCGAATTGGATCAGGGCCCACCCTCAAGGCCTCATTTTAACTAACTCACCTCCTTAAACGCCTTTTTTCCAAATACAGTCACTCTGAAGTACTGGGAGTTATGACTACAACATGAATTTTGGGGGATATAGTTCAACCCATAACGTGTATAAAGCTAGTCATCTTGCCATTGTGTGGCATTACTTAGCATAGCCCATTTCTTTCTTATGGCAAGTATAAGGGTGTATGTGGTTCCTATTCCTGCTAACTGTACTACAGGGTACAACTTATTTTGATCCATTCTTGGAGTGAGGACAAGCAAAGTGCATCAACATAAATTACTCTTGTCCCCAGAAAATGTGTAAGTTTGAAGGTTCATATGTTTCCATAAGTGTTGAAAGTGTCATTGCCCAGGATGAAGGATTACTGCCCCATTGCTATGTCAGCCTCCATCTGTTTTAAAATAGTCAAGAGACTATGTTGGATCCAAGCCTAGTATCATCCAGCATTATTCATTGAATTTTCTTAATCCAGTTTACTAAGGTCTCACTGTCTTTCCAGGCTGGTTCCCATCTGTTTCCTTTTTTTTTGAAGAATCCTTTATAATTGGTCTGTTCTACCTAACACATAACGTTTGCTCTGAATGCCACTTATTAAAAGAAGAATTCAGTTTGTCCTTTGATGATTAAACTGGCACCTATCTCTTCTACAGCTCTTTTGTTTTGTGGACCAATGTTTAATCTACCAAGTGTGTTATTGTCATTGTGTACTAATTAGTTGAGTGCAGCTGGGATAGTTTAGTTTAGTACTTAAAAATGTTAGGTACCCATACTAAGGTTCTATGGGTAGTAGTCAAACTTAGCTGTAATTTACTGAGTCATACAGAATAAAGGCCTCCCTGAGCCTTCCTTGTCTCAAGGTGGAGTTATTTCCCATGGAAATTTTAGCCCACTGCGTGATGCCTACTACTTATTCCCATCAGAAACCTATTGTTTTTATTTTATTTAATAAGTTTTAAAAAAAACTTGTGGAAATAAGTGTGATTTGTTATACATAGCACACCTTGGCATCAGAGGCATGTAGCTGCCACATTCTGTTTGTAATAGCCAAGAACCTTTCTAAGTATTTATTGATCAAAGTTTATTACTACTCATTGACTAGTTTTCCAGGTGTATACTGCATGATGTGATGATTCAGTGGGGACTAACTAATGGAAGTTTCTTCCCAAATGCAAAAGGTACTGGTGAATTACTTGGGTTACATTCAGTTATCACAGTTATTCCTATTCATTTTCCATAGCACATGACCAGAATGTCTTCTAGCATATTACCACTAAGGTTTGTAGGCTTGCCTTTGACCTTGTAAAGTTCCAAAAGTAGAAGTGTTCTGGGTAAATGGACAGCTTCACCATTTTGGGCTTCTGGTATAATTGTGTTGAGAGAGAGTATTATTTCTTTCCTTTGAGTCTTTCTTGATGAACTAATGTAATGTTGGATTTCCCTCATTGCATAATACATTTATTCAATCTTTTACTTTCAGCTACTATTCGTCTTTCTTTGTATTTGTCATTGACTTTAACCTAAACCTTTTCACCTTTGGGAGGAATATTCATTGACAGTTCTAGCTTAGATTGCTGGTAGCAGCAATATGAGTCTAGGAAGTATCCTCAGTCCATTCCTACTTGTGTAAAGTTACACAGTTATAGAACTAGTAGGCTGTACAGCTGCCGTCATTGGTAATAGCAATTTTGCAAGATGCGGTGAAAGTATAATCCATAAGGCCCTTAGAAATTTTGGCATAAATGTTTAAAGGTGTAAGTATAGTTTCCTGTTTAGGGATTATCATTATTTCTGGCAGGCAGTTATAGCCCTCATTCCAAAACCACTATATCAGGTAAGAAAAAAGAAGGTAATGTGGGAATGAATCGTATATTTGTAACAGTACCCTCCCACCTCTGCTACACCAGATTCCCCCACAAAAGTAGAAGACTCTATCTAGTGGGTACCTTTATTTGGTCCCTCTCATGTCAAGTGTGAGCACACTCTCATAAAGATATGTAAGCTTTCATGCCTTTTTCTCTTGCCAGTTTTATTTATTAAGATACAATTCATATAAAAATCCTTTTAAAGTAGTCAACAATTTTTAGTATATTCACAAAATTGAGTAACCACCACAATCTTAATGCCAGAACATTTTAATCAAGCCAACAAGAAACTCGATACTCATCAGTAGTCACTTTTTATTCCTCTTCCCCTAGTCCCTGGCAACCACTAATCTACTTTCCATTTCTGTGGGTTTACCTATTCTGAAAATTTGATATAAATGGAAAAATACAATGTTTTATCCATTTCAGTTAATTTTCATTTATAGTATATGAAAGGAATTCAGTTTTATTCTTCTGCCTGTGTATGTTTTGTTGACAAGACTATTCATTCCCCGTTAAATTGTTTTGGCACACTTGTCAAGAATCAATTCACTGTAAATATAAGGATTTATTTCTGGACTCTCAATTCTATTTCATATGTCTATCCTAATGCCAGTTTTGATTATTGTAGCTGTGTTATAATTTTTTTTCTTTTCTTTTTTTTTTTTTTTGAGACACCATCTCACTATATCACCCTTGGTAGAGTGCTGTGGTGTCACAGCTCACAGCAACCTCAAACTCTTGGGCTTAAGCCATTCTCTTGCCCCAGCCTCCCAAGTAGCTGGGATTACAGGTGCCCACCAAAATCCCTGGCTACTTTTTTTTTTTTTAGTTGCAGTCGTCATTGTTGTTTACCTCACCTGGAGGAATTCGAGCCGGCCACCATCAGTGCATATGGCTGGTACCATAACCACTGTGCTATGGGCACCAAGCCTAGCTGTGTTAAATTTTTGATATCAGGAAATGTTAGTCCTACTCTTGTTATTTTTCAAGATTGTTTTGTCTGTTTGGGGGGGGTCCCTTGTAATTTCTTATGAGTTTTAGGAACAACTTTTTCATTTTTGCAAAAGGGACTGTTGGCATTGCATTCAAAATGTAGGTAATTTTGAGTAGTATTGTCTTCCAATCCATAAACATGGGTATCTTTTCATTTACTTAGGTCTTTTTAATTTTTTTAACCATATTTTGTAGTTTTCAGTGTACAAGCTTTGCACTTTCTTGGTTAAACTTATCCCTAAATATTTTATTCTTTTTGATGCTATTGTAAATAAAATTGTTTATTTGTTTGTTTTTATTTTTTGTTTTTTGTTTTGCATTTTTTGGCCAGGGCCAGGTTTGAACCCGCCACCTCTGGCATATGGGGCGGGCACCCTACTCCTTTGAGCCACAGGTGCCACCCTGAAATTATTTTCTTAATTTCCTTTTGGATTGTTCACTGCTAGTGTATAGATAGAGCAGTGATTTTTGTGTGTGTATTGGTATTCTGCATCTTTGCTGAATTAGCTTACTATCTTTAACTGGTTTTTCACTTGGATGTGTATTCTGTAGGATTTTCCATATATAAATTCACATCATTAGTATATAGATGTAGTTTTACTTCTTCCTCTCCAATTTGCATGCCTTTTCTTTCTTTTTTCCCTAATTGCTGTAGCTAGAACTTTCATTACTATGCTTAATAAAAGTGGTGAAAACAGACAGCCTTGTCTTGTTACCAGTCTTGGCTGATCTTAAGGAAAATAATTCTAGACTTTTACCATTATCATTATAAAATGTATACCTTCACCTTTATTAACCTGATTTTGTTTAAAGTATGTTTTGGCTGATAATAGTATAGTCTCTCCAGTTTTCTTATGGTTGCTCTTTGAAAGTAAAATGATGGAAAGAGATATATTATACAATCGATTTTTATCTTTGAATCTAAAATATCTCTCCTGTAGACAGGATGTAGCTGGATATTATTTTATCCATTCTTACAACTTTTGACTTTTGAATGGATTACCTAATCCATTCACATTTAATATTATCATTGCTATAGTTGGATTTATGTTTGCCATTTTACTTTTTCTTCTCTATCTCATATTGTTCTTGTTCTTTTGTTCTCCCTTCCCTACTTTCTTTGGCATTAAGTGATTTATTTTGTAACATTAGGTCATTATAGGGATTACAGTGAAACCTGCCCTTTCCCCTTTGGTTAGTTTGCTGAAAGATCAACTCACAATTATGGTAGATTAACAAGAGAAAGGTTTATTTACAAATACCATGCACATGTAGGGAATCACAAGAATAATTTCCCAAGGTCTCAGTGATGGTCAGATATTTTTAAAGATGCCTTTTAGAACATAAGGGAGAGAGTGTGGAAAGTATATGTGCAGCAAGTGGTTGCCAGGGGGGATGTGTGTAGATGGGTGGAAACAGATTGAATTGTAGATTAACCTGATAAACAGGTCTAGTGCTTCAAATGACCTTAGGGCAAGGTCTATTAGTGTGCAATAAGGAAGTCAGCACTCTTTTCTGATTCTAAATCTGGTTACTCAGGTTTTATAGAATAGAGATTAGGGCTTTCTGATCATGAATGGCCTTTTAATTGAAAATATTTTTTATACCAAGGAATCATATTTTGGGGTGAAATTCCCTTAGTTCCTTCATTCCCCTCATCTGTAACTTCCCTAGTAGTTTCACACATTAAGATCTGAGTTGGTAATCATGGAGCGAGCATGTTAGTAATCTAGTAATAAAATGATTGAAAGAGATACAAGAACATAAGCTAGGGTAAGAATGAATAAGCAGGAAAGAAGAGATCTAAGCACGTTTTCCCCGCACTTCATTAAACCAGTCTTCTATTCTTGGGAATAGGTTAGTTCAATTCAGTGGTTTCATTTTGTCAATTTGATGAAGAATATCTTGTCTTTGAATAGATGTATGTTTATAAGGTATTTCAGAGTCACCTGGCTAGGCTTTACCTATTTCCCTGGTCTGGATCAGCATTCAGATTTCAGGGACTGTGACTCCTTTTGGGTCCTTTAACTAGGCCTTAATTGTACCGTGGTGGGGGACTCCGTGGAGTTGTAATATACATATGGGTTTTCACTTTCCTCTGTGTCACTTGTTGAGTATTGTATCAGGTTATGAGTGCAAGTTTCCTTGTGGGTGCCTTTACATTCATAAAAGTTATAAAAGAGTTCTGTCTTAGAGGTGTGGATGCACAGATTACATTCTTCCTCCCCCTTACCCAAAGTCCAAAGACGAATTAAGACAAGTCCCATAAGAAATTTCCTCAGACTTCAGCCATGTGTTAACCAGCTAGCTCCCAATATGTGGCTGGAGCAGGGCATGTTGACCACCTCAAAAGTTATCTTGCAGGGATTGGATGGACCTGTTTTTTCTTCCCACAGCTCTTTTCAACTTGCTGTGATGGATCTAGGTGAGGATATCTTCCACCATTGCTACTGGCAGTGTGGTCTAGATGATGGTGTATGATTTCTCTACCTTGGTTTAAGGGGACTGGGTTCTGATTCTTGATCTGGACTTGATACTTTGGAGAGAAAGGGTATACAGACACAAAAGACTAAACAGAACACAGTTAATTACCCAAGTAGAGATTCTTTGTTACTTTTCTTAGGGCTTCTAACTGCCTATTCAATTCAGTCTCCTTTAGTTCTTTTAGGAGTCCCTATTAAATTGCAGAGGATTGGTGGAGGCCTGTTATATGTTATTTCATAAAGGGAGTACTTTAATTTTAGAAGGGGTATATTTAATGTTGAATAAGACCAGTGACAAGGCCTGTACTCAGTTAAGCTTTACTTACTGGTTAGGGGAATATAGAAATATTTGCTCAGAAGTTTCTTAATTTTATTTTTTCTTCTCATTTTATGAATTGACAGTACAGACAAGGCTGGAATTTAATACAGGTGGGCCACAGCCTCTTTTCTTTTTGAACCATTTTTTCTCTCCAATTTCTCTCTTTACCAAAGACAAATTATATCAGAACTAACTTAGTTGCCAAAATAAACTGTACCTTTAGTACACTGGGTCTGATTATTTGCATAAAGTGCAGCAAGAATAATTATTAGCCATCTAGGCTCTCCTTTCTCTTAAAATTGGCTTTGTTGGAATCTTTTATAAGGAATCTCAGGTTAGACTTTAAAGTCTTCTACAAGCCCAGGTTTCATCTGTGCCATTAGATACCTGTATGCATTGAGTAATTTTCTCTTCTCTTGAGGTCCCCAAGCACATTTTGATTCCTGGACCTGTCAGAAAGCAACCTTTGTTACTTACCACAGATCAGGAAATGTTACTGATGGGTATCTGGACAGTTTTTCCAAAGGGCTTTTTTATCGGCCTTATAAAGTCAACCTTAACTCCTTAACGCAGTCTAGACACCTCAGAAAATGCTATTCTAGCCAAAGCCTTGGTTAAATAACCAAAGCTTTTCATTGTCTTCTATAGAACAAAGCAATTTCTATTGAACTTATGCAAATAACTGTGTTGTCATAAATTATGAATACTTACAAATGTTTTTCAAATTTCAGAGAAATCAAGGAGACAGAAAAGAATGTTTTGAATTTTGCTCATAAGTACATACATTGCTGAAAGCTAAAAATAGTTAAAATATGAAAAAATTTTTTGTATATACAAATGTTTTTGGAAAACAGAACACAGAAAGAATCAGCAATGTTTTAAACAATCAGCTTGTTCCATGTAACAGATTTCTGTTCTATTTGAAGTTCGGTTAGCAATACTTATGGACATGTTAGCTGTCTAGTTAAGGTCATGGAAATTTGCTTTTAGTCAGATGGTATTTAATCTCCAAATTTATCAGAAATTTTAATTTGAGAGAATTAGCCTCTTCTACTATTTTCCCTGAAGGACAAATTTTGGATTCAACCAGTTGCGAAAAACACTTTCTGAGATTAAAATTATTACTGACAGTATACACTAAGACCAAAATTTTATAATATTAGAACATATATAAATATAATCCATAGCAAATTAACCACCATTTCATATTTGACAATATTTCCTATACATTTTTAACATACCAAATAAGCCTAAAATGTCTTTTTCAGACTTTCAGTGGTCTTAATATTTCTAAAGGATCAAATTTACAGTTTTGTTTTTGGAAGGTTTGTCAAATATTAAGGGCTTAAAACATTTGTTCAAACAAGATTACAAGCCAAAAGATTCTAGACACAATACATAATTAACAGGATTAAATGCAAATTATGTCACAAATTTCTTTTTATGAGCCTTATTCAACCTGGACAGATAATTTATAAACATTCTAAACCTTGTTTGCCCTGACTTTCATTTTCTTAAATAACCATTTTGTTTAAGGACAAATTTATCACACAAGATCCTTTCCTACACAATGCCAATTTCCCTTCTGTCCAATTTTTCTTACTCTAAAAAAACCACTTATCACAATTTACTATGAAGTTACTTATTTACTTGGCTAAACTGATAATTAGAAGGTTTAAAAGGCAAGAATCTTATTCTTTGACAAAGAATAAGAAACAAAATCAGTTTCCCAAATACTACATTTTAGAGAGACTCTAATATTGAGAAGATATACAGACTAAAAAGAAAAAATGAGGTATAAAAACAGTTGGATTGGCTATAGCTCAATATTTTCCTTATTTAAATACAGTTTGAACAGTTGGCCATTTTTTTATTGGCCAAAATTCTATGATACACAGAGAGGAAAGACTAGAAAGGAGTGAAGATGAATGGAGCAAACTTTACTGCGGCCAAACAGATGAACTTCTATCTTGTAAGTAAAACTAATAAGTTTTAACTAAAGTTATTATATAATTAAAGATGCAGGAAGTATTTTAAGAGGTAGAGAACAGTTTTTATAAGATCTATAAAAGTTATGAACAAGATGTAACTTAAAATGTTGTTCAGTCATGTTTTCTAGAGTCTTAGGTTTTCAGTTGATTATTTATACATGAATATTAAAAGTCTCATATATCTATAGAACATAGAAAAGCAGAAGTTGTGCATAGAAGGGAAAAGAACTAGTGAATGGTATAAGTTATAAATATTATACTAGAACAGGTTCCTTCTCTGTTCAAGAATTGAACTTAAGGCTGCTGAGATGAAGATATAGAATGTTAGTCATTAGACTATGAAATAAACTGGCCCATCATTCTTACAGGGCAGTATTCAAAAGATTTTTTGTTTGTTTGTTTGTTTGATTTAAATCAGATATTTGTTCTTTAATTTTGTCAGGAAAATCTTTAGGGATAGCCATAACATTATGTTTTTTTTTATTTTAATCTAATTTCTGTGTTAATATAACATAATTATTTCAAGTAAGAGATCTCTAAAAGTTAAGAAAATTTAGAAGTCTTTCAGTTTAAAGGATTCATATTTGGCTATTAATCACAATGGTATATTTGTTCTAAAAGCAACTCAGTCCAATGCCTCCTCATAGAAAAGGCCATTTCCAAGATCCCCATAAATTCACTTTCAGAAATAGACTTATGTTAGAATACACAATGACAAAAACTCCTCAGAGCTTGACACATTCAGCACAATGTGCTAATTAGAATCTTACATGTCTTGGACTCCTAGTCTTTTCAGACCAGCTGCCTGACATGTTATTGACAAAATACATCCTCTAGATGGCAGAGACAGAGGAGAGAATTCCCACTCTGTCACAAAGTCAAGTTCAGAGACATATAACAGGATGAGAGGGAAACTCGGTTTTTGTTTTAGGGACCTGCAACAAAGTTTGTCTCAAAAGACACTGGACTAGCCAGAACCATATACTACCTAGTATGTGGGGCCAGTATGAATAACGGGCTGGTGGGGAGATGCTAGACCCAAGTTGCATCCTATGGTAACCTTCTTTAAACAAAACACAGAAAGACAAGTAACAAAACAAAAACAAGCAATAACAATGACAACAATTAGAATCTATTTCTAAGTGGAGATGGAATCAAACAATATGAATATATATATATCACAAAGTACCTAAAAATATAACAATGCCAAAGTCACTTACAATACTAGTCACCAACAAAACCGTTTCTCTTATTAATATTAAATATGGAAAGGTCAAAGATCTGTTACCATCTACTCACCTGGAGCCCACAGAGATAAAGAGCAGGAGCCCCACTGGTAAGTAAAATATCTCACCATGGACCAGCTGGTGTCAGGGTTCCAATGTTCTTGCTGTGACTTTCTGGAGAGCAGAGTAGCTTTGAGATCCTACTGTCTTTGTCTAGATGTAGGGATCATGAAGAAACCTGCCCTTTTCCCTGTAGTTGAGTCACTGAAAGATCAACTCACAATTATGTAGATTAACAAGAGAAAGGTTTATTTATAAATACTATGTACATGTGGGGAATCACAAGAATGATTTCCCAAAGTCTCAGTGATGGTCAGGTATTTTTAAAGATGCCTTTTAGAACATAGAGGGGAGAGTGTGGAAAGTATATAGCAGCAAGGGGTTGCTAGGAGGGATGTGTTGTAGATGGGTGGAAACAGATTGAATTGTAGATTAACCTGAGAGACAGGTCTAGTGCTTCAAATGACTTTAGGGCCAGGTCTATTTAGTATGCAGTAAGGAAGTCAGCACTAAGGATTCTAAATCGGGTTACTCAGGTTTTATAGAGTAGAGGTTAGTGCTTTCTGATCATAAATGGACTTTTAATTCAAAATATTTCTTATACCAAGGAATAACATTTTGAGGTGAAATTTCCTTACCTCCTTATCATTAAATATGAAATGTCTGATTCAAATCAAAAACAATTATATTTCACACAAGAAGTAGTAATATTAATCAAAGTATGTGCCTAAACTATCAACCCAGTTTTGCCGTCTTAATGGTAGCTTGTTTATGCCAGCAGTAAAGAAGCCTAGAGAGAGTGAGTGGGGATGAAATTATGAAAGGCATTTTCCACAACTTGGTGCAAGGTCTATTGAATATGGTGGTAAACAGAGAATTTCTAAGTCCAGCTTCTAATGTTTGAGCAGCATTGTTTGTGTGAAACATGGTCAAGCATTGTATCACAAGAGGATTGGCCTGTCATTGTTGACCAATCTTGGCTGCTTAATTGCTAGCATCCTCATCATATCATCCAGTTCGTTGCAGCAGACATTCACCATAATCAATTTACCAGGTTTCATGAAGCTGTAGTGGGTAATAAACATCACTGGACCACCAAAGAGACCCCATTATCTTTTTTTGGTGAATATTTAGTTTTGGACTGTGTTTAAGCATGTCATCTTTATTCAATCATTGTGGTGAATGCTTGCAATTGTCAAGAAATCATTTTCATCACACATAACAATGTGGCATAGAAATAGTTTGCATTTATGTTGCAAAAGAATTGCAAGCTTCAAGATGATTTCTCTTCTGACGCTCATTTAACTTATGCAGAACCCATTTATTTTGCTTCTTTACCTTGGCAATTTGTTTTAAATGGTCTAGGATAGGGTGTCCATAAAGTTTGTGTGTAATTTAAAATAGTTGTCTATTTAAATTGCAAATTGCTCATGAACTTTATGAACACTCTATATTGTTAGAGTAGTAATGTCAAACTTTACTGCTAATTCGTGTTGAGGTTAAGATGGATTTACTTCCACTACAGCCTTTTGCTCATTATTATCCATCTTGGTCTTAGGTTGCCCACGTGGCTCATTTTCAAGATTAAAATCATGAGAATGGAATTTCTCAAACCATCGATGTACTATACATTCATTAGCCATATTCTTCCCAAACACTTCAATATTTCAAGCTCTCTGTGCTACATTGTTTCCATAATGGAACTCATTAAAAAATAATACAAATTTTTGCTTTTTTCATGGTTTCATAAAAGTTGCTCAAAAACTTGAAAAATCACAAACCAAAATATGTGTTTGAAATAATAAAGTTATGCCTTCACAATAAAAATTAAACAAGTGTCAAATTTTAGAGATATCAACTGTCAAACGTAATACTTAAGGAAATAAGACATTTCATAATATACATTCATTTTTTACCGTATGTTTTGAGTTATTTTCTTACTGGTTATTCTAAACTCTAGGACTTGCCATACACATCTCAATTTATCATAATTCAGATTATGTTGGAGATAGGAAAAGCCTAAGTATTTTTCCTACTCTCATACAGTCAACACAGAACTTCTGATACCAGATGTGTAGTGATGCATCCCCACACACCAAACAATCAGTATCCAATGGCCACCAACTAGGTATCCACTAATGCAATTTGGTTCTGACACTATCTACCCGGTGATAGCATTAGATCCCACAAGTTAAGTGATCAGTCCCATAAGATAGCCTCCTACTCCCAAGTGTCAGTTGCAGGCTCCAAGCAGTTTTACCTGTGTTTCTAATTAACCAGCTGTAAGTTGATTTCTAAGTATTCCCTTCTCAGATTTAATTAATTTGTTAGATGGATCACATAATTCAGGGAAATACTTATGTTTACTGTTGTTTATAAAGGATATAGATGAACAGCCAAATGGAAGAGATGCATAGGGCAAGGTGCCATATATCACAATATCACAGATTCATACTTATTAAAACATTACTTTATAGCTCTATTTCTTCTTCCTCCTCTTTGCACTATTATTGTTATCTATATTACATCTAAAAGTGTTAAATACCCAACAATGTATTGTTACTATTATTACTTTATATAGTTTTATATTTTTTAAAGATTCCAAGAAATGAAAAAGTAGAGTAAGTATATATTTATATAATTTGTTATACTTTTTTTTTTTACTATTTCTGGTTTTTTTCATTATTTTATGTAATTTCTACACAATTTCCTTAATGATCTGGCTTTGCTCCCTCTCACCTCCTTCGTGCTGTTATTGCCAAATATATTTCCATATGTTATAGGCCCCAAAATACATTATATGCATACCTGTTTTGTACAATAGCTTTTTAAATCAGTTAAGAAAGGAAAGAAATATACATTTATACATTCATTAATAATGTTATAAATTATAATTGTAATTATATGTATAATTAAAATTATATACTATATCTTTACTAGTGCTATTTCATTTTTTTTGTGTGTGTGTGTGTGGATTTGTATTACAGTTTGGGGTCACATTTTTCTTTCTTTTTAAAATTAAATCATAGCTGTGTACATTAATGCAGTCATGGGGTACAATGTGCTGGTTTTATATATAATTTGAAATATTTTCACGAAACTGGTTAACATAGCCTTCATGGTATTTTCTTAGTTACTGTGTTAAGACATTTATATTCTACACCTAGTAAATTTCACATGTACCCTTGTAAGATGCACCGCAGTTGTAGTCCCACCACTTATACTCTCCCTCCACCCATCCTCCCCCTCCCCTCCCCTCCCTCTCCCCTTCCCCCTTCTTATAATTGGGCTATAATTGGGTTATAGCTTTCATAAGAAAGCTATAAATTAGTCTCATAGTAGGGCTGAGTACATTGGATACTTTTTCTTCCATTCTTGAGATACTTTGCTAAGAAGAATATGTTCTAGCGCCATCCTTTCTTATTTTATTAAAGATTGTCTTTTTTACTCCATGATTAATGTATAAATTCCCTAAAATGAACAGACTAGAAATACATAGAAATAAGAAAACCTTCCCAAACAGTCAATTAATGTGTCTATTTTATAATATTTATCTTCATTTTTAATAAATTGGTATGTACAAGCTAATTTCTACCATAAAAGAAAGATTCATAACAATGATAAAAATAACCAAAAAGATATATCTGAGCTGGGGTCAATTTTTTCACATCAAAGAACTTTCTTTTAGATTTCTTATTAGGGAGGTATACTATCAACATATTCTCTTATTTTTGTTTGTCTAGGAAATATTTTTGGTTTTTGCAATAAAATAGGTGTACATATGGTTTCATGGTTTTTAACCATTTTTAATTGTATAGCTTAGTGCATTAATTACATTTACAAGGTAGTGCAATCATCACTACATTCATTGCCAAATTTTTTCTATCCCAAACTAAAACTCTGTGATTGTTAAGCAGTAATTCCCCATTTTCTTCTCCCTCCCAGGTGTTAGTAACTAATTATCTACTTTCTGTCTTTATGAATTTGCCTAGTCCAGATATTTCATGGAAGTGGAATCACTCAATGTTCCTTTTTTGTCTTGCTTATTTAACTTTGCATAATGTTTTCAAGGCTTATCAATGTAGCATATATTGGAACTTCATTCCTCTATGGCTAAAGAATATTATTTTGTATATATATGTCACATTTTGTTTATCCATTCATCTATTGATGGATACTTATTTTATTTTCACCCTTTGGCTATTGTGAATAAGGCTTCCACAAGCATTGACATACAAGTATCTGTTTAAATCCTTGTTTTCACTTCTTTTGGGTATATATGTAGGCATAGAATTGCTAGGAAACATGGCAATTCTCTATCTTTTTGGGAATTTCCAGTTTTCCATAGTGGCTACAACATTTTGTATTCCCGACAGCCATAAGCAAGTGTTTCAATTTCTCTACATCCTTACACTTGTAATTTTATTAGTTCTTAATTTTATATGTATAATACTACCTTTCCAGTGGGTATAAAGTAGTACCCGTGTTTACCCGAAAATAAGACAGTGTCTTGTATTTATTTTTTTCTCAAGTAGACATACTAGGGCTTATTTTCAGGGGATGTCTTATTTTTATTAAGTAGAATACAACAATCTACATTTATTCAAATACAGTTAAGTCATCTTCTTCTGGAAACTGACAGGGGAGTTGGTGGGGCTGGCGCTAGTGATGCGTGAACTTTCCCCTAGCTATTCGCAAGTGCACAATAGGATGCCTGCGACCATGGTTACCACATGTGCACCAGCTCATGTGCAAACAGCTCAGAGAAAGGAGCTGTGGCAGATAAAAGGTATTCCAGTCTTCCTTACTGGTCCTCACTGAAATGCATGGCATGGCTATGCAGATACACTGCATAGCCACACCCATCACTAGGTCTTATTATCAGGGTAAGGCTTATATTTACCAAATGCATAGAAATCCTGCTAGGGCTTATTTTTTGGGTAAGTCTTATTTTTGGGGAAACATGGTATCTTGTTTTGATTTTCATTTCCTTCCGACAAATGATTTTCAGCATATTTTTCATGTGATTATTGTCCACTTGTACATCTTCTTTGAAGAAGTGCTTTTACAGTTCTTTCCCCATTTTTAAATTGTTAGTTTGGTTACTGTTCAGTTATAGGAGTTCTTTATATACTCTGAATATTAATGTATAATTCAAAATATTCTCTCTCATCCTATAGGTTATTTTATTACTTGGTTAATGTCTTTTGTTGCACACAAGCTTTTATATTTGAAGTCCAATTTATGTATTTTTGTTGTTGCTTGTACTTTTGGTACATTTAAGAATTCACTGCTAATTCCAAGTTCATAAATATTCCCACCTATATTTTTATTTAAGAATTTTATCATAGGAGCATTATATTTAGGTTTGGTCTGTTTTTAGTTAATTTTATACATGTATGATAGGGATCCAACTTCATTCTTTTGTATGTATGTGAACAGTGAGTGCTCTTTGAGTACTCCATTTTGAAATTTTCCTCCCTATTGCTTATTGTACTCTTAATGAGGAAATATTGACCTTTACTCCTTTCTCCCAGGCACTCCCTTGCACAAATATCCCTTAATTTTGTGTTCATTTAGAAATTCCAGAAATTGAGTTTTGAAACAGACCCCCACCAGGATATTGCCTCACGGCCACAGTTTATCTATAGATAAATAGCCCTCAAGATGGCCTAACCTATTCACCAGTTGGAATAATAGTTCAAGATAGTCATCTGAACATGTCATGCTGACCGGCAGTCCCGCATGCCCTTCATACCAAATTCCCTTTTAAAAGTCTTACCCTCAACCCAAGACTTTGAAATGGTTTCTTGGAGGCCTTTGCCATTTCCACCCTGCCAACTCTAGAATAAAGTCACTTTTCCTTTAGCTACCCCTTCTCCTTGTTATTGGCTTTTACAAGTACTAAGCAGCTGAACGTGCACTCGATTTTACAAACTTTGGTAGCCTGTATGGGGAGCTGTGTATTTCAGGTGGTTTGAACCTATTGATCTAGTTTCTGGTGGGCAGGGCAGCTGGCCATGGAAGTATTCCAGGGCTTGATTGTTGTACTGCCTGGTAGAGCAAGGACCACCTGTGAACACCATCTGCTCATGGCTAACTACCCCTTGTCTGGGATTCTAGGGAGTTTCCCTGCAGCTGCTGAGGCACCTTTATCTTGGAGAATGTCCTTTTTCTTCCTGTGATGGTGCTGGCTGCTTTCTCTGCTCATTGAGGCAGGAAAAATGGCATCTGAAGAAGTTGATGGACTTCATAACTGGGTAAGTCAGCTGGAGTTCACCCAGATCGCCTTTGTCTCTTTTGTGATGCTACTTGTCCTCTGCTAACATAGCTACTTGTGATATCATTTGGGCGTGTAAGCCATCTGTCACACCACATGGGCTGTGTGCTGGACTCGACCATTTGAACAAGTATCTGAGGTTCAGACAAGGTTTGGGGACTTTTTCCAGCCCCTTGTGGAGGGAATCTGTTTGAAAGCATGCCATGTGGGCCTGTAATTGTATCATATATATCTGTATCCTCATCTGTCTTTTTCCTTCATTCTTTAAGGTGACTTGTAGAAACCTTCCTCACTCAATTTAGGGGCCTAGAAATTTTCAGAAACACCCCCACTGTTTTTATTTGACCCTACTGTCTAGGACCCTGAAGTATTTCTCATGATTGTGCCAGACCTTACAGGGACAAGTGTAGGATCTCTTCTGTAGGTTATCTGAATGTGTTTGCTGCCTTGCTAGGGGTGCTCACTGCTCCTAATGTGAAAAGGAGGTTAGAAATACTTGGGATAGTTCTTAAAGGAACTCTGACTGTAACCCTTTTGCTACTTTTGTCTTTCTGATTCATCACATTATTTCTTGTCATTCGGTTACCTTTTACCAAGATACTGAGTATAGCACCACTTAGACAAAAGTCAATGTGTTATTAGATGCATTGACAGTTTCCATTTTCCTACCTAGGAATTCAATCTGTGACCTCTCTGTCTGGTCTAATTGTGTGGCAGTACTTGTATAGCCATGCCTGATGGGACTATGAGCAGCTCTATTCACACTGACTATGCAAAATGAAGAAGATCCATTCACTATGAGGAGTTTAATAGAAGGAATAAATCAGTATGGAAATAGAAACAAGCTAGCAAGTCGAAAATGTTCTGCCTATTGCAAAAGAGATGAATATGGGTACAGGTATCAAACCAGAATGAGAAGCAAGATTTCTATCCTGTCCAAAGCCCCTTAGGGTGCATTTTGGTTGACTGGAGTGCTCATAGCTATGACTAGGAAAAAGGTGATCTACTATTAATTACAATGCTGTTTGGCCTTTGTATAGATTTTGGCATTTTTTTTCTCTGTGTTGTACATTGGAAAAATAAGAGTTGTTTGGGGCTATGCATTAAATACAGAAACACTAACAAAAGCCAATTAGCAAAAAAGGGTCCATGCATATTTTTTGTTATATCTGACACCACAGATAAGAAAAAAAAAAAAAAAAAACATCCTCACAACATCAGCATATGGCCTGTGGGCTGCACATTGGACATCCCTAGATTAGATTATGTTTGGCCTTCCAATGGAAGTACCAAGTATTAGACTTTTATTCAACTGGAATTATTTTGTCAGAGGTCTAACATATGAGAAGAGATACCAATATTCAAGCTTTAATGCTACTGTACAACCAGCACTCATGTCAAAAGGGTGATAAAATGCTAGCTGTTCAGGAGAATGGGAGGAAGGTCATCACCAGACTAGATAGCCAAACTCAGGAGAAAAGATATGAGAAAGACCTATCCTTCACAGATACCTTCAACTCAGCAGCTCTGTCTTCATTAGCACCAGTTGCAACAGTTTTGGCATCCAGAGATCTCTTCTCTGCTTATTTGTTGTAGCCTTTCCTTCCATAATTACCACATCAGCAACGACTACCCTAGCAGCTACCTCAACTGCCACAGTGCCACCATAAGAGGCATTAGACCTAGGAAAAGGGACTACTGCTCCACCAAATCTAATGAGGAAATTGGAATGATTTCCTCCTACAGGACCAAACAGGATATCTGAAAATACCATTAAGATAAATACTTATGGGTGGTTTAGATGTGAAGAGACAACCTGCTGGGGTTATAGCCCATTTTCTACATCTGACTTATTAAATTGGAAAAGCTCCAACCTACCCTATATAGGGGACTCACAGAGAATGGTTATCTTTTCTAATCTGTCTGTGCCACTTATCAGCCTGCCTAGGTGGATATTCACTCTCCTCTAAATATATTTCTATCTGCAGATGAGATAAGACTAGAAAAAGAAAGTTAATATGCCCAATTCGTCCATGAAGAAAATCCAGATAATGTCCCCTCATCCTGTTAGGGTCAATTCCAGGCACAAACCCTCCTCCCAAGGGAGACCTGGCCTGATTGGCACATTACTGAACATGCATTTTGGTTAGACTCAAGAGAGGAGTACCTAAGCACAAGAGCTTAAATAAAGTTCAGAAAGTCATTCGAAAGGCAAATGAGTTCTTGGAATGCATTTATCAGGCTTTCTGAAAATATACTTATATAAACCCAGAAGACTCAGAGAATTCAAGACTAATAAATATGACTTTTATTTAACAGACTGTCTCTTCTATAAAGAGAAAGCTGGAAAAACAGGAGACTCTGCTTCCAATGAACCCCTCCCAACAATTTGTAATTTCTTTTAAGGTATACAATGGCAGAGAAAAGAAAAAGCAAAAGATGCCCATTAAATCTATGAAACATGTGGGGAAACCTCCACACTAGAAAAATCAAGCACAAGCCTTTGGGTCAGAACCAGAGTGTCTATTGTAGGGAAGAGGGTCACTGGAAAGCTGATTCCCCAAAAAGAAAGGGGGCAAAGCCCACAGGCAGATGGTAGAAAAGGACTACCATAGCTTACCTTAGTCATAGCTATAAACACTCCAGTCAGACAATAGGAGGCCCAAGGATTCCCTTAGATTTCTCAGAGACAATTAAAATTTCCTCACAGGATTCCCAGATACAACTGACAGTGGGGAACAAATCAAGAGATTTTATGGTCAGTGAAAGGTTCCTGACCCAAGGATAAAATCATTCCAAGACATGAGAGGAAAGGAAAACGGAGATCCAATTCACGCAATTAAAGTGGCTTTTATTCTACCTAGAGTGCAGGTGGGGTGAGATTCCTGACTAGGGAGAAATCCACATGTGGGTTATGGCAGACAGGGATTTAAAGTGTTTGGGCCACCAGGATTGGTGGCATTCCTATTTCTTGGGAGGGACATGAGTGTGACCTTTCCTGAGCAGGCAATGCACCTGATCCTACCTGGGTGGGACAAGTTCATTTGGGCAGGTACCTGATTCTATCAGTCAACACAGGGCAACCTTTATAGTTCTTTTTTTTCCTTTTTTTCTGTTTTTTTTTTTAATTAAAACATAACTGTGTACATTAATACTACCATGGGGTACAGAGTGCTGTTACTATATGCAATTTCAAATACTTTCATCTAACTGTTTAACATAGCCTTCATGTCATTTTCTTAGTTATTGTGTTAAGACATTTATATTTTACATTTAGAAAGATTCACATGTACCCTTATAAGATGAACCATAGGCGTGATCCCACCAACACCCTCTGTCCACCATCCTCCCCCCCTCCCCTTTCCCAAAATTCCTGGGCTAAAATTGGGTTATAGTTTTCCTATGAAAGCTATAAATTAGTTTCATAGTAGGGCTGAGTACATTGGATACCTTTTCTTCCATTCTTGAGACACTTTGCTAAGAAGAATATTTTCCAGCTCCATCCATGTAAACATGAAGGAGGTAAAGTCTCCATCTTTCGTTATGGCTGCATAGTATTCCATGATGTACATATATCACTATTTATTGATCCATTCGTGGGTCGATGGGCACCTAGGTTTCTTCCATGACCTAATGATTATGAATTGGGTTACAATGAACATTCTGATACATATATCTTTATTGTAGTGTGATTTTTGGTCTTCCGGAAATATACCTAGTAGAGGAATTATAGGATCAAATGGCAGGTCTATTTTTAGTTCTCCAGATGTCTTTCCAAAAGGAATGTATTACTTTGCAAACCCACCAACAGTGTGGAAGTGTTCCCTTTTCTCCACAACCATGCCAGCATCTGTGATTTGGGGATTTTGTGATATGGGCTAATCTTACTGGTGTTAAATATATCTCAAAGTATTTTTGATTTGCATTTCTCTGGTGATTAAGGATGGTGATCATTTTTTTCATATATCTGTAAGCCATGTGCCTTTCTTCTTCAGAGAAGGTTCTCTTCAATTCCCTTGTGCACCCTGAGATGGGATCACTTGTTCTCTTCTTGCTAATACGTTTGAGTTCTCTGTGGATTCTGGTTATTAAACCTTTATCAGAGACATAACCAGCAAGTATCTTCTCTCATTCTGAGGACTGTCTGCTTGGTTTACTTACTGTGTTCTTTGTTATGTAGAAGCTTTTTAGATTGATGAGGTCTCAGTAGTGTATTTTTGATATTGCTTCTATTGCCTGGGGGGTCCTCCTCATAAAATTTTCACCCAGGCCAATTTCTTCAAGAGTTTCCCCTACACTTTCTTCTAGTATTTTTATAGTTTCATGTCTTAAGTTTAAATCTTTAATCCA
>NW_003852634.1:608854-609875 GCF_000181295.1 Otolemur garnettii | reverse complement strand
CCTTGCCTGGTTCCTGATCTGAGTGGAAATGATTTCAGTTTAACTCCATTCAATACAATATTGGCTGTGGGTTTGCTGTAGATGACCTCTATCAGTTTAAGAAATGTCCATTCGATATCAATTTTCTTAAGTATTCTGATCATAAAGCGATGCTGGATGTTATCAAAAGCTTTTTCTGCATCAATTTAGAGAATCACATGGTCTTTGTTTTTTAATTTGTTTATGTGATGAATTGCGTTTATAGATTTAAATATGTTGAACCAGCCTTAAAATCTTGGCATAAAACCCACTTGATCGTGATGTATAATTGGTTTAATGTGTTGCTGGATTCTGCTTGGTTAGCATCTTGTTGAATATTTTCACATCAATATTCATTAGTGATATTTGTCTATAATTTTCTTTCCTTGTTGTGTCTCTTCCTGGTTTGGGGATCAAGGTGAAGTTTGCTTCATAGAATGTGTTGGGTAGTATTCGGTATTTTTCTATATTTTGGAAAAGGTTAAGTAATATAGGTATGAGTTCCTCCTTAAAGGTTTGGTAGAATTCTGATGTGAAGCCATCTGGTCCCGGGCTTTTCTTTTTAGGGAGATTCTGTATAGTTGATGGAATTTCAGAACTTGATATACTCCTGTTCTATACTTTCACTTCATTCTGGCTAAGTCTTGAAGGGGACATGTTTCCAAATATTGGTCAATTTCTTTCAGATTTTCATATTTCTGAGAATAGAATTTCTTATAATATTCATTAAGGATTTTTTTAATTCCTGAGGGGTCTATTGTTATTTTGTCTTTACCAATTCTGATTGATGAAATTATAGATTCTAACCTTTTTTTTTTTTTTTTTTTGGTTAGTTTGGCCAAAGGTTTATCTATTTTATTGATCTTTTCAGAAACCCAACTTTTTTTTTTTCTTTTCTTTTTTTTATTGAACGGTAACTATGTACATTAATGCACTTCTGGGGTACAGTGTGGGGTTTTCACATGCAATCTGAAATACTTCCATCAACTGGTCAACACAGCCT
>NW_003852634.1:602580-608704 GCF_000181295.1 Otolemur garnettii | reverse complement strand
GGATATTTTTTCCTCCATTCTTGTGATACTTTGCTCAGAAGAACATTCTCCAGCTCCATCCATGTGAACATGAAGGATGTAAAGTCTCCATCCCTCTTCAGAAACCCAACTTTTTGACTTATTGATCTGTTGTATAATCCTTTTGTTTTCAATTTCATTTAATTCTGCTCTAATTTTGGTTATTTCTTTTCTTATTCTAGGTTTGGGATTGGAGTGTTCTTCCTTTTCTAGTTGCTTGAGATGTCCAATTAAGTTGTTAACTTCCTCTCTTTCTATTTTCTTGAAGAAGACTTGCAGTGCTATAAATTTCCCTTTTAGGACTGCCTTTGTAGTATCCCAGAGATTCTGATAACTTGTATATTCATTATCATTTTGTTCAAAAAATTTGGTTATTTTCTTCTCGATCTCATCTCTGACCCACCTATCATTCAGCATAAGGTTATTTAGCTTCCGTATTTTTATATGCATCTGCATATTTCTGTTGTTACTGAGTTCAAATTTTATTCCATGATGGTCTGAGATGATGTGTGGAATAATTTCTATTCCTTTAAATTTGCTGAGGTTAGACTTGTGACCTAAGGTATGGTCGGTTTTGGAGTATGTTCTGTGGGCTGATGAGGAAAATGTGTATTCAGATTTGTTAGGATGAAATTTTTTGTAGATGTCCGTTAAATCCAAATGCTGAATGGTTAAGTTTAAATCTAAAATTTCTTTGCAAAGCTTCTTGTTGCAGGATCTCTGCCAATGGAGTATTAAAATCTCCGACTATGATGGAGCTGGGAGAAATCAAGTTGCTCATGCCTATCAAACTATCTCTTATAAATTGAGGTGTATTCTGGTTGGGTACATAAATATTAATAATTGAGATCTCATCATATTGAGTATTACCCTTAACAAATATAAAGTGACCATCCTTAGCCTTGCTTATTTTGTTGGTTTAAATCCTATTGTATCTGCAAATAAAATTGCAACACCTGCTTTTTTCTGCTTTCTATTTGCCTGGAATATAGATGACCATCCTTTCACCCTGTGTCTATATTTGTCTTTTAAGGTAAGATGAGGTTCTTCTATGCAGCAGATATGTGGCGTGAGTTTTTGTATCCAGTCAACCAGACTGTGCCTGTTTAGAGGGCAATTTAAGCCATTCACATTGATTTAAATTATTGATAAGCCTGGCATAATTTTGGGTATTGAAATGGTCAAAAGTTCAGTGGACATCTTTAATCCTTGCATGACTGTGGAAGTTGGAGTTTGATCAAAATTTTCTTTGTGTGTTTACTTATGTAGTAGAGGATTGTCCTGGTCATTATGGAGGATAGGTCTGAGAATATCCTGGAGAGGGGGATTCTGGGAAGATGGCCAACTTGTAGCAACCCTAATCAGAGGCTCCCAAGCAAAGGAAGAAAAACTGGTTGGAATCAGAATCTTTGAAGCCAAAGATGGGGAGCTGAGCCCAGAAAGAAGTTCAGCAAGCTGTAAATCCAAGGAAGAGCATTTTAGAACATAAAATACAGGTACAAAGTGGGCCCTAGAACTACTTGCTAGAGCCACATGCCTCTTGCGGGCTGCAGGTGGCCGCAGATGAGTCCCCTGCTCTGGACAGGCACAGAACTACTTGCTAGAGCCTTGCGTACCCCGCAGGCAGTGGCAGTGAAGTCCCCAAGTCTGGGAGGGCCCAGAACTGCTTACTAGAGCCACACACGCCACGGGCGGCAGAGAAGATCCCCACTCCAGGGCTCTGGGTGGGCCCAGAACTGCTTTCTAGAGCTGCATGCCTCCTGTGAGTGGTGGGTGGTCACAGAGGAGTCCCCTGCTCTGGGCAGCCACAGAACTACTTGTTAGAGCCTCGCGTGCACCATGGGCTGGGACAGAGGAGGCCCCAACTTTGGGTGGGCCCAGAACTGCTTCCTAGTGCCGTGCACCCCACTGGAGGCAAAGGGGACCCCTGCTACAGGGCTCTGGGCAGGTTCAGAACTGCTTGCTAGAGCTGCCCACCTCCCGCAGGTGGCAGGTGGCCAGAGAGGAGTCCCCTGCTCCTGGCAGGCAAAAAACTACTTGCTAGAGCCTTGCACACCCCAGCAGGTGGTGGCAGAGGAGTCCCCCAATTTGGGCAGGCCGAGAACTGCTTGCTAGAGCCGCATGTCCCATGGGCAGCGGAGGAGATCCCTGCACCAGGGCTCTGGGCAGGCCTAGAACTGCTTGCTAGAGTCACACAACTCCTGCAGGTGGTGGGTTTTCACAGAGGAGTCTTCAGCTCTGGGAAGCCACAGAATTACTTGCTAGAGTGTTGCGCGCCCCACGGGTGGTGATGGAGGAGGCCCAAACTTTGGGTGGGCCCAGAACTGCTTGCTAGAGCTGCATGCCTCCCGCAAGCAGCAAATGGCCACGGAAGAGTCCCCTACCTCAGGCAGGCACAGAACTACTTGCTAGGGCCATGTGCTCCCCACAGGCAGTGGCGGAGGAGTCCTCAACTTGGGGCGGGCCCAGAACTGCTTGTTAGAGTCGCAAGCCTCATGGATGGCAGAGGAGACCCCTGCCCCAGGCTCCTGCTCTGGGAAGTCCCAGAACTGCTTGATAGTGCCACCGGCGTCCCGCAGGTAGTGGTGGAGGAGTCCTCGGTTCCAGGCAGACCAAAAAACACTTGCTAGAGACAAGCACATCCCATGGGGGCTAGCGGAGGAGTTCCTTGCACCAGGCACCCATGCTGGGTGCACCAAGAACTGCTTGCTAGAGCCATGTGCACCCTGAAGGCGGTGGTAGAGGAGTCTACCAATCTGGGCAGGCCCAGAACTGTTTGCTAGAGCCACGTGCATCCCATGGGCAGAGTTCCCCGCTCTGGACTCCTGCGTTGGGTGGGCACAGATCGGCTTGGTAGTGCCGCACATGTCCAGCGAGCGAAAGTAAAGGAGTCCTCTGCTCCCCCTCACCCAGCTACTCTGGCAGGGCTGAACTAGGACTAATCTGGTCGCTCACATGCCCTGCACTACCACTGCCATTTTACCACACCCTGGCTGCTCCAGGGGGGCTGAACTAGGAATGACCTAGCTGCCACAATTCCCCTCTTCCACCAGTTGCCCCTGCAGGGCCAAACTAGGACTGATCTGGCTGCTGCTGGTCTCCCGCCCCCTGGTTGCCCCAGCAGGCTAATCGAGGTCTAATCCAGCTATGCACACTCTCGTGCAGCTGTTGCTGTTCCACTGTGCCCTGGTTGCCCCAGCACCCAAGAACTGGAAGAAGACTACAGATACACTCTGCCTGTCTCTCTGGGCAACCAGAAGAAGCCACCAACTGAACGGTTCTGATATGGCCTCCAAACTAGATAAACTCAGCATGGGGTGGAATCAGCAGAAAAACTCTGGCAACTTGAATAAACAGAGTAGATCAACTCCCCAAAGGAAAAATGGGGCAGATGCAATTGAAGGCCCGATCCATAAACAGATGGCTGAGATGTCAGAAATTGAGTTCAGAATTTGGATAGCAAATGAGATTAACAGAATGAAAGAAAGGAGGGAATTAGAATTTCAAGAAATTATTGAAAAGATATCTCAAGAAATGATTAAAAAGATGTCTCAAGAATTCAACGATTTCAAAGATAAAATGACCAAAGAATTTGAAATACTGAGACAAGAGATTGCAGCCCTCAAGGATCTGAAAGATACAGTGGAATCCCTTCATAACAGAGTGGAACAGGCAGAAGAAAGGATCTCTGATTCTGAAGACAAAGCTTTTGAAGAAGCCCAGGAGTGCAAAGATCAAAAGAAATGGAGAGCAAAAACAGATCTCACTCTCAGAGAGCTCTCGGATAATTCTAAGAAAACTGATATTCGCCTTATAGGAATCCCTGAAGGTGATGAAGTTGCTTCACAAAATATAGAGGCTCTTCTTCATTAAATTATGAAAGAGAACTTTCCAGATATGCCAAGAGATTCTGAAATTCAGATAGTTTCAGAACCCCAGCATGACTCAACCCGAACAAGACATCCCCTAGACACATCATAATTAACTTCACCAAAGTTAAGTTGAAAGAGAAAATTCTGAAAGCAGTCAAACGTAAGAAAACCATAACCTATAAAGGGAAGAGTATTAGGATGACTGCAGATCTCTCAGCTGAAACCTTCCAGGCCAGAAGAGGATGGTCATCGACTTTTAATCTCCTAAAACAAAATAACTTTCAACCCAGGATCCTGTATCTGGATAAAATGAGTTTCATCTATGATGGAGAAATTAAATACTTTAACAACATTCACATGTTGAAGAAATTTGCCATAACAAAACCAGCTCTCTAGGAAATTCTCAAACCTATCCTCCATAATGACCAGCGCAATCCTCCACCACAAAAGTAAACTAAGTCAGAAACTAGTGATCAAATTCCAACTTCCACAGTGGCGAAAGGATTGAAAATGTCTACTGGACTTCCCAGCAAATTGATGCCCCCAAATTTACCAGGCTTATCAATAATTTCAATCAATGTGAACGGCTTAAATTTTCCTTTAAAGTGGCAAAGATTTGGCTGATTGGATACAGAAACGCAGACCAGACATCTGTAATATAGACTCAGGGTGAAGGGATGGTCATCTATAATCCAGGCAAATGGAAAGCAGAAAAAAGCAGGTCTTGCAAAATTATTCACAGATACAATAGGTTTTAAACCAACAAAAGTAACCAAGGATAAATATGGACACTTTATATTTGTTAAGGGCAATATTCAATATGATGAGATCTCAATTATCAATATCTATGCACCCAGCCAGAATGCACCTCAATTTATAAAAGTTACACTAACTGGCATAAGCAACTTGATTTCTCCCAGCTCCCTGATAGTCAGATTTTTAACACTCCTTTAGCAGTCTTGGATACATCGTCCAATAAGAATTTGTGCAAAGAAATCTTAGAATCTTAGATTTAAATTTAACTTTTGGACCTAATAGACATCTACAGAACATTTTATCCTAAGAAAACTGAATACACATTTTTCTGATCAATCCATGGAATATACTCCAAAAGCGATCACATCTTAGGTCACGAGTCAAACCTCAGTAAATTTAAAAGAATAGAAATTATTCCATGCATCTTCTCAGATGATCATGGAATAAAAGTTGAACTCAGTAGCAACAGGAATCTTCAGACTCATACAAAAATATAGAAGCTAAATAACTTTATGCTGAATGAAAGATGGGTCAGAGACAAGATAAAGAAGGAAATTACCAAATTTTTAGAACAAAATGATAATGAAGACATGAGTTATCAGAACCTCTGGGATACTGCAAAGGCAATCCTAAGAGGGAAATTTGTAGCTTTGTAAGCCTTCCTCCAGAGAACGGAAAGAGAGGAAGTTAACTTAATGGGACATCTCAAGCAGCTGGACAAGGAAGAACATTCCAATCCCAAATCCAGCAGAAGAAAAGAAATAACCAAAATTAGAGCAGAATTAAATGAGATTGAAAACAAAAGAATTATACAACAGATCAATAAATCAAAGTTGTTTTTTTGAAAATGTCAATAAAATTGATAAACCTTTGGCCAAACTAACCAACAAAAAAAGGATTGAAATCTCTAATCTCATCAATCAGAAAGGGTTAAGACAGACCATTTAGAAATTCAAAAAATCATTAATGAAAATTACAAGAAATTTTATTCCCAGAAATATGACAAGGTGCAGGAAATTGACCAATACTTAAAAGTACAACATCTCCCAAGACTTAGCCAGAATGAAGTCGAAATGTTGAACAGGCCTATATCAAGTTCTGAAATAGCATCAAGTATATAAATCTCCCTAAAAAGAAAAACTCAGGACCAGATGGTTTAAAGTCAGAATTCTACCAAAACTTTAAAGAAGAAATACTATCTATACCACTCAACCTTTTCCAAAATATAGAAAAAGATGGAATACTACACAACACATTCTGTGAAGCAATTATCATCTTGATACCCAAACCAGGAAAAGACCCAACAAGAAAAGAAAATTATAGACCAATATCACTAATGAATACTGATGCAAAAATATTTAACAAAATCCTAACAAACAGTATCCAGTAACACATCAAACAAATTATACACCACAGCCAAGTGGGTTTTATCCCAGGATCTCAAGGATGGTTCAACATACGTAAATCTATAAATATAA
>NW_003852634.1:561419-593493 GCF_000181295.1 Otolemur garnettii | reverse complement strand
CCGTCTTTGACTTCATAGATTCTGATTCCAACCAGTTTTTCTTCCTTTGTTCAGGAGCCTCTGACCAGGGCTGCTACCAGTCAGCCATCTTCCCAGAATCCCCGATCAGATCAGTCTTATTTCAGCGCCAGTAGAGTAGCTGGGGGGAGTGGAGGACTCCTTCACCATGGCCTGTTGGATGTGTGCGGCACTAGCAAGCCGATCTATTCCCTCCCAGCCTGGGTGCCGGAGTGGGGAACTTCTCCACCTCCATCTTTGGGACACATGTGGCTCTAATAAACAGTTCTTGGCCCGCCCAGAGCGCTAGACTCCTCCACTGCCTCCTGCAGGGCATGCGTGGCTCTAGCAAGCAATTCTGGGCCCACCCAGCACAGCTACCTGGAGCAAGGAACTCCTCCGCTGGCCCCCGTGGGGTGTGCGTGTCTCTAGAAGGCTGTTTGGGGTCTGCCTGGAGCGGAGGACTCCTCCGCCACTGCCCGTGGGACACCTGTGGCACTAGGAAGCAGTTCTGGGCCCACGCAGAGCCCTGGAGCTGAGATCTCCTCGGCTGCCTGTGGGGTGCACGGCTCTAGCAAGCAGTTTTGGTTCCTTCCAGAGTGGGGGACTCCTCTGCCACTGCCCGCGGGGTGTGCGAGGCTCTAGCAAGTAGTTCTGTGCCTCCCCAGAGCAGGGTAAATCCTCTGTGGCCACCCGCGACCCGCAGGAGGTGTGCTAGCAAGCAGTTCTATGCCCACCCAAAGCCTTGGAGTAGGGATCTACTCTGCCGCCCGTGGGGTGTGCGGCTCTAGCAAGCAGTTCTGGGTCCTCCCAGGGTGGGGGCCTGGTCCGCTACCACCTGTGGGGGTTTGCGGGGCTCTAGCAAGTGATTCTGTGCCTTCCCAGAGCAGTGGGAAGTCCTCTGCTGCCACCTGCCACCAGCAGGAGGTGTGTGGCTTTAGCAAGCAGTTTTGCACCTGCCCAGAGCCCTGGAGCAGGGATCTACTCTGCCGCCCGTGAAGCACTTGGCTCTAGCAAGCAGTTCTGGGTCCTCCCAGAGTGGGGTTCTTGTCCACAGCCACCTGCGGAGGTGCACTAGGCTCTAGGAAGTACTTCTGTGGCTACCTGGAGCAGGAGTACTCCACTCTGGCCACCCGCCGCCCACGGGAAGCTTGCGGCTCTAGCGATCAGTTTTGGACCTGCCCAGAGCCCTGGGGCGGGGTTCTTCTCTGCCGCCCGTGGGGTGCACGGCTCTAGCAAGCAGTTCTAGGCCCTCCCAGAGTGGGGGACTTGTCCGCTGCCACCAGCGGGGGTGCACTAAGCTCTAGCAAGTACTTCTGTGGCTGTCCGGCACAGGGGGCTTCTCTGTGGCCGCCCGCCACCCGCAGGAGGGGGGAGGCTCTAGTAATCAGTTCCAGGGCCCGCTTTGTACCTGTATTTTATGTTCTTAAATGATCTTCCTTGGATTTATAGCTTGCCGAACTTCTTTCTGGGCTCAGCTCCCTGTCTTTGGCTTCATAGATTCTGATTCCAACCAGTTTTTCTTCCTTTGCTCAGGAGCCTCTGACCAGGGTTGCTACCAGTCAGCCATCTTCCCAGAATCGTCTTTGGTCATTTTATCTTTGAAATCATTGAATTCTTGAGATGGCTTTTGAATAATTTGAAATTCTAATTCCCTCCTTTCCTCCATTCTGTTACTCTTATTTGCTATCCAGATTCTTAATTCAATTTCTGACATCTGAGCCATCTGTTTATGGATAGGATCTTCAATTGCATCTGCCCCATCATTCCTTGGGAGAGTTGATCTACTCTTGTTATTCAGGTTACCAGAGTTTTTCCACTGATTCCACCCCATGCTGAATTTGCACATTTGACGACTATCCCCAAACCTTTCTGCCAATGGCTGTCACCGGAGAAGATGCCTGCTTCCTCTGAGTGATAGGGCTTGTCTGTGTAGAAAAGCATCGGGCCCTGGGGTATTGTTCATCTCCATCAGTCCTTGGGGTGGCCCACAAGGGAGCCCACTGAAGTGCAGAGCACCATTCACCGCAGCACAGTGAATGCGGCAGGTGCATCAGTCCTATGGGGCAGCCCACCGCAGTGTGGAGTGCCAGGAGCTGCAGCGCAGAGAACACAGCAGCTGGATCATTTCTGAGGGGTTCGCCATAGTGCAGAGTGACAGCAGCCACAGATCAGGGAATGCACAGCTCAGGCTGCAGGGCCATGACAGGGTGCTTGGTCCCACAGGGGTCTGGGGATGCTGCTCTTGGGCCTCCTCTCACTGTCTCTGCAGGCAAGGGGGGAAGGGTGGATTGGAAATTCAAAATGGCATTAAAAATTTAGTTAGAGTTTTCTGCCTAGCGAGAGGGTGTTCAGAGTCTCAGCAGGGGTCTTCTAAGGGAGTAGACCCCACTTCCTTTAGCTCTCACATGTGGAGTGAGGTAGTAGGTCCTCAGTTCACCTCTCCCTGGTAGGAAAAATACAGGAGCAGACAAAGAGAAATCAAAGAGAAAAATACAAGTTTCTTAGAGGAAGGGATAGACACTGTTCCTTTGGGATGTATTATGTACCTGTAGATTGCTTTCTAGGAGTGGCAACTTGCCTTAGCAGAGGTGTCCTGCAGATATTGCTTGTCTTTCGGCTGGGCTCCTAGTCTTCAGCTTTCTTGGGTATTTTCTGGACTTTATCCTTCCCTCTGGATGGGAGCTTCTGTTGGAGGCTGGTACCTGTCAGCCATCTTGCCCCTCCCCTACTCTCACCTTTTATTTCTTAGAAAACCCCAGAGTTAACACCAAAATTACTGTGCCTGTGACAGTGGTAGTGGGAGAAATATGTCAGAATGCTTTCTTAAAACCTCTGGGACACAAACTAGGAAACCTGGGATTAAGACACAGTTTTCTCTACATGCCATTATGCCCAATCCCCCTGCTGAAGAGAGACCTATTGTGCAAATTAAATGCCCATGTAACTTTCTCCCACCAAAAGCCACAATTACACTTATAGGTCTGCTGGAATAAGCACTGTAATTACAAATGCTACTTTCTCACCCTATGAAGGAGGAAGAAGCCTTCCCCTACAAGTCTATGAAAAAGTGATTCACTGGATTTGAGCAGGTGGAAATCCAAGAAAGGGTAGGAGTGCACAGTGGGAGCCAGAGTACCCATTAATGAGGGAAGTACTGGAAGGAATACAATCTGTCCTTCAAAAGTTTCTGAAAAATGGACTAATTTGTCCTTTTAGATCTCCATATAAACACCCCTATGCTATGTGTCTAGAAGCCACATTTCAGTGAATATTGGTATGTCCAAGACTTGAAAACTATTAACAAAAAAATTATTCAGAATATTCATCCAACATTCCCTAACCCACATACTTTATTAACTGCTATACCTGTAAATTTTAGGTGGTTTTCAGTATTAGATTTAAAGGATGTTTTTCCTCTGCATTACAATTGAAGAGGAGGCCCAAAAGTTATTTGCCTTTGAATGGCAGAACCCAGAAACTAAAATGACTTTCCAGTACTACTAGATGGTTTTGCCTCAAGACATTAAAAATTCACAGACTATTTTTGGGTAAATCTGGCAAACTACTTAAGAGACTTACAACTAGATAAACAAATCCTGTTACATGATGTGGACAACTTTTTAATAACCAATACCATCCTAGTTCCAAATCACTTGGCTCAGTGCAATAATAAAGTTTCCTGTGCTTGCTTCAGCAGCATATATACTAACATTGGAACAATACACAGAAGAACTAAAACTAGACCTCCCATTTGATCCTGCAATCGCATTATTGGGCATCTACCCAGAAGAAAAAAAAATCCCTTTATCCTAAGAACATTTTCACTAGACTGTTTATTGCAGCTCAATTCACAATTGCCAAAACGTGGAAACAACCTAAATGTGCACCAATCCAGGAATGGATTACAAGCTGTGGTATGGCCACTAAAAAGATGGGACTATACATATTTTATATTAACTTGGATGGAGGTGGAACACATTCTTCTTAGTAAAGCATCACAAGAATGGAGAAGCAAGAATCCAATGTACTCAATTTTGATATGAGAGCAATTCATGACCTAACACATGGAGGGGGGCAGGGGAATGGGGGAGCAGAGAGACAGAAGTAGGGATGGGGTGGGGGTCATGGTGTTTGGCACACCTCTTGGGGGAGGAACACATTTATAAGAGGGACTTTGCCTGAAAAATGCAATTAGTATAACCTGGTTCTTTGTACCCTCAATGAATCCCCAACAATAAAAATATATATAGTTTCCTCACAAAAAGCAGAAATCTGTAAACAGAAGGTAATCTATCTTGGATTCAGGTTAAAGCAAATGAAACTTACTAACTCCTAACTTTGTATTGATGGCCAACCCCCTCTATGAGGCCTTAATGTGGCTAGATTCAGAGCCCCTGCCTTGGATAGATGAATGCCAATAGGCATTTGATACTGTCAAGGAAAAATTAATATCAGCACTATAATTGGGATTTCCAGACCCCACAAAAACTTTCAAACTTTATGTCCACAATAAATAGGGCATAGGACTGGCTGTGTTAGTCAAAATACTAGGGCCTACCCATAACATGTAGCCTACTTCTCAAAACAACTAGACCAAATCACAAAGCGGTGGCTTCCATGCTGTTAAGTAGTGGCAGCCTCTTATAAACTCTTTTTAAGGAACAGGAAGCAGAGAAGTTCACCTGGGAAAGCCAGTCACTGCATGCATGCTTCATCAGGTATAGACTCCATTAAAAGAGAGGGAGGTTACTGGCATTTGGCAGGTCAAACACCAGACCATCCTCTTTGATGACTCATTTATCACCTTTAGATCACCATGACTCTAAATCCTCCCACACTGCTTCCTGCTACTGAACCCCATCCTGTATTGGAGCATGATTGTCTAGAAATTCTTGATATAGTCCACTCTAGCAGGCAAGACTTGTCATACCAGAAAATGAGCACTATGGATTGACAACTGTACACAGACAATAGTAGCTTGAGAAAGGATGGACAATGTTGAGCTGTTATGCCATAAGAACTTCCAAGTGGGTGGTAGAGGTCTGTGACCTCCCTGCTAGTACCTCCACATAGGCAGCTGAGTTGATAGCTCTTACCAAAGGAAAGCAAGTGAACATTTATACTGACTGTACTTATTTTTTTTTTAGAAATGGTCTCTATTTCCTAGAAGTGTAGTGGTATCATCATATCTCACTGCAACCTCAAGCTCCCAAGCTCAAGTGATCCTCCTGCCTCAGCTTACTTAGTAGCTGGGTCTACAGGTGTGTGGTACCACATGTGGCCATTTTTCTATTTTTTTGTAGAGACTGGGTCTCAGTCTTGCTCAGGCTGGTCTCGAACTCCTAGCCTCAAGCAACCTCCTATCTCAGCCTCCCAAAGATCTAGGATTATAGGAATGAGCCACCATGCCTGGCCAATACTGACTCTAAATACAGTAGAACATTTATAAGTTTACCACCCAAGAGACTGTCAAAAACTGGTCAACATACAGAGGTGATCAACATAATGAACTAGGCCTACTGTACGTGTATATATGGTGTATGTCTGGTCTATGAAAATTAGGCCACTTTAAGAAGATGGTTGATGTAGTAACATGGTTGACTATGGAGGTTCTATTGTATATGCCTGCATTATAGTACATGCCTGTGGAGCCATTTGGAAAGAAAGAGGCTTCTAGATATCAGGGAATAAGAACATTAAATTCTAGTTCTGCTAGAGAAAGTTGCCCTACCTGTCCAGGACACCAACATACGTTGTCCTGGACACTGGGGAGATAACTAGAGGCAACCAACATCAGATAAAGCTGCAAAACTGGCTTCTTTGAGAAGTACAGAGGCCTTAACGCCTCATTTAGATTAAATCTTAAACCTCATTACACTGAGCAAAATGAAAAATAAGCTAGAGATTGGAGGTTTTGTAAGACAGATTCTAGTTCACTCTGGAAGACTGACACCTACAGGATGATTTGAAGCCTTGGTCTACCCAATTCTCAAACATCTACATGAAGGAACACACTGTAGAAGAGACACCCTTGAGGACCTGATATGACTATATCTAAGGGGCTCCCACCTAAGTAAGACCATCCAGAAAATCACACAGAGGTACATTCTATGCCCTAAAGATAATCAGAAGACACAAGGCAACCCTCCTAACAATAAAATGTTGCTTCCCTTGCATAATACAAAGGGCTATGCCTTTTAAAATTGGACTTCACCCAGACATCTAAGGCCAGTGGAGATTACAGGTTTCTCCTGGTATTATAGACATTTTCAGGATGGGTAAAGGCATATACCTCTAAGTCCAAAAATTCCACAGAAGTGACCATGACCTTAATGAAAAATAATTCCCAGATTTAGACTTCCAAGCTCTATACAAAGTAACAATAGCCCTTAGCTTTATTTTGGAAATAACCCAGAAGGTAAGTCAAGCACTGTAAATAAAATGGAAACTGCATTATTACAGACACCAAAACCAATGGGAAAAACAGAAAAATGAATCACACTTTGAATGAAAACAATTGCAAAATCCTGTTGGGAGACAGATATGAGTTGAGCTAAAAATTTATCAATTCCCTTGCTCTGAGTCAGGGTAGCTCCTTAAAGTGGACGAGGATTGGGCCCTTTTGAAATTATATATGGGAGACCCTTTCAAACCCCTTTTTTAGGAGACCACCCTTAGACCTCATAGTATGTATGCACAATAAGTACAACAAACATTGCTAACTATGCATAAGTTTGCTCTTTCCAGGTCTGCTTACCCCACAAATGAATCTCTTCACCTCTTTCTTCAGGGGATAAGCAGCTTCTAAAATCCTGGGGAAAAAAAAAAAAAACAACAAAGGGCCAGATCTACAGATAGCTGAAAAGTGGACTTGACCCTATGATGTACTACTGACCACTCATTCATCAGTAAAATTATCCAAGGTGAAACTGTGGATCCAACACTCCTGGATAAAGACCCCCCCAGCCTGAATCACATAGAACTTCTTATTTGGGTATGTGAGCCCATGAAATATTTGAAGTTGTTCAAGAAAAACTCTATAGATAATTGATGTTTCCTCTTATATTTTCCTGTAGGATGCAACTTTTTCTACCTCTTCTAGTCTTAAATATATTCTTCCCACCTACTATATCCACTACGAATCTTTTGTCACAATGGAAACAGCTGCATGTCAATAGTTTACAGAGAGATTCTTACTTGAATCTCTTGTAAATGGATTCTTTACATAGAGGCCTTTTACCTCTCTCTAGCACCTCTGGTCTACGCATCTGCTATACAAAGAAAATATTGGCAATATTTACAAGTTTTCTTAAGATACCTTAATAAATGTACAGGGGGACAAATGACACAAATAAAAAGAAAAGGAAATATCCCTATGGCTCATAGGCAACCCCCTCAATGACTCTGAATATGGGAAACCATTTTCAGTATCCAAAGTGCAGATGAGATGATAGCATTTGCCACTCTCCTGGTAGACACAAAAATGTTAATCCAGGCTATCATTTATAAAGATGATTTCCTCTAGGACTAGGATAGTTTTGTATAGCTGACACAATCAGCAGGACACTTAAGTCAGATGGCTCCCTTGTACTGGGAACAATGAAATCACACCTATGGCACATGGCAAAATCATACCCACATCATGAACTGGATTTACCCAGAAAAAATGACAACATATTATAGTCTTACAGCAAATGGACTTTTCTACTGATTGGTCCCAGCAATTATGCCCCTAATTACAGTCAATGGTTGTGTGGCTCAAATCTCCAGCCTTGTGTTACCATCCAGATGGCCGGAACATTGCATTTAGTTGGTAGACATTCCCTATTTAGTTAGTATATGGACTGGGTATGTCTTCCACTGATATAATCACTTAGCACCAATCTTCATCCCATCCATAGGTCTTGAAGATGTCATTTGGCATGTAGAAGCCCTTGTCAGTTATATTCAGTGGGCTTTTAATGACAACCTTCAAAGTTCTCTCTGATCAATGCTGAAATGCACCATATAAGAAAAACTGTCTTACAAAACTATGGCATTAGACATTCTGACAGCTGCTCAGGAACTTGTGCTATCATCAAAACTGAATGCTGTGTATACATCCTGGTCAACTCAGGATGTATTTCCATGGCCCTACAAAACATGCACAAACAGATTGTAGCTATGCCAGACCCAATATTGTCATTAGACCAATGACTTGCATCCTGCTTTGGGTCAGGACCATATTGGTGGATGAAGCTACTTATAACTCTAGTTATAATCATAGGAATAGGAATGCTCTTCCTATTGTTCCTAATCTTCTGTGTATTATATTGCTGCTGTACCCTCTGCACAAGAATGTAGGACAAATTTTCCCAAAGGCTTTTGAATCTTGGAACTATAATGCTTCGACAAGTTGCAAACATACGCCCTCGCACTTGAGAACACTTCCAACTCCACCTAGATCAGTTCCATTCCAATAGTCTTTAACTTTTCCCCTGTTCAGCAGGGAGTATTCAGAATGAATGTGTCACCCATGTTACATAGAAATGGAATGGAATTTGATAGTGGAGAGTTGTAACCAGTGCCCTGTTTTTCAATACCCTATTTTGAAATTTACCTGCCTATTTCTTGTTATGCTCTTATGATAAAATACTGATATTTACTCTCCTTCTTTCTACCAGGCACTCCTTGCACATATTTCCTCTAATTATGCACTAATTTAGAAACTCCATAGACTGAGTCTTGAAACAGTCCAGACCCCCACAAGGAGATTACCTAAAGGCCACATTTAATCTATAGCTAAATATCCTTCAAGATGGCCCAAACCATTCATCAAGTAAAATAATAATTCAAGATAGTCATCTGGACAAGTCATGCTTACTTGCAGTCTTGCATGCCCTTCATTCCCTTTTTAAATCCATACCTTCTCAGCCCAAGATTTGAAATTGTTTCTTGGAAGCCTTTGCAATTTCCACACTGCTAGCTCCGGGATAAAGTCACTTTCTTTTCACTACACCTTGTTCCTGTTATTGACTTTTTAAAGAAGCAAGCAGCCAAGTTCGTTCTGGATTACATATGGATATAAAGTTGAACCAGTACCATCCAAGAGGCTATTCCTTTCTCATTGAATGAACTTGGAACTCTTGTGAAAAAAATCAACTGACCATAGACACACATGTTTATTTAAAGACACTCATTTCTATTGCATTGTCTATCCTTATGCCAGCAGCACAATGTTTTATATTAAGAAATGTTAATTTTCTTAATTTGTTCTACTTTCCCAAGATTATTTTGGCCATTTGGGGTTCCTTGCAATTCCATATGAATTTGAGTATCAAGCTTTTCTGTAGATTAAAAAAATGATGTTGAAATATTGATAGAAATTATGTTGAATCTATAGATCACTTTTATTTTTTTCTTTTTTTGAGACATAGTCTCACTTTGTCACCCTCAGTTGAGTGCCATGGTGTTATAGCTCACAGCAAACTCTAACTCTTGGGCTTAAGAGATCCTCTTGCCTCAGCCTCCCAAGTAATTGGTACTACAGGCACTCACCACAATGTCCAGCTAGTTTTTAGAGACAGGTTCTCACTCCTGCTCAGGCTGGTCTTGAAGTTGTGAGCTCAAGCAATCTACCCACCTCTGCCTGCCAGCATGCTAGGATTACAGGCATGAGCCATTGTGCCCGGCCCTCACTTTCAGTAGTTCTGACATCCTAACAATATTAAGACTTTCTTGATCAAAAATGTCTCTCCATTTATTTAGGTTTTACAGGAGACTGAGCACCAGGCTTATAGAAGCAGCCACCAGTTCTTGAAGAAGGCACTGGGAATGAGTTAATCTCTGAGCTGGCATGGAGATGTTTGGCTGCCTGGAGACAAGCCCTCAAGCAGCTTGAGGTGTTAATGAGATAAGATAACTCACTTGTTAGCAAGCAGGTGTTATACTTTGAACATTCATGGTTCAGCAGTGTGGGAGTCCAGCCCATGGGGAAAGAGCATGTAGTGACCATTAAGCACGTGATCCTAGTACATGGACCTCTACATCTGTTGTGTAATGCTTCAATAAGAGGCCAAGGCAAAGATTGCTTGGGGCTCTCCCTGGAGATATGGGAAGCCCACCTCTTTCAGGCATTTGTACATTTAATCTGTGTTCCTGGCTATTGTGGTGATGGGGTGCCATAGTGGGCACCAACATAATGGACACAAGGATGGGATATTGGATGCTCATGGACATGTCTGGACCAGGCCATAGACTGGAAGGGTAAAATACACTTGGAGTAACTGAAACCTTTGGCAAATGGCAAGAGGGAGTATTAGCCAGAGAGCCATGCTTGAGTTAAGTGCAAGCTTTGCTCTCTTTCAACCAAAGGGGAACCACACTTGGATTAAGTGTGATCTTTGTTCTCTTTCAGCCAAAGGGGAGTCACACATGGATTAAGTGCGACCTTTGGTATCTTTCAGCCAAAAGGGGAGTCATGCTCGAATTAAGTGAGACCTTTGGTCTCTTTCAGCCAAAGGGAGAGCTGAACTTGGATTAAGTGTAACCTTGGGTTCCTTTCAGCAAAAGGAGGAGCTGTGCTTGGATTATGTGCGACCTTTTGGCAAACAGAAAGACAGCAAAAGGGGTAGTGCCACTCAAAGTAAGTGGGATCTTTGACAAACAATAAAAAAAGAAAGACAGCAAAAGAGGTAGCACCACTCAAAGTAAATGGTATCTTTTGGCAAACAATAAGAAAAGCAAGAAAGACAATAAAAAGGGTAGCACTGCTCAAAGTAAGCAGGACCTTTGGCAAACAGTAACCAGAGGGGGACATCACCCAGAGTAAGTTGACTTCTGGCAGATAGTAGTGTGTATGTGGAGTCATTTTGTTTGTCTTGTTGATATGTCTGTGTTTGTTTGTCTGTCAAAATTCTATAAACCAAAGCAACTCACACAAAGTAGTGAGGCATTTTGCAAGCGGCAAGAAGGGAATTAAAGAGGTACACAATCATAGTAAGACCTTTGGTAAACAACAAAAAGAAGTGTTTAATTTTATTAAGAGAACTTAACAGTAACTTAAAAGAAAGAGCCTGAAGCACAAAATATAATTTAAAGAGTTTATTTGAGCCCAAATGTGAAAAACTCAGATTGAATAGTCAGAGGATCAGTTGAATAGCCTCAGATTTAAAATCACTAAATGCCATAATTGTGGGAAGCTAGGCAGTCTGAGAAAAGAGAGTTGGAAAAGGAATAGCAATCAGAATATCAATGGGAAAGTCAATCTCTCATTTATTAATCAAAGGAAATAAGGAGAATGTAGGCCCTCAAGTGTATGCCCTAGAGGTTCCATTAGGCAAATGAATGCTGCTTTCGGCTTGATAGGACTGGAACACCTTTATAGCAGGGAAACTATCAGTGGGGCCCAACCCAGAGCCCAAGGGCAAAAAAATATGAGTATAGAGATTTAAACAACCTATTTCCTATGGAAAACCTGATATGTCTGAACGCTAACCTGATAATGTGCTACATGGGGTTGAGGTTTTGCTTATATCATTGCAGAACATCAAGAGAGGTAGTGGCTGTCTGCCCACTGGATCTAACCTCCACATGAGCAAGAAACATTGCCAGTCTTAAGGATTTTTTTAAATAACATCTAATTACATGTATGTAAATGTTTATTTGCTAATTAGTTGATGGATAGCAAAATATATCTGTGACTAATGTTACTTATTTAGGTAATATTTTATAATGGTCTGGCTTGGCATGTCAGCCTCATACTGACATAGTTTGAATTTGATGCAGTTTGAAAATAATAGGAGACTTATGATATTCTATTATAAATTAGATTCCATAATTAGTAGCTAAGAAAAGTTGTGTTAGGTATTAATGGTGTGGGTCTACTAAAAAGTTAAAGTTTCTAGCATAACTGTCTTAAGTGCATTGAAATTGTTTTCAGATTTAAAGGAAGTGTCAGACTAAAGTGCATTTCAAAGATGCCATTATTTTCATTCACTATGAAACCTGGATCAACCTCCTCTGAGAAACATCTAACTGCTCCCCTATATCATCGTCCAGTTTCAGCAGGAAGTAGTTTGCAGTGGTCAGTGTACCTTTTCCCAATGGCAGTTAAGAGGTTCTATTCAGAGAGAAAGGATTGATATGGGGTTCCACCAACTAGGGAACCAACCATTCTCTAGAGCTGGGTGAGCTCAGCACACATCCTCTGGGCTCTAACAAGGTCAAACAAAGCAGCTAGGTTTGTGGTGATTAGCAGGCAAAGATTTAGTGATACAAGGTAAAACAGCAGACTTCTTATTTCTGGTAATAATTGCACTGGCATCAGCAAAGTTGAGAGATTTTTCCTTATTTACTGCTCCTCCAGACCTCAGCTTGGAAAGGGTATGAACTCATTGACACTACCCTTTCCCCACCTGACATTAAAACTTTGAGCATTGTTTAATACTTCCTATGGAAGCGTCATTGATTAAGGATCCTACAGGTCAGCCCAAGACAGTTAGGTGATGAAATGTGTAAGATCAGTATTATTACTGCCATGATCAACCATTTCCATATTGTTTGGCATGGAAGAGGTAATTTACCTAAAACGGTCAACCTGTCACAAAAATTGGAATTCTAAAAACACTTTCAAGTATGGCTAAACTCTTCTTTTTTCTTCTGTGAAAGCCCTCACTAATTTCATTGGTGTAATTTTGTTACTTATAATATTACATAGCTAGATGAGAAAGACAACTGAGGGGTTATCCCTTACCTTGTACGAGAAAATCTTAAGTGGAAAAAGGTGGTAATATGTAGAAGCTGGAGCACCAGGCTTATAGAAGCAGCCATTTGTTCTTGAAGAAGGTGCTGCTTGAATGAGTCAATTTCTGAGCCCGTCTGGAGATGTTTGGCTGCCTGAAGACAAGCCCTCAAGCAGCTGCAGGTGTTAATGAGATAAGATAGGTCACTCATTAGCAAGCAGGTGTTATACTTTGAAAAGTCATGGTGCATCAGGGTGGGAGTCCAGCTGGGGAAAGGGCATGTAGTGACCATTATGTATGTGATTCTAGTATGTGGGCCCCCACACCTTTTTGTGTAATGCTTCAATGATAGGCCATGGCAGAGGTTTTTGGGGGCTCTCCCTGGAGATGTGGGAAGCCCACCTCTTGCAAGCATTTGTACATTTGTACCTTCAATCCGTGTTCCTGGCTGTTTTTATTCGCATGGTGATTGGGTGCCACAGCGGGTACCAACAAGGATTTCTTTATTTTAACATTTTGTAGTTGTGAGTGTGTATGTATTTCATCCCTTTAGGTAAATTCATTACTAAGTATTTTATTGGTTTATATGCTATTGTAAATGGAATTGTTCTATTAATTTCCTGTGTATTGATCTTTTACCCTGTATCTTTGCTAAACTTATTTATTAGCTCTAGTTGCTTTCTCATGGATTCCTTGACATTTTTCTCTATATAGGATCGTATCATCCATGAACAGAGATAGTTTCACTTCTTCTTTTCTAATTTTGTTTTTACTTTCCTTACTTTTTCCTTTTTCCTTTCCTTTCCTTCATATAGGGATAGTTTCACTTCTTCCTTTCCGATTTTGTCCTTTTATTTTCCTTCCTTTTGTATAATTGCTGTGGTTAGAATTTCCAGTGAAATTAGAAATATTTTACTGCAAAATATATTTTAAGATGTCTGTCACATGTTTTACAAATAGTACTAACACTATAAAATTGTCTTTTGAAGGGGTAAGTTTACATTGACAGAGAATACAGTCAGGTCTACCCTTTCCTAATCTAGAAAACATTCAATGAAAGTCTGATACTTTTTTTTTATTAAATTATAGCTGTGTATATTAATACATTCATAGGGTACAATGTGCTGTTTTTTATACAATTTGAAATATTTTCATCATATTGGTTAACATAGCCTTCATGTCATTTTCTTAGTTATTGTGTTAGGACATTTATATTCTACATTTAGAAAGATTCACATGTACCCTCATAAGATGAACCACAGGCATGATCCCGCCAATCACACTCCCTCAACCCAACCTCCCCCCTTCCCTCCCCTCCCTCTCTCCTTTCCCTGTAATCTTGGGCTATAATTGGGTTATAGCTTTCCTATGAAAGCTATAAGTTAGTTTCATAGTAGGGCTGAGTACATTGGATACTTTTTCTTCCATTCTTGAGATATTTTGCTAAGAAGAATATCTTCCAGCTCCATACATATAAACATGAAGGAGGTAAAGGCTCCATCCTTTTTTAGGGCTGCATAATATTCCATGGTGTATATATACCACAATTTATGATCCATTTGTGGATTGATGGGCACTTGAACTTCTTCCATAACCTAGCAATTGTGAATTGGGCTGCAATAAACATTCTGGTACAAATATCTTTGTTGTAGTGTGATTTTTGGTCTTCTGGATATATACCTAGTAGAGGAATTGTAGGATCAAATGGTAGGTCTACTTTTAGTTCTCTAAGTGTTCTCCAGACATCTTTCCAAAAGGAATGTATTAGTTTGCATTCCCACCAGCAGTGTAGAAGTGTTACCTTTTCTGCACATCCACACCAGCATCTATGATTTTGGGATTTTGTGATATGGGCTAATCTTACTAGTGTTAGATGATATCTCAAAGTAGTTTTGATTTGCATTTCTCTGATGATTAAGGACAGTGACCATTTTTTCATATATCTATAGGCCATGCCATAGATAACATCTTCAGATAAGTTTCTCTTCAAGTCCCTTGCCCACTCTGAGATGGGATCACTTGTTCTTTTCTTGCTAATATGCTTGAGTTCTCTGTGGATTCTGGTTATTAAACCCTTGTCAGAGACATAACCAGCAAACATCTTCTCCCATTCTGAGGGCTGTCTGCTTGCTTTACTTACTGTGTTCTTTACTGTGCAGAAGCTTTTTAGTTTGATCAGGTCCCAATAGTGTATTTTTCATGTTGCTTCAATTGCCCAGGTGATCCTCCTCCATAATATTTTCACCCAGGCTGATTTCTTCAAGTGTCTTCCTTATACTTTCTTCTAGTATTTTTATGGTTTCATGCCTTAAATTTAAATCTTTAATCCAGTCAGAGTCAATCTTAGTTAGTGGTGAAAGGTGTGGATCCAGTTTCAGTCTTCTGCAGGTTGCCAGCGAGTTTGCTCAGCACCATTTATTAAATAGGGAATCTTTTCCCCACTCAATATTTTTAATTGGCTTGTCAAAACTCAGATAATGGTAGATGGTTGAATTCATCTCTTGGCTCTCTATTCTGTTCCATACATCCACCTCTCTGTTTTTGTGCCAGTACCATGCTGTTTTGATCACTATTGATTTATAGTATAGACTGAGGTCTGGTAGCCTGATACCTCCTGCTTTGTTTTTATTTCTGAGTAATGTCTTGGCTATTCGAGATTTTTTCTGATTCCATATAAAATGAAGTGTTATTTTTTTGAGATCTTTAAAGTATGACAGTGGAGCTTTAATAAGGATTGCATTAAAATTATATATTGCTTTGGGTAGTATGGACATTTTAACAATGTTGATTCTTCCCAGCAATGAACATGGTATATTTTTCCATTTGTTAATATTTTTAGCTATTTCTTTTCTTTCTTTCTTTCTTTTTATTAAATGATAGCTGTGTACATTAATGCAATCATGGGGTACAGTGTGGTGTTTTCATGTACAATTTGAAATATTTTCATCAAACTGGTTAACATAGTATTTATGTCATTTTCTTAGTTATTGTGTTAAGATATTTATATTCTACTCTTAGAAAGATTCACTTGTACCCTTGTAAGATAAACCATAGAAGCGATCCCTCCATATCACCCTCCCTCCACTCATCAACCCTTGCCTCTCCCTCCACACTCCCCATATTCTTAGGTTATAATTAGTTTATAATTATAAACTATAATACATAGTTAACTATTTATTATAGTTAATATATATATTTATGTTTAATAAATATAAACTAAACTTAAGCTATAAATTAGTTTCATAATAGGGCTGTGTACATTGGATACTTTTTCTTCCATTCTTGTGATACTTTGCTAAGAAGAACATTTTCTAGCTCCATCCATGTAAACATGAAGGACATAAAGTCTCCATCTTTCTTGATGGCTGCATAGTATTCCATGGTGTACATATACCACAGTTTATTGATCCATTTGTGGATTGATGGACACTTGGGCTTCTTCCATGACCTGGCAATTACGAATTTAGTTGCAATAAACATTCTGATACAAATATTTTTGTTGTAATGTGGTTTTTGGTCTTCTGGATATATACCTAATAAAGGAATTGCAGGATCAAATGTCAGGTCTATTTTAATTCTCTAAGTGTTCTCTAGATGGCTTTCCAAAAGGAACGTATTAGTTTTCATTCCCACCAGCAATGTAGAAGTGTTCCCTTTTCTCCATATCCATGCCAGCATCTCTGGTTTGGGGATTTTGTGGTGTGGGCTAATCTTACTGGAGTTACGTAGCTATTTCTTAAAGTTTCATAGTTTTCATTATAGAGATATTTCACATCCTTTGTTAGGTAAACTCCCAAATATGTCATCTTGTTTGGAACTATTGTGAACAGAATAGAGATCTTGACTATTTTTTCAGATTGACTGTTGTTGGTATATATAAAGGCTACTGATTTATGAGTTTTGATTTTGTAACCCAAGATGCTGCTGTATTCCTTGATCACTTCTAAGAGTTTTGAGGTAGAATCCTTGGTGTTTTCCAGGTATACAATCATATAATCTGTGAAGAGTGAAAGTTTAATCTCTTCTCATCCTTGATCGCCTTTTCTTCCCTGATCTGTTTTATTCTATTTTATTTTTTATTGTATTTATGGGACAAAGCCTTATTCTGAGGCCTGAGCTGGGATGCCATAGCATTGGCCTGCTCCTGGTGTAGGGAGTCATTCTAGCTTTGGCCTTTGGATGGACAGTTTTGGTAGGTCTCCACTTTGATATACTACTGAAATTTTTCTATATTTGGCAGATGTTGAGTTGAGTGCCATTGTGTTACGGTTCACAGAAAGTTCAAACTCTTGGGCTGATCAGTATCAAACACTGATAAAAGGTAAAGGTTTCCACTTCCTGTGTATCTGGGACTACAGACACTCACCACAATGCTCAGGTAATTTTTCTCTTTTTAGTAGAGAAGGGATCTCATTATTTCTCAGGCTGGTCTTAAAATCCTGCAATTAGGTGATCCACCACCCACCTTGGTCTCCCAGATTGCTCAGATTTCAGGTGTGAGCCACCAAACTCAACTTCAAAGTTCAATTTTTAATCACCAGGATGTGGAAACAACCTATATGCCCATCATCCCAGTAAGAAATTAATAAACTGTTGTATATGTATTGCATGGAATACTATTCAGTCATAAAAAAGATAGAGTCCTTACTTTTTTTGTATTAACCTGGATGGAGTTGAAACATATTATTCTTAGTAATGTATCACAAGAATGGAAAAGCAATAGCCAATGTACTCAATACTAATATGAAGCCAGCAGATAATCTTATACAATCTGACTCAATACAAAAACTGAATTTAATTCAAGATGGAGGAGGGGGAGTAAGGGATGGGGAAAGGAAGGGAGGAGGGGAATGCATGTGCTCCCACTTAATGCTCACAATATGAGGGTATTTGGCACTCCTCTTGGGAGCTGGACACAATGAGAACAGGGACTATACCTAACAAATACAAACACTGTAATCTAATTCTCTGTATTCTCAAATTAATCTGAAATAATAATAAAAAGAAAAACTCTAGAAGAAAGTGTGTGGAAAACTCTTGGCAAAATCATCCTAGGAAAAGAATTTACGAAGAAGATCCCCTTCGCAATTGTAGTAATACCAAATATAAATAAATGGGAAATGATGAAGCTAAAGTTCCTGGTCAGCTAAGGGTAAAACAGGTAAAGCAAATGGACAGCTCTTAGAATAGGGGAAGTTATTTGCATGTTATGAATCTGAGAAAGGGCTGATAACTAGAATCTAGTGAGAACTCAAACTAATCAATAAGAAAAAAGCAAACAACCCCCTTTATAAATGGGTAAGAGATTGGAACAGAACTTTCTCTGAATATGACAGATGAATGGCCAACAAACACAGGAAAAGATGCACATCATCTCTAATCACCAGAGAAATGCAGATCAAAACCACTTTGAATTACTACCTAACTCCAGTGAAAATAGCTCACATCACAAAATCCTGAATCTTAAGATGGTGGCATGGATGTGGAGAGAATTCAACACTTCTACACTGCTGGTGAAATTGCTAATTAATACAACCTCTATCAAGAGAAGTATGAAGAGTTCTCAAACAAGTAAGAGTTGACCTTTCATTTGATCCCACAACACCATTACTAGCTATCTACCCAGAAAATAGTCATTTTACCACAAGGCCATTTGCATGAGAATGCTTATTGCAGTTCAAGTCACAATTGCCAAAATGTAGAAGCAACCCAAGTACCTATAAACCCATGAATTGATTGACTAAACTGTGGTATATGTGTACTATGAAATACTATACAGCCATATGAAAAGATGGAGATTTTTCATCTTTCATGTTTGCCTGGATGGAGTTGAAACACATTCATCTTAGTAAAATATCCCAATAATGGAAAAACAAGTACCTGATTGTTGGGGTCCCACCCCAGAGGCAGCATCTATTAAGACCTGTGGATCTGGTGGCAACTGACTGAAGAAATATAAAGTTAGAAATGGTAAGAGGTAGAGATAAGACATATAGTATATAATTTTTAAAGGTGGGAACACAGGGGACAACTGTCCATTTGTGGGGTTCTGATGGTGGCCTTAGTGTCAGTTTCTCCAATCTTTAGTGAAGATTATTTGTTCATTAGTCCAGAGGGTAAACTTAGGAAGGGAACAAAGATTTCAGTAGTTTCTCTGAGTGAGCATATCAGCTCCTAGTCTTTCTATAATCATTAACCTTAAGGATCTGAGCAGTCTTGAGAAATTTGGAACTTGAGCCTTGTGTGTGGGCATTTTCTTGTCTGTGGTCACACACACAGATTTTGAGGGAGGTGTTAATCTCTGCTAGTTTGCTGCAGAGTAAAACATCACTGGTGTCCATCTCTTCTGAAGAATCAGTGTGAGAGAGGAATTTTCCTCTCATCACTACCACAGAGGGTCTTCCTCTGCAGTAAGGAATTTAAACTCTCTTACTAATATTTTAGGGCTTGAATTGTTCTTTTGATCTCTGCCACAGCTAAATATAAATTTTCACAATGGGTATTTGTTCTGACTGTTAACTGGGAAGGATTTGGCCTAGCTAATGTTTCTTTCTAGGCCTTATGTACAAATTCCTCTGTGGTCATTATTCCTTCAGAATACTTACAGACCCAACAGAGATGTTAATAAACTACATCCCCAATAGGCCAAACTTCTAAAAAAAAATCAAAAAACTTGTTCAAATAAAAAAATTAACAGCAGCTGGTTTAAAGGTGAACTAGCTGACTTTCTTTGGTTCCCCCTCACTTAACTTTTACATTTTCCCATTTTTCGGAAGGTGTTTTCCCTTGCCAAGAATGCGATCTTCAGTCACCATTCTGCCTACATCTAATCTTCTCAATACTAATATGAAAACCAATATATAAACGACTATACACTCAGACAAAAGAAAAACACAGCATGGTCCAGGGTTAGGGAGGGGATAGAAGAGAGAAGAAGAGAAGAGAGAGGGGACTATGGAGGAGGGAGGAAGATTGGAGAGTTCTCACCTAATGTGCACAATGTGAAGGTGTTCAGTATACCCCCTGGATGAACTGCTCAACCACAAGTAGAACTTTAGAAATTAAAAAAAAAAGTATCCTAAACATTTTTACCCTCTTATTAATTGAAAATTTAAAAAAAGTAAAAAGTAATTTTCATTAGTTTTCATTATTGTTTAGGGAAAGTGTCTATTGAGTTTCTTACAGTGCCCTTCTTGCATTAATCTTCTTTGGCCATTATTTATTCAAAATGTTTTTTGCCCCTCCAAGGACTACATTTACACTTATATTAAGTAACTTAAGGATGTGCCAAAGCTCACTGGTGATTCTTTGATTTGTCTTTTTGTTTTCTGTTTAATTTTAGGTAGATTTAAACTGTCTTAACGTTCTTTGTGATCAAGATCACCAGTCATTTCTCTGCAGTGTCCAATTATCTTGTAATACCATCCAGCATATTTTCCATCTCTGTCCCTTTTTTAACTCTAGAATTTCAATTTTTAATCTTTCATGTTTCTCCTTAATATAATTATATTTTCTTCTACCTTTTGGAACGTATTGCATATAGATATAATAATTAATTATTTTCAACAAATTCTATTAACTCTGTTGCTTCTAGGTCTGACTATTTTTATTTCAAAATATTATGAAGATAGAGATATTTTTGGTTACAATGTATCAATTTTGTTATGCTAAAGTGAGGGTTATAAGTGTGCTTATCACCCATATAGTGTTCATTGTAACTGATAGGTAGGTTTTCACCCAGCCCTTCCTTCACCCTTCTCCCCTGCTTAATTTCCATTGCGTTTTCCTTCCCTGTATGCACATGTGTGGTCTGCAGTTAGTAAGAATATAATTTAGAATACATGTGAGATTTGTTTAGCCATTTTTTCAATACTTTACTAAGGATAATGGTCTCTAGTTTCATCCAAACTGTTGCAAAAGGCCTTACTTTATCCTTTTTTATTCCAAGCAGTATTCCATAGTCTACATGTACCAAATTTGTTAATCCACTCACAAATTGTTGAGAACTTGAATTGAGTCTATGTTTTTTCAATTCTGAATTGTGCTGCAATAAACATTCATGTGCAGGTATTTTTGATAAAATGACTATTCTTGTGTATAAATGCCCAGTAGTGGGATTGCTATAACAAATGGTAGGTGTCCTTTAATTCTTTGAGGAATCTTAATATTGTTATTAATTGAAGTTGTAGTAATTTTGCAGTCCCAGCAATAGTGTGTGAGCATTTCTATCTCTCTGCATCTACAACAGCATCTTTTGTTTTTGAATTTGATAACAAAAGCCACTGTAACTGGGATAAGGGGTTATCTTGTTCTGGTTTTAATTTGCATTTCCCTGTTGATTAGTAATGTTGAGCATGTTTTCATATATTTATTCCCATTTGTCTATCATACTTTGAAAATCTCATGTTCATGTCTTTTAACCACTTTTAATGGTATTTTTTTCTTGCAGATTTGCTTGAGTTTTTAGATTTGGGTTATTAGCATTTTAACAGATGTATAGCTGGTGAATATTTTCTCCCATTCTATAGGTTGTCTATTTACTCTGTTGATTATTTTCTTAGCTCTGCAGTCTTTGACTTTAATCAAATCGCATGTATTTAAATATGTTGTTGCTGTAACTGCCATGGTTTCCTCCCCCCTTAGACTCTTTGCCTAGGTTATATCTAGAAAGAGCTTCTTACACATTTTCTTCTAGAATTCTTATGGTTTCATGCCTTACATTTAAGTCTTTTATACATATTGAATTAATTTTTTGAGTGGTGAGAGATATGAATTCTGTTTCATTCTTTGGCATGTGGTAATCCAATTATCCTAGCTCTATTTATTGAGTATGGCTTCTTTTTCTTAGTATAAATTGTCTGCTTTGTCAAAGATAAGTTGGCTATATGTGGATGCTTTTATATCTGGATTCTTGGTTCTGTTCCATTGGTCTATGTCTCTATTTTTGTGCCAATACCAGGCCATTTTAGTTACTATAGGCTTGTAGTATAGTTTGAAGTCTGGTAATATCAGGCCTCCAGATTCACTATTTTCTTAAGGTTTTGGGTGCTTGGGCTTTTTTCTGCCTTCAAACAAAGCATAGATTTATTTTTGCTGTATCTGTGAAATATTATCTTGCTATTTTGATAGGGATTGCATTGAACCTGTAAATCATTTTGGGTAGTATGGATATTTTAATGTTGTTGATTTTACTGATCCATGAACGTGATATATTTTTCTATTTGTTTGAGTCATCTGCAATTTCTTTCCTCAGTGTTTTGTAATTCTCTTTGTGGAGATCTTTCACCTCCTTGGTTGAGTATTTTAGGTATTTTATTTTCTTTGTAGCTATTGTGAATGGTATTGAGTATTTGATTTGACTCTCAGTTTACCTGTTGCTGGTGTATAGCAATGCCACTAAATTATGTATATTGATACTGTAATCTGAGACTCTGTTGGTTATTTACTAATTCCAGGAATCTCTCAGTAGAGTCCTTGAGATTTTCTAGTATAAGATCATATTGTCAGCAGAAATCACTAGTTTCACCTCTATATTCCTGATTTAGATATGTTTATTTCTATCTTTTGCCTGATTACCCTGGGTATGTCTTCTAACACTATGTTGAATAGAAGTTCATGTAGGGAATTCTTTTACTTTTTTCCCATTCAGTGAGATATTCTGGTGGTTTGTCTTATATGGATCTTATAGTTTTGAGATATGTTTCTTCTATGCCAAATTTGTGGAGGGTTTTAATTCTGAAAGAGTGCTAATTTTTCTTAACTGCTCTTATGCATCTATTGATATGATAATATGATATTTTCCTTTACTTCTGTTTATTGGTGAATCACATTTATTGATTTCCATATCCTTACATCCCCAGTATGAGGCCTACTTGGTCATAGTGAATTTTTTTTTGATGTGCTGTTGAACTCAGTTTCCTACTATTTTATTGTGTATTTTGTATCTATATTCATGAGGGATATTGGTCTGTTTTTATTGTTGTTGTATCCTTTCCTAGCTTTGATATTAAGGTGATATTGTTTTATACAATGAGTTATGGAGGATTCTCTCCTTCCTGGTGTTATGGAATAATATCTAGAGTATGAGTACCACCTTTTCTTTAAAGGTCTTGTAAAATTTGGCTGTGAATTCATATAGTCTAGGCTTTTTTTTTTTGTTGGAAGATTTTTTTTTTATTATTACTGCTTCAATATTGTTGCTTGTTATTAGTCTGTCCAGGTGTTCTGTTTCTTCCTTGTTGTGTGTTGGGAGGTTGTGTATTTCCAGGAATTTGTTCATTTCCTCTACACTTTTGAGTTTATGGTTATAGAAGTTTTCATAATATTCACAGATGATATTTTATATTTCTGTGAGATCAGTTGTAATACCTCTTTTTTGATTTATGATTAAGCTTATGTGGGTCCTTTCTCTTCTATTCCCGATTAATTTAGCAAGAGGTCTATCATTTTAGTTTACCTTTTTGAGAAACAAACTTTGTGTTTCATTGATCCTTTGTATTTGTTTTGTTTTCCATTTCATTTAGTTCTGCTCTGACCTAAGTTATTTATTTTCTTCTGCTGGCTTTGGGTTTGGTTTACCCTTCCTTTTCTACTTCCTTCAGACATGTCATTAGATTATTAATTTTTGATCTTTCTGTCTTTTTCATATAGGTATTTAAGGCTATAAATTTTTCCTTCAGCATTTCTTTGTTGAATCCCATAAATTTTGGTAGCTTGTGTCTCCTTTGGAATTCAGTTCAAAGAATCTTTTGAGTGTTTCTCTTATAGTTGATTTCTAGTTTTATTCCATAATGGCCTGATAAGATACATGGTATGATATCTATTTTTTTAATTTGTTGAAACATATCTCATGGCCTAAGATATGATCAATTTTGAAGAATGTTCCATTTGCTGATGTGAAGACTATATATTCAGTAGTTTAGGAGTAAAATGTTCTGTAAATGTCTATTAGGCTCATTTGTTCTAGTCTTGTTTAAGTCAAGTGTTTTTTAGTTTATTTTCTGTATTTCTATCTTTGTATGATCTTTCCAGCTCTTTCAGTGAGATGTGAAATCCCCAGCAATTGTGATGCTGCTTTTTCCCTCTTTGCTTAGATTTAGTAGAATTTGCCTTATTAATTTGAATACTTTTGTGTTCAATGTATAAATATTTGGAATTGTTATGTCTTCTGATTGAATTTTTTCCTTCACCATTATATAATGGCCATCTTTTTCTTTTCTATTCTTTTTTAAAATTAATTATTTATTTTTATTAAATCATGAACATATAGATCATGTATTCATTAATGAATTTATGGGGTAAAATGTGATGATTCCAAATAGAATGAGGAATGCTTGTACCGCACTAATTAATATATACCTCATCTCATTTACTTAATTGAGATTAAAATTACAAAATTAAAATTACAAAATACAAAATTGAGATTGAAAATGTGTTAAGACATTTATACTCTATAATTAATAGATCTGACATGTGATCCCACCATTCACCCTCCCTTGGGTGACCTGCCCGCTTCCCTCCCATCCTCCCTTTCCTTCCTTCATCCTGGGCCATAGTTGTCATCTATTCTTCGTATGAAAGTGAGTGATTGTAAATTGGTTTCATAATAGTACTGAGTACACTGGATATTTTTTCTTCCATTCTTGAAATACTTTATTAAGTAAGATACGTTTGAGCTCCATCCATATAAACATAAAAGAGGTAAAGTCTCCATCTTTTTTAAGGCTGCATAGTATTCCATGTTATACATATACCACAATTTAATAATCCATTCATGAGTCGGTGTGCACTTGGGCTTCTTTTATGACTTGGCTATTGTGAATTGAGCTGCAATGAAAATCTGGTGGAAATATCTTTCTTATAAAGTGATTTTTGCTCTTTTGGATATACTCCTAGTAGAGGAATTGCAGGATCAAATGGCAGGTCTATGTTTAGATCTCTGAGTATTCTCTATACTTCTTTCCAAAAGGGATGTATTAGCTTGCACTCCCACCAGCAGTGCAGAAGTGTTCCCTTTTCTCCACATCCATGGAAACATGTGTAGTTTTGGGATTTTGTTATGTGAGCCACTTTTATTGGAGTTAAATGATATCTCAAAGTGGTTTTGATTTGCATTTCTCTGATGATTAAAGATGATGAGCATTTTTTCATGTGTCTCTAGGCCATGCACCTATCTTCTTCAGAGAAGATTCTTTTCAAGTCTATTGCCCACAGTGAAACGGGATTACTTGTTCTTTTCTTATTAATAAGTTTGAGTTCCTTGTGGATTCTGGTTATCAAACCTTTGTCAGAAAAATAACCTGCAAACATCCTCTCCCATTCTGTGGGCTGTCTGCTTGCTTTACTTACTGTGTTCTTGGCTATGTGGAAACTTTTTAGTTTGATCAGATCCCAGTAATGTATTTTTGGTGTTGCTTCAATTGCCGGGGGGTGGTGGTGGTGGTGGTCCTCCTCATAAAGCATTCTCTCAGGCCAATTTCTTCAAGTGTTTCTCCTGCACTCTCTCCAAGAATCTTTACAGTTTCATGTCTTAAGTTTAAATCTTTTATCCAGTGAGAGTAAATTTTTGTTAATGGTGAAAGTTGTCACCTTTGGTGAAAGATTGAAACTGGACCCAGTTTCAATCTTCTACAAGTCACCAGCCAGTTGTTGCAGAACCATTTGTTAAATAGGGAATTTTTCCCCATATTTATATATTTTGATGGCCTTATCAAAGATCAAATAATGATAAGTGTCTGGGTTTATCTCTTGATTCTCTATTCTATTCCATACATCTACCTCTCTATTTTTGTGCCAGTACCATGCTGTTTTGAACAATATAGATTTATAGTATAGTTTGAAGTCTGGTAGTGTGTTTCCTCCTGATTTGTTTTTATTTCTGAGGAATGTCTTGGCTATTCAAGGTTTCTTCTGGCTCTATATAAAATGAAGTACTATTTTTTCCAGATCTTTAAAGTATGACGGTGGTGTTTTGATAGGGATTGCATTAAATTTGTAAATTGCTTTGGGTAATTTGGACATTTTAACAATATTGATTCTTCCCAACCAGCCATGATCATAGTATGTTTTTCCATTTGTTAACATATTCAGCTATTTCTTTTCTTTCAGTTTCATAATTCTCATTATAAAAATCTTTCATATCCTTTGTTAGCTAAATTCCCAAATCTTTCATTTTTGGCACAACTGTAAAGGAACTAGAGTCTTTGAATATTTTTTCATAGTGACTGTTATTAGTATATATAAAAGATATTGATTTGTGAATATTGATTTTTTTTATTTTTCCAAAGTCTCAAAAAATAGATAACTAATATTTATAAATAAAAATAGAAGATAATTTCAAAAAACAGATCATGCCAAATCTCATAGACAATAGAAAAAGAAGAAATACTTCAAAATCATTCTACTTCATCTGGATATACCTGATATTAAAATTGGAAAAAATAGGGTGGCGTCTGTGGCTCAAAATGGTAGGGTGCTGGCCCCATATACTGGAGGTGGCAGTTTCAAACCCAGCCCCAGCCAAAAATAAATAAATAAAAATTGGGAAAAATATTATTATAAAGGGAAATTATAAACATATTTCACTTACAAATGCAGTTGCAATACCCTAAACAACATATTAACAAATTGAATTAAAAATTATTGTTCGAATAATGTACTTTGTTCAAAATTAAAGTTATGTGAAAATTAGACACTATTTTTCTTTCTTTTTTTCTTTTCCTTTACCCCTTCCCTCCTTCACTCTCTGTCTGCTTTGCCTTTTCCCCACCCCCCACCATGTCAATAACTGTCATTAATTGTCCTCATATCACAGCTGAATACATAGGATTCATGCTTCTCCATTCCTATCATACTTCACTAAGAATAATGAGTTCCACCTTTATCCAGGTTATTACAAATGCTGCAAAATCTCCATTTTTTAATGGCTGAATAGTATTCCATGGTATACATATACCACAGCTTGCCAATCCATTCCAGGTTTGAGGGGCATTTAGACTGTTTCCACATTTTAGCAATTGTAAATTGAGCTGAGATAAACAGTCTAGTATAAGTGTCTTTATAATAAAAGTTTTTTTTTTTTTCCTTCTGGATAGGTTCCCAGTAATGGGATTGCAGGATCAAATGGGAGTTGTAGGTTGAGTTCTTTGAGGATTCTCCATACTTCCTTCCACAAAGGTTGTATTAGTTTGCAATCCCACCAGCAGTTTCTAAGTGTTCCTTTGTGTCCACATCCGTGCCAGTATCTGCAGTTTTGAGATTTTGTGAAATGGGCCATTCTCACTGGGGTTAGATGATACCTCAGGGTGTTTTTTATTTTCATTTCTGTAATAATTAGGGATGATGAGCATTTTTTCATATGTTTACTAGCCATTAGTCTTTCTTCTTTAGACAAGTATCTGTTCATCTCTCTTCCCCATTGACGTATGGGGGTGTTGGCTTTTTTCATGTGGATTAATTTAAGGTCTCTATAGATTCTAGTTATTAAGCTTTTGTCTGATTCAAAATATAGAAATAACCTTTCCCACTGTGTAGTTGTCTATTTGCTTCGATTGTTGTCTCCATAGCTGTACAGAAGCTTTTCAGTTCAATTAAATTCCATTTCTTTTTTGTTGTTGTTCCAATTTCCATGGCAGTCTTATTCATTAAGTCTTCCTCCGGGCTGATATCCTCCAGTGTTCTTCCTATGATTTCTTGGATGAATTTTTTATCATCTCATGCTTTAAATTTAAGTCCTTTATCCATCTTGAATCAATTTTTGTGAATGGAGAAAGGTGTGGGTACAGATTCAGTCTTTTACATGTGGATATTCAGTTCTCCCAGCACTATTTATTTAATAGGTTAGTCTTTCCTCCAGTGTAAGTTCTTGTTTGGTTTATCAAAAATTAGGTGTTTGTAAGTTGTTGGTTTAATTTCCTGGTTTTCTATTCGATTCCAATGTCTATGTCTCTATTTTTGTGTCAGTACCATGATGTCTTGACCAATATGGCCTTGTAGTGCAGCATAAAATCTGGTATGGTGATGCCCCAGCTTTGTTTTTATACTAAGAACTGCCTTAGCTATACAGGTTTTTTTTCTGGTTTCATAAAAAAGGCAGAATCATTTTTTCCAAGTCTTAAAATTAGGATGTTAGTATTTTAATATGGATGGCATTGAATCAGTAGATTGCTTTAGGAAGTATAGACATTTTAACAATGTTGAACCTTCCCAGCCATGAGCATGGTATGTTCTTCCATTTGTTACAGTCCTCTGCTATTTCCTTTTTTAGGGTTTCATAATTTTCTTTATAGAAGTCCTTCACCTCTTTTCTTAAGTATATTTCTAGGTATTTTATTCTCTTTAGGGCTGTGGTGAAGGGAGTTTTGTCCTTAATTAGCCTCTCATCTTGGCTGTCATTAGCATATACAAAAGCTACTGACTTGTGGACACTGATTTTATATCCTGAGACATTACTGTATTTTTTATGACTTCCAGGAGTCTCATGGTTGAGTCTTTGGGATTCTCTAAGTATAAGATTATATCATCAACAAAGAGGGAGAGTTTGACCTTCTCTGCTCCCATTTGGATGCCAATTATTTTCTTGTCTTGCCTAATTGTATTGGCTAGAACTTCCAGCACTCTTTTGAATATTAATGGTGACAGAGGACAACCTGGTCTGGTTCCAGTTCTAAGAGAAAAAACTCTCAGCTTAACTGCATTCAGCAAAATATTATCTGTGGGTTTGTCATGGGTAGCTTCAATCAGTTTAAGAAATGTGCCACCTATGCCTAAACTCTTCAGTGTTCTAATTAGAAAAGGATGCTAGATTTTATCAAATGCTTTTTCTGCATGTATTGAGAGTATCATATGGGCTTTGTTTTTGCTTCTCTTGATATGGTGAATAATGTTTAAGGATTTATGTATATTAAACCAGCCTTGCATCACTGGGACGAATTCTACTTGATCATGATGTATGACTTTTTTGATGATAAGCTATAATATATTGGATAGGATTTTGTTTAGAATTTCTGCATCTATATTCATTAGTGAAATTGGTCTGAAGTTCCTTTATTTAATTTGGTCTTTTCCTGGTTTTTGGTATCAGGGTGATGTTTGCTTCATAAAATATGTTGGGGAAGATTCCTTCCTTCTCAATTTTTTGGAATAATTTCTGCAGTATAGGAATAAGCTCTTCTTTGAAGTTTTAGTATAATTCTGGTGTGAAGCCGTCTGGACTAGAGCCCTTTTTTTGTTGTTGTTGGGAGTTTTTTTATTGTTTCCTTGACCTCAGTGCTTGAAATTTGTCTGTTCAGGAGATCTATTTTATCTGGGCTAAGTCTAGGGAGAGGGTGTGATTCCAAATATTTATTTCCTTCACATTGTCAAATTTCTCGGCATAGAGTTTCTGGTAGTATTCACAGATAATCTCTTATATCTATGTGGTATCAGTTGTTATTTCCCCTTTGTCATTTCTGATTGAGGTTACTAGAGATTTTACTTTTTTATTTCTAGTTAGTCTGGCCAAAGGTGTATCTATTTTATTTTTTTTTTGCAATAAACCAACTCCTTGTTTCATTAATTTTCTGAATGATTCTTTTGTTTTCAATTTCATTAATCTTGTAGTTAATTTTGGATATTTATTTTCTTTTGCTGGGTTTAAACTTAGACTGTGCTTCTTTTTCCACTTCCATCAGATGGCTTGTGAGTTTGTTGATGTGTGCTCTCTTTCTGTTTTTTGAATGTAGGCTTCTAAAGTGATAAATTTTCCTCTCAGGACTGCTTTTGCAGTATCCCACAGGTTTTGGTAGCTTGTGTCTTCATTATTGTTATACACAAGGAAGTTAGTTATTTCCTTTGTTGTTGTTGTTGTTGTTTTTGGCCGGGGCTGGGTTTGAACCTGCCACCTCCACCAGTGCCCTACCCTTTTGAGCCACAGGTGCTGCCCGATTTCCTTTTTTATTTCTTCCAGCACCCAACTGTCATTTAGCATAAAGTTTTTTAACTTTCATGCCCTTGTGTGAGGTTGAACATTTTTGTTGGAGTTGAGTTCCACTATTAGTGTCTTGTGGTCTGAGAAGATACAAGGTAAAATTTCAGTTCTTTTGATTCTGTTGAGGTTTTTCTTGTGTCCTATGATATGATCAATTTTGGAGAATGTTCCCTGTGATGATGAGAAGAATGTATATTCTTTATCTTTGGGATAGAGTGTCCTATATACGTCTATCAAGTACAGTTGTTATACGGTCTCATTTAAATCTCTAATATCTTTGTTTAATTTCTGTTTAGAGGAAATTATGTCCAACTATGAGAGAGGGATTTTAAACTCTCCTGTTATCATGGTTTTATAGGATATCATATTGCTCAGACTGAATAAGGTCTGTTTCAATAATATAGGAGCATTTTGATTGGGTGCATATTTATTTAAAATTGAAATGTCTTTTTGTTGTATTTTTCCCTTGATCAATATGAAGTTACTATCATTGTATTTTTTGACTTTAGTTGCTTTAAATCCACATGTATCTGAAAATAAGATTGCAACTCATCTTTTCTTCTGAATTCTGTTTGCCTGAAAAATTGACTTACAACCCTTAACGTTGAGTTTTAATTTGTCTTTTGACATGCAGTGTGTTTCCTGCAGACAGCAAATAGATGGCTTGTGTTTTTTAATACAATCAGCCAATCCTTGCTTCTTCAGTGGGGAATTCAAGCCATTGACATTTATTGAGATAATTGATAAGTGTGGTAGTGTTCTATTCATTTTATTTTGTGAAAGTCCATTGCTTAGTTTTGTCTTTTCCATCATTGTGGAAGCTAGTTTATGTCCTTCAATTTCCAGTTGTTTACTTTGCTGAAGGTCCATTATGATGGTCAGTGTGTAAAACAGGTTGAAGTAGTTCCTGTAGAGCTGGTCTTGTGGCAAATTTCCTCAATTTTTGCATATCAGTGAAAGATTTGATTTCTCCATCAATTTTTTTTTTTTTTGACCAGGGCCTGGTTTGAACCTGCCACCTCCAGTATATCAGGTGGTGCTCTACTCCTTTGAGCCACAGGTGCCGCACTATTTCTCCATCAATTTTAAAGCTTAGCACAGCAGGATATAGAATACTGGGCTGGAAATTGTTATGTTTAAGTAAATTAAAGATAGATGACCATTGTGTTCTGGCTTGAAAATTTTCATTAGAGAAATCTATGGTCACCCTGATGGATTTTCCCCTGTAGGTCAGTTGATGCTTACTCTTGGCAGCTTGCAAAATCTTTTCTTTTGTTTTGACTTTAGATAGGTTCATCACAATGTGTCTTGGAGAAACTCTATTTGAGTTGAGGTGACTAGGGGTCTGATATCCCTTTGAAAGGAGTGTGTCAGAATCTTTGGTTATATTTGGGAAATTTTCATTTATAATATTCTCTAGAATGGCTTCCCTTCCTCTGGGGCATTCATCTTCCCTTAACTTGTATGCTTGAACACTTCGTAAGGTCTAATAATTCTGTCAGTGAAGGTTCTGCTTTCTCTCTCTTTTCTGCCTCTTTAACTATCTGAACTATCTCACGAGATTTATCCTATACCTCTGATATTCTTTCTTCTGCAGAATGTAATCAGTTGTTGATACTTTCTATTCCATCCTTAAGTTCCCTAATTGACTGCTTCAGTTCCTTCAGCTCTGCTATATCCTCTCTATATTCTTCATATCATTCATCTCTTATTTGATTCTGTTTTTGTATTTACTTTTGGTTATTTTCCACTTTTTCAGTAATTTCCTTCATTGCTTTTTGGTTGTTTTCCACTTTCTCAGAAATTTCCTTCATTGTTTTTTGATTGTTTTCCACTTTCTCAGAAATTTCCATCATTGTTTTCATTGTCTGTATTTTAAATTCCCCTTCTGTCATTTCTAACATTTCTTTGTGGGTGGAATCCTCTGCAATTGCTACCATATGGTCCCTTGAAGAGGTTACTCTGGACTGGTATTTCATGTTGCCAGAATTTTTCTGCTGATTCTTCTTAATGAGTGTTTTCCTGTGTCTGTTTCCTTGCCCTAATTTTCCTTTCACTTCTTCTTGGTCTTTAAGTTAGGGGGCTTCTGGCCTAAAGTTTTAATGAGTCCTTTTGGTACAGGACCAGAAGAATGAGAATATTGAAGAGAAACAAGGGAAAAAAGATTTTAAAAAGAAAGAAACAAGGGAAAGGAGAGGGGTTAAGTAATAGGAAATATTGACAAAAGAAGAGAGGCACTGAAAGAAGGAGACAGGAGTAATATAGGTGTATGAGTAGGGTACTTTGACCCAACCTTAAAAACCCCCAACCTCTGGGGGTGCTGGGTTTGGTGGTTCCCTTGAAGTCAGCAGCTTTTTTTTTTTTAAAAGAGCTAATTTTATTTTAT
>NW_003852634.1:522187-546870 GCF_000181295.1 Otolemur garnettii | reverse complement strand
ATAGCTTGCCGAACTTCTTTCTGGGCTCAGCTCCCCGTCTTTGACTTCATAGATTCTGATTCCAACCAGTTTTTCTTCCTTTGTTCAGGAGCCTCTGACCAGGGTTGCTACCAGTCAGCCATCTTCCCAGAATCCCCTCAAGTCAGCAGCTTTTTGCCAACCTGATCAGACACAGTACCCCACCTCCACCAGGTAGAGAGGAAATACAAAAATATTATAAATCAACCTGAAACAAACAAACACCCTTATAGGGCAAAATTGGAGGGAAAAACCAAATAATAGGGGCAGAAATACTATCAAAATTGAAGTTCTAATAGTTAAAGAAGGCAAAAATGGAAGACTGTATTTAAACTAGAAAAGTGAAGAAATAAAGGAGAAAAAAGGGAAAAAGATAAATCTAGAGGATAAATGCTGAAATTAAGAAAAAAAGAACAAAAAACTTACAAACAAAAGAAACACCCAACAACCAAAAAACAAAAACCCCAAAACCAAAAAACCAAAACAATATGTGTATTTTGCTGAATATTTTCTGGGAAACAGGTGATCTTCTGAGGTATGAGATGTTAATCTCAATTCTGATACAGCTGTATGAGATGGAGACTGGAGGCCTCTGCTGATTTCTCAGACCCCACAGGCTTGGGAACCCAAATTTCTCCTTAGCCCACTTAAAAGACACTCCAAACTGTGAACCTTGGCTCAGCAGAAGCTTTCCAAGGAGAGCATTTATTGCTGGGATCTCTCCCGACATGGCTGCCAGCTTATCCAGTGCACCAAAACTGGTCTCACTCTATGCCACTGAGGGCCAAGGCTGTTAATCTGCCAAACACTTAGATCTCCATTCTTCCCCAGTGTCTCAGTTCCTGCCTTTGGACAGCTCAGTCACTAGATTACTCACCCAAGGTCTCTGAGGTGATCCCCACAGTGCCACCCACAGGGCAGCTCCCCCACAGTGACTGTGTGGGCAGCTCACAGCTGAATGATATTAGCTTTTTTGCAGCTCAGTTGCTCAGACCGGGGTTCCAGAGAACACCCAAAGTCATCCCCATATTTGCCCAAGATCTCCCTAGGCAGTTCAATCCAGTGCCAAAGTCCATAAAAAACAAAACAGCCCACAAGTAAGACCTTTCCTGCTTGCAGTCTTGCTGTTGCTATGGATACAGTTAAGGGCAGCCTCTGACAGAAAAAAATGCACCTACCACTTGCCAGTTCTCTACAGCTCATGTCCTCCTTGTGGGGTCCAGAAGGCTCTCGCTGACTTACTGTGTCACCAAAGGAAAATTTCTGGGCAGATCCCACCAGCCAGAGATGCCTGGAGACTTCTCTCCCAAATTTCACTGCTCCCAGTTGCACAGAAGCTGTTACTCAGCCACCATTTGCTCTAGTGAGTATTGATTTTGCATCCTGAGCTGTTACTGTATTCCTTGATCACTTCTAAGAGTTTTGTAGTTGAGTCCATGGGGTTTTCCAGGTATCAAATCATATCATCTGTGAAGAGTGAAAGTTCCATCTCCTCTGACCTTATTTGTATACACTTGATTGCCTTCTCTTGTGGGGTTGTGATGGGTAACACTTCCATTTCAATGGTAAAAAGCAGTGTAGACAATGGGCAACCTTGCCTGGTTCTTGATTTCAGTGGAAATTTTTCCAATGTTACTCCATTCAATATGATATTGGCTGTAGGATTGCTGCATATGGCATCTGTAAGTTTAAGAAATGTCCCTTTTATACTCAATTTTCTTAAGTGTTCTGGTCATGAAATAATGATGGATATTATCAAAAGCTTTTTCTGCATCAATTGAGAGAATCATATGGTCTTTGTTTTTTATTTTGTTTGTGTGATGTGTTATATTTATATATTTACATATATTGAACCAACCTGGAGAACATGGGATAAAACTCACTTGGTCATAGTGTATAATTTGTTTGATCTATTTGCTAGGATCTTATTGAATAATATTGCATATATGTTCATTAAGGATATTGGTCTATAATTTTCTTTTCTTGTTGGATCTTTTCCTGGTTTGGGCATCAGGGTAATATTTGCTTCACAGAATGTGTTCTGAAATTTTCCTTCTTTTTCAATTTTTTGGAAAAGGTTAAATAATATAGGTACTAGTTCTTCTTTAAAGGTTTGGTAGAGTTCTGATGTGAAGCTATCTGGTTCCAGAATCTTCTTTTTTTGGGAGATTTCATATAGTTAATTCTATTTCAGTACTTGATATAAGTCTGTTCAGCATTTCCAGTTCTTTCTGATTAAGTCTAGGAAGTTGGTGTGCTTCCAAGTATTCATCAATTACTTTCAGATTTTCATATTTCTGAGAATAAAGTTTTTTGGTGTATTCATGAAGGATTCTTTGAATTTCTGAGGTGTCTGTTGTTATTTTGCCTTTGTCATTTATGATTGATGATATTAGGGACTTTAATTTTCTATTTTGGGGTAGGTTGGTCAAAAGTTTATCAATTTTGTTGAATTTTTCAAAAAAAAAACCAACTTTTTGATTCATTGATCTTTTGAACAATTCTTTTGTTTTTATTATCATTTAATTCTGGTCTAATTTTGGTTATTTTTTTTCTTCCACTGGGTTTGGGGTTGGAATGTTCTTCCTTTTCCAGTTGCTTGAGATGTCCCATTAAGTTATTGACTTCTCTTTCCATTGTCTTGAGGAAGGCTTGCAATGCTATAGATTTCCCTCTTAGGACTGCCTTTGCAGTATCCCACAGGTTCTGATAATTCATGTCTTTATTATTGTTTTGTTCCAAAAATTTGGCAATTTCCTTCTTAACCTCATCTATAACCCAGCTATCATTCAGCATAAGGTTATTTAGTTTCCATGTGTTTTTATGTGTATGCAGATTCCTGTTGTTACTGAGTTAAACTTTTATTGCGTGATGATCTCAGAAAATATAAGAAGTAATTTCTATACTTTTAAATTTGCTGAGGTTAGACATGTGACCTGTGATGTGATCAGTTTGGGAGGGTGTTCCATGGGCTTATGAAAATAATGTGTATTCAGTTTTGTTAGGATGAAATGTTCTGTAGATATCTGTTAAATTCAGGTGTTGTATGATGAAGTTTAAGTCCAAAATTTCTTTGCTTAGTTTCTTTTTGGAAGATCTATCCAACACTGCCAAAGGGGTGTTAAAATCTCCAACTATTATGTAGCTGGAAGATATTAAATTGTTCATGTTTGTTAGGGTCTCCCTTATAAATTGAGTAACATTCTGGTTGGGTGCATAAATGTAATTGACATATCATCATGTTGAGTATTTCCCTTAACAAATATGAACTGACAAGCCTTGTCTTTCCTTACTTTTGTTGTTTTAAAACTTAACATATCTGAAAATATAATTGCCACCCATGCTTTTTTCTGATTTTCATTTGCCTGGATTACAGATGTCCATCCCTTTACCCTGAGTCTATATTTATCTTTTAAGGTAATATGAGATTCCCGTATACAGAAGATATCTGGCCTGAGTGTTTGTATCCAGTCAGCCAATCTGTGCCTCTTAAGAGAACAATTTAATCCATTCACCTTAACTGAGAGTATTGATAAGCCTGAGGATATTGTTGGTGTCAAGTTTTTCAAAAGTCCAGTGGACATTTTAAATCTTTTCACCATTGTGGAAATTGGCTTTTGATCAAGAATTTCAGAGTGAGTTTACTTTGGTGGTAGAGCATTGTGCTGGTCATTATGGAGGACAGGCCTGAGAATATCCTGAAGAGCTGGGGTTTTTTTATAGCAAATTTCTTCAAGATGTGTGTATCATTAAAGTATTTAAGATCTCCATCATAAATGAAACTCAATTTAGCTGGATACAGGATTCTGGGTGAAAGTTATTTTGTTTTAGGAGATTGAAGGTTGATGACCATCATTTAATGGCTTGTAAAGTTTCATCAGAGAGATCTGTAGTCATTCTAGTATTCTTCCCCTTGTAGGTTATGATTTTCTTATGTCTGGCTGCTTGCAGGATTTGGCAAAGTTAATTACAATGTGTCTAGAAAATGCTTTATTTGGGTTGGGTTGTGCTGCAGTTCTGAAACTGTCTGCTATCTGAATTTCAGTATCTTTTGTCATGTTTGGGAAGTTCTCCTCAATTGTCTCTTGGAGTAGAGTATATGTGCCTTTTGGACCATCCTCTTCTCCTTTAGGGATTCCTATAAGGTGAATGTTTGCTCTTTTGGAGTGGTCCCACAATTCTCTCAGGAAATGATCCTTTTTTTTGCTCTCCACTTCTCTTCCTCTTTGAGTGTTTGGGAGCATTCAAAAGCTTTGTCTTCAATGTCAGAGATCCTTTCTTCTGCCTGATTCATTCTGTTACTCAGGGATTTGTATTTCTCAAATCTTTGAGAGCTGCAAGTTCTTGCCTCAATATTTCAAAATCTTTGATGATTTTCTTTGCATTCATTGAAGTCTTGAGACAAGTTTTGAATTGCTCCTTGAATTTCTAGTTTCAACTTTATGTCCATTCTGTTAATCTTATTTACAGTCCAAATTCTGAATTCAATTTCTGACAACTCATACATTTGTTTATGAATGGGATCTTCTGTTGTGTCTCCTTTGTCATTCCTTAGGGGAGTTGATCTACTCTGATTATTCATATTGCCAGAGTTTTTCCACTGATTCTGCTCCACGATTATTTTTTACCATGTGACTAGAGAAGCTGGTATGGTGAAATTGAATTGAGAGCTCCTGGAGTTGTAATTAACCAGCCCTTTACCAAAGAACTGGAACTGGTGATTGTGGTCTTTTTTCTAGAGCTTTACAAAGGTCCCATTCAGTACTACGTTCTGAAGCTCTGGGGACCTGCTTCATGTGATGGGATTAGATGGCTCTGACCTGTATTCAGCTAGTGTCTGTCAAATCTTAGTGGATCAGTGGCTTTGGGCTGGAATCTCAGCTGTGGAGATACATAAGCAACTGAGACCCTGCCTGCCACAAGCAACAACTGGAAGAGGAAAATCCCACACTCCCAGAACAACACAACCAGGGTACAGCCTTGGTGGGTCCCTGGGTGATCGGCTCAGGTCAAGGGTTCCAAACCATTTGTCCTGGTCAACACAAACACAGATCAGGTGAGAGAGTTCAAAAAGTCTTCAGCATCTACGTTGCAGGGATCTACTGGCATCTCAAGTGTAACTCTCTCCAGTGCTTTGTGGAGTCAGAAATGGCCACCCAGCAACATAGTCTAGGCGTGCTTGTGCCTCATCCCCCACCTTGCACCTCTGTCACACCAAGGAACTGGTAGCCCTGAGGGGCTGTGGCCCAGTTCACTCCAATGAGCAAATGCACCTGGTATTTGGGTCTACTAGAGTCAGATGGCAGTCAATGCCTCATCAGCCAGGTAACCACACTCTACCTTGGGTGCTCAATGGAAACTGGAGAGTGTTCCACCTGAGCTCATTCCAAACCAGTGGTTAACCAAGAAGCAAATGTTTTTTGCCCTCAGAAGCTGTACCTCTGTCACAGGTGCTCTGTTCCTCTGATATCCCTGCAATGCAAGGTTTAGCTCCCTCCAGCAGTGCACAGAATTGTGGAGGTGTCTTTCCGAAATTTGACCCCAGAGGGATTGCTCTATTAATTCTGCTGCTAGGTGGGAGGTATCTCCACTCGGGTTCCCATACCTCAGTGGTTCCTGAGCCTCCACCTGTAGGACAGAGACCCAAGGCTCTGCCTGCTGCTGAGTTTCACTGTCTCAGAGCTGAGCACAAAACCTTCCCCCCGTGCCTTTCTGCACTGTTACCAGATTCACAGTTACAGCTCAGTTCACCACTCACTAGTAGAAATCCCACAGCTGTCCTTGTTGGCATGTGATCTCTACTGAAATTAGTTTCCTTGGAGTCACAGCTTGCCTTAGCAGAGAAGATGTGCAATTATCAATCTCCTATCTTGGCTCAGCTCCCACCCTTCAGCTTTGTTGGGTCCCTTCTGGCTGTTATCTCTCCCTCTGGACAGGAGCTTCTGTTGAATGCTGGCATCAGTTAGCTATCACCCCCCACTCCCCTTTGCTCTTGTTGAATGTAAAAATTAGAGTTAGGGAAAATGGGCAACTGGAGGATTTAGCAGAACCCAAGGCACATTGAAAACAAAACAAAAAGACACACAAACAATCAAAAACAAAAACAAAGCAAACAAAACAAATAAAGACTCCAATAGTCCAATGTAAACACTCTTGGCAACTAAAAACAAAGGGGGGAGCAGAGAAATAATAATAATAAAAAACAAATTTAACAATAACTCCTACAAGAAAGAAAAAAAAATGTGAAAAAAAGAACATGGAAAGAAGGAAGAAAAGGCAACAAAATTATATATATATAATAAAATTATATAAATATATATAATGTATAAATATATACTAAAATTATATATAAACAAAATTATATATATATATATATATATATATATATACACACAAACACATGACTATATATATGCCATAGGGATCAACTTTAGTAGGAATATATTTATGTTGCAATATACTTTCTGGACACTAGGTGGTGCTGTAAGTTGCTCTGAGGCTTATACCTGTTTGCCGGCTCAGACTGTTCTTGGTGTCTGCCTGACCACCTGCCTGGTGCCTAGACTCCTCCAAACTGTTGATTCCACCGATCTCAAAAAATCTTCACAGGCAGGCTTCACAAATTCTCCCTGCAACATTTCCCATGAAGTGCAGGACACCCTGGGCCAGTTCCGAGTGTAGGATGACTGTCTGTCGGTGAGACTCAAATTGCTATGCCTGGCCCAGATGGAAATGTGCCTGCAGTGATCACCATCTTTCAAATTTTAAAACAATGGCCTCTTCCTATCCAAGATCTTTCCCATCTGAGTGTCTCTCCTGCCACCTAACCACAGTGGTGCCGTACCTAACAGCACCCTACTCTGGCAGCCTAATTCCATTTGGGGGTCCACACTTCACCAATCTTTCCATACAAGACCTAGTTTCCCCACGAACTGGGGATTGTAATCCTCCATGGGGGACTGGTTGCTGCCACCCCCTGCCACCACTGCAGCCTGGCAGAGAAACTTTCCTAGCAGTCTCAGCAGCTCTGGATTATACTCCAAACCCAATAATCCACCACCTCAGTGCACACCCTGAACTGCCACTCCACACCAACATTCCACACCAGGAATAATCTAGCCCACTCACTCTCACCTTTTATTCTGGGAGAGCTGAGCTAAATGTCCTTCCCGTCCACCATCGTGCTCTGCTCCCTCTTTTCTATTTTTGATGTGAAGTCAACTTATCTCATGTGACAATAACTTGGTTTTTTTTGGTTTCTGATTGCATGAAATAATTTTTCCATCCTTTCCCTGTGAGTCTGTATCACTCCTCATAGGTTAGATGTGTTTCCTGGGGATAGTAGATACTTAGGTTGTATTTTTTTACCCATTCAGCTAGCCTCTGTCTCCTGAGTGTGGCATTCAGATCACTTATGTAGATTGATAGAATCGATATGTGGGCTGTTAATTTGTTAATCCTGTTGTGTAGTATTTCATTGCCCCATTTTACCTCTTGTTCTATTGTTTTATATGAGCTCTGTGCTTCACCTTTTGGGTGATTTTATACTGGTGGGTGTTTATTGTGCTGATCCATGGATAATGTGGTTCCTGGTATTTCCTACAGGGCAGATGTGGTCTTGACAATTTCTCTCAGTGTTTGCTTGTCTGGAAAAGTCTCTATTTATCCTTCGTATATGAAACTGTTTTGCAGGATACAAAATTCTAGGCTGGAAATTCTGTTTTAGAAGACTGAAGGTGGAGTCACTATTCTTTCTGGCTTGTAGGTCTCAGTTGAGTAGTCTACAATTAGCCTGATGTGTTTTTCTTTGTTACTTGATGTTTTTTCCGCATAGAACCCAATAGTTCTCCCTTTATTTTAAACTTTTCCAATCTTATGACTATGTGTCTTAGTGATTTCTTTTTGCAATGATTCTCCCAGTTGTTCTTTGAACTTTTTGTACCTGGATGTCTTAATATCTAGCATGACCAGGGACATTTTCCTTAATTATTCTCTTGAATAGGTTTTCCAGCCTGTGTGCATTTTCTTCTTCACCTTCAGGAGTGCCTATGATTCCTAAATATGGCTGTTTAACACAATCCCATATTTCTTGTGGGCTTTGTCCATTCCTCTATTCCTCTTAATTCTCTCTCTCTCTCTCTTTTTTTTTTTTTGCTTTTGACTCACTGAATTATTCAAAATAGTTATCTTCAAGATGAAATCTTTCTTCTGCCTAGCTTAATCTATTCTTAAAACCTCCACTTTGTTTCCCACTTCATAAAATCAACTTTTCATTTCCAGAAGTTCTAATTTTTTAATTTAATATGTTTATCACTTTTGTGAATTTTTCATTCATTTCCTGAATAGGTTTTCTGGTTATTGTGAATTAGTTTTCCATTTTTTATTAGATTTCTGTGAACTTCCTTATAATTCATATTTGAGATTCTTTATCCTTTTAATATTTAAATTTTGGCTGGTTTCCATTGCTAGAAAATTATTGGTCCCTTTTGGAGGTGTTCTTTTGCTCTGCTTTTTCATGCTTTCAGAGTTATTTCCTTTATTCCATCTCATTTGGGGCAGCTGTTAGTTCTTATATTTTTGTTTTATTTGTTTAGATAGGGATTTTTTATCTCCTCCCTCACACATACAGGAGTGTTGGGTAAGATTGTTTAGCTCTGCTTGTAGGTGCTTTGATAGGGGTCTAGCTTCTGTATGGCTGCATTGCTTATAGATATCCTTAGTATGATGGTATTCTCAGTTGCTAGTTTATAGGCTATAGCAGTGGTGAGCTACACATATGGGAAGATAATGTTTCTTCAATGAGAGAGAATGGAGGTCTTTGTGATCCTTTCTCTTTCCCCAGCCCTTAACGCTGTGAATTGTACTGGCAAGCTCAGTTAATCTCCGAGATAGTAGGTGGTGCTTATGGGTCAGAATCAACCATACTTTGTATGATTGAGTCAGTAAATGCTTTAAAGGGCTATGCAAATTTAAGTCTATGTCAGTAGATGGTACTTACCACAAGGAAAAAGTTACAGTATTGTTTTGCAGACATATGACTGGTTCTAGTTCCTCAAGAGAAATGCTTGAATGTACTAGAGAGTGGTGGGGCCCTGGAACTTCCAGGTAAGTCCTTATTTTCCACCACAGCACAGGAGGTGGTGAGTGAGACTGGATAGGGTTGAGTTGGTTGAGCCTGCCCTCCAGCTCCACAAAAGGTGGTAATGTAGTGGTTTCAGTGGAGGTGAAATGTCCCTATTAAGGCTGCTGTAGAAAGCTGCCAGGGATGGACTGAGGTGGCTCCAGCCAGACAAAAGACTGATTGTAGGGACAGGGGCTATTTGAGATCCACCATCTGCCTGTCAGTAGCGGGTTTTGCTCTTCTACCTCCCCCCAACTCCACAGTCTCTTTCTGAAACCAACGGCAGGGAAGAGCTCAAACTAGCTGAGTTCCTTCATGATATCAGTCTGGAATGGGAGTTTCCCAGTCAAAGACCCTGTCCCCAGTTGGGAGTGCAGCTTTCCCGTGGGGGTATGGGTGCTCCATAAGTACACTATGGCTACACTCTCTCTTTGGTTCTTCCTATATGGGCGCCATTTCCTCCCAGGATTAGTTCAACAAACTACCCTCTATGCCCCCTAAGCAACATGATTGAGTCCTGGGATACAAGATCTAGCCCATGGGCCTGTGCATGGGTCCCCAAAGAACAATTTCTGACTGTATTGATCCCAAGTTGCATATGGGGTGCTAAAGCGGGTTTGATCTCCCTCTGATTCAGGGTGTTCTCTGATCTGATGAAGCAGCTGTGCAAGCAGCTCTAGGTAAGGCCAGTGAGTAGGGAGCTCATAGTCTGAGCACTCTTTGGTCCACCCCTTTTCCTTTAAGAGGAAAGGTTTAAGCCATACTCTCTGTGGAAGCCCTGTCATGGGGGAAGCATCTAAAGCATCTTTCTTGGCAGCCATAGGTTGGGGAGGGGAACAGGAGGACAAGAGTCTGAATAGAGGAATCTTAGCATTCTGTTTGTCTCTGTCCCTCTCTCCAAAAGGCAGCCCATCTCCAGGCTCTGGATTCACGCAGATCCTCTGTGATCCACTGGCCCCTGTGGCTCCTGTAGTCTGGGTCAGAGTTGGGAAATATTTATGTGGGAATGAGCAAGCCAAAAACTGAGTAGCTAATGCCCCAAGGGGAAAACATAGATGCATGGTGGATGGAGAAGCAATATGGTGTCTACTGTCTTTGTTTGGGTCTGTGGTGATGGGAAATGCCCAAGGGGGGCTGGCAGTATTGTGCTTTGTCCTCAAGAAACTCCTAGTTAAATTGTGGAAACAGCTTTTGGTCTTGTGAGTGAAGAAAGTCTTCTGTAGCTTGGGAGCTTGATGACTGCCAGAGGTGTGAGGAAAGGAGAAACAAACTTCTCTACTTACCTTTTTTGCTGGACTCTAAGCCTCTTAGGGGTTGACCTCTGCCAATATCTTGCTCCTTCTTGTTCTCTCTGCAACTTCCCATGGACTCTCCTATAGGTTCTGACCATTCTCCCTCAGAATTATACCCAATCCATGATCATTTGTATGTTTGTCTTTTCTTTTTCATATAAAACTTTTTCTTCTTTCTGACATGATCTGGCAGTTGGTGTCTCTTGTACCCCATCTTTTCTCTCTCCCTCAGGTCTGATTTTACTGATTGATTTTTCTTTTCTTTATTGATTGTATTTTATTGCTCCTTTGAATGCATGGTGATTTTTTTTATTGGATAACAGATGTTATGAATTTCACTATGTTGGGTGATAGATATTTTTGTTGCCATTGATATTCTTGAGTTTTGTTCTAGGATGCAATGAAGTTAATTGTGAATAATATGATCCTTATAAGGTTTGTTTCTAACCTTTTCTGGACAGGCCTAGAGCATATTTTATTCTAGATATAAATTTCCATACTACTTAGTATATAAAATTTTTGTGAGTATTCTAGACTATCTTCCATACATTACCAGATTTTTCCATTCTTACTGAAAGTAAAATGAAATGTTTCTTCTCATGCATGAGCTCTAGATACTGTTCCCCATGCTTATTTTGAATGGTTATTTAAGGTCCTTTTTCTGACAACAACTGCCATGTAGTATTAATTTACACACAAAAGACCTGTTAAATCTTTAGGCTTGTAGTTTCTAAGATCCATAAGTGACAGAGGGTTTGAGAGTAAAAATGAGTATAACGCTTATCATAGAGAACATTCTCTTTAAAAACCATTTCTGATATTTAAAAACCAATGTCAGTGTCACTAAAAATAACAGTAACATGAGCTAAATATTCCAAAATCTATCATTCTTAAGACTCCTTTACTTTGATGAGAAAAATTTGGTCCTCTGTTGTCTAAGAGAAGACTTTATATAGTATCTGCTGGGTACACAGCCTGTCTCTCTGATATCCTTAGCAACAACCATACTGCTGCTCATCCAACTACTTCAAAGTGCCTCAGGTAATGAGGTGGAGGATTATGGAAACAGCAAATTCTGAAAATAAAATAAACTCAGTAATAAACTGAATTAATTGGTATCTTGTAGCCCAGTTTGATAATGTAGCACAGCATCACATACAAGTGTACTTATTTCATTTAATTATTCTTATAAAGACAGGATACTATTTAAGATATGAATTATAACTAGGTTATGTAAATATATTTCAGAGCCTCTTAAAACCTTCTGAAATTATAAAATTGTGTGTATGTGCATATGATTTTTATGTGGAGAGTATCCGTAGCCTTTTTTTTTCTGATTCTGCAAGAGGTGCAAGACCAAACTGAGGTTTAAGGCAATCTCAAATGAGTTCAAACACTATCCGTTCCTTTCTCCTTTCTTACTTTCCCTCCTTTCATTCTTGTCAATAGTATTCACAAAGATGACAGTGAAGGCAATAAAATTATTTCACCTTAAAATATGTCCCTTAGTCATATTTTGAGATGGCTATTAAGAGGGCCTACAAACAGAAGTAGCCCTATGAAATTCTCTTTTGTCGGGGAGATTTGCAGCTATAAAGAAAGTCTGCATTGATGCAGCCAACATCTCCAGTCCAGATTTGGGAAGTTTAACTGAGAGTCTGATACTTTTAGAGGTCTAAAAGAAACTTTTACTATCCATTCTCTGTAAGGACTTCTACCTGCAAGATTTTATCTATATAACAAGATCGCTTTTGCTAGCCAGGCCTCCTCTTCTTTCCTTTTCATAATATGTTTTGTCAAGATCTAAGCCCCCATTCTTTCTGTAACCTCAAGATGGTATATAATATTTTGAATCATTATAAGGGTTGTGCTAATCACCTTATTATACTCATATACATGTTAGTAAGCATATCCCTTTTTTCCAATTAATCTGCCTTTTGTTATTTAGTTTTTCAGTGATTTTTCCAGAGGGAATTGGAAGGCTTTTCCTTGATCCCCACAATAGCTTAGGACAGTGAGAATTATTATCATTAAGAAATAAATTTAAAAGATAGATTTGGCATTACAAAAAAAGCTTCATATAATAAATACATCTTTTAGGTTATCAACAAGGACTGTAGTGTCTGCAGTCAGATGAATGCAATGTTGTTTCTGTTGACTTTGGTTGAACTAAGGTTTTCTAAAACTTTCAGATGAATAAAGAGTAGAAAAGTTCACAAGTTTATGGGTGATGCCAGTGGCTCAAAGGAGTAGGGCACCGGCCCCATATGCCAGAAGTGGTGGGTTCAAACCCAGCCCTGGCCAAAAACTGCAAAAAAAGAAAAAAAGAAAAGTTCACAAGTTTATGACTAATTGAATTATTTAAAATTCAAGTTTAGAAATAGATGCTCCAGATTCTTCATTTTTCTAGCCCCTGCATCTGCTGATGACACAGTGCTGTACTGGACACTCTCTGGTTCTGAGCCTTCTCTCTGCCCAGGTTCTCTTCATTCCCTCAAGTGCTCCTCTCTCCCTTCTCAACCCTTGAGGGTATCTATTACTACAGATATTGGTGTTTTCAAAGATTCACAGACCACACCAGAACTTCTGAGGGAGTTTCTAAGTCAGAATATTCAATCATGCACTGTCATTATAGTTCTATTTTGATCTCTGGCTGCCTCCTGGGAATTGCTGTTTCAAATTTTCCCATCTTGGTAAAAAGTACATTGAGTCACAAAGCCTCTAATTCTCCTTTCATCTCTAGAATTTGATTTAGGGCAACTGGACCTGACAAACAGATGATGACTTAAAAATGCACAATTCATATGATCCAACATTTCACTTCTAGTAATCTGTCTTATAGAAATACTCTCCTAAATACACATGTACAAAGATGTTCATTATAGCATTAATAAAGAAAAACATGAGAACAGCTTATAGGGGAAATGGTGAATTATGGTATATCCATATCAAAAAAGGAAGAGCATTAGAAAAATAAGGCACATCTGTAAGAACTGATATAGGACTATGAGAAAAGAAAGAGTAGATGCTTCAGGTAGTTTTGTTAAAATAAACAGATCAAGATAATGGTAGAAATGCAAGTCTAAGTTATCCCTGGATCATTCAGCTAATCATATAGACATAGAAGAGTCAAATCAATTATACTCACAATAAAACTAGTATTTATAGATTGAAAATATGTAGGTAAAAATAGAAGGCCTCAAGCTTAGGGTAAATGACAATCAAGAGGGTTAATTTTTTTAAATTGCAGTTTAATATAAGAGTACAAATGTTTAGGTTATGTTATTTTCATTTCTAACGTAAAGTTATACTTGCAGTTGAGCCCTTCAAACAGGGGGAATGCTGAACACCTTCACATTGTGCACATGAGATGAGCACCCACCAATCACCCTCTCTCCCCCACTTTCCCCTTTCCCACCTCTCCCCTCCCCTCACTAGAATATAATTGTGATTTTCATTAATGTGAGTGTGTAGTTATACATTGGTTTAATATTAGTATTGAGTACATTTGATACATTTTTTTTTCCATTCTTGAGCTACTTTACTAAGAAGACTGTTTCAACTCCATCCAAGTAAATACAAAAGATGGAAAATCTTCATCTTATGGCTGAATAGTACTCAATAGTATACATACACCACAGTTTGATAATCCATTCATGGGTTGATGGGCACTTGGGTTGCTTCTCTGTCTTGGCAACTGTGACTTGAGCTGCAATAAACATTAGTGCAAATGGCCTTCTGGTAAAATGACTATCTTCTAGGTAGATACTTAGTAATGGCATTATAGGACCAAATGAAAGGTTAACTTTTAGTTCTTTGAGAATTCTCCATACTTCTTTCCATGGAGGTTATATTAGTTTTCAATCCCAGCAGCAGTAAAAATAGGTTCCCTTCTCTCCACATCCACATCAGTATCTGAAGATTTTGGATTATGTGATGTGGGCATTTTCACTGGGGTCAGGTGATATCTCACAATGGTTTTGATTTGCATTTCTCTGATGATTAGAGACAATGAGCATTTTTTCCCTGGGTTTATTGGCCATTCATCTGTTATAGTCAGAGAACTTTCTGTTCAAGTCTCTTGCCCACTTATAAATGGGGTTGTTTGTTCTTTTATTGTTGATTAATTTGAGTTCTATGTAGGTGTGCAAAATTTTTTAAATTGATCACATCCCATTTATTTATATTTGGTATTGGTGCAATTGCCAACAGTCTTCTTCATAAAATCTTTTCCCAGGCCAATTTTGTCAAGAGTTTCCAACAAACTTTCTTCTACAATTTTTATTGTTTTATGTCTTAAGTTTAAATCACTTATCCAGTGAGAGTCATTTTTTGTCAGTGCTAAGAGGTGTGGGTCCAATTTCAGTCTTTTATATGTGGCTAACCAGTTCTCCCAGCATCATTTATTAAATAGGGATACTTTTCCCCAGTGCGTTCTTTTGTTTGGTTTATCAAAGAGCAGATAGTGATGCATGGATATGTTCATCTCTAGGTTCTCTGTTCTATTCCATAGATTTGCATCTCTATTTTTGTACCAGTATCATGCTATTTTGATCACTATAGATTTGTAGTATTACCTGATATCTGGAAATGTGATGCCTCCAGATTTGTTTTTATTTCTTAAAATTATATTTGCTATTCAAGGTTGTTTTTCTGGTTCCATGTGAAATGAAGTTCTATTTTTTCAAGTTCCTCAAAGTATGACATTGGTGCTTTGATAAGGATTGCATTAAATATGTCAATCACTTTGTGTAGTATGGACATTTTAACAATGTCGATTCTTCCCAGCCATGAGTATGGCATATTCTTCCATTTGTAAATGTCTTCTGCTATTTTTTTTCCTCAGGGTTTCATAATTCTCTTTATAGAGATCCTCCACATACTTTCTTAGATATATTCCCACGTATTTCATTATTTGAAGCTACTATGAAGGGTATTGTGTCTTTGATTTGGTTCTCAGTTTGACTGTATCAGAATATATGAATGCTACTAGTTTTTGGATGTTCGTTTTGTATCCTAAGACATTACTATATTTTTTGATCACTTCTAGAAGCTTAGTAGTTGAGTCTCTGGGGTTTTCCAGGTATAAGAGCATGCCATCTAGAAAGAGTGAGAGTTTGACCTCCTATGTTCCCATTTGAATATCCTTGATCTCTTTTTCTTGCCTTATTGTGTTGTCTAGGACAGGTGCCCTCAAACTATGGCCCATGGGCCACATGTGGCTCACCTAGGCCATTTATCCAGTCCACCAGGTGTTTTTGCCAACGCTGCCTCTCCTTAGCAGCCGACTCATCCCGGGGCCCTCAGTTCGGCTCTCCAACAGTCTGAGGGACAGTGAACTGGCCCCCTGTTTAAAAAGTTTGAGTACCCCTGATCTAACTTCCAGCACTATGTTGAATATCACAGGTGATGGTGGGCATACTTGTCTGGCTTCAATTCTAAGTAGAAATGCATTCAGTTTCATTCCATTCAATATGACATTGGCTGTGGGTTAATTGTAGATGGCTTCTACCAGTTTAAGAAATGTTACTTCTATGCCTACTTTCTCAAGTGTTCTTTTTAGAAAATAATATTAAATATTGTCAAATGCCTTTTCTGCATCAATTGAGGGAACCATATGGTTTTGGTTTTGATTTTGTTTATGTGGTGAATTACATTTATGGATTTATGTATTTTGAACCAAACTTGCTTCCCCAGGTAAAACCCATTTGATCATAATGTATAATTTTTTTTAATGTGTAGCTGTATTTTGTTTGCTTGGTTCTTATTGAATATTTTTCTGTCAATATTCATTTATGATATTAGTCTGTAATTTTCCTTTTTTTGTTAGGACCTTTCTTGATTTTGGTATCAGGGTGATATTTGACTTGTAGCATGTATTGGGTAGAATTCTTTCCTTCTCTGTGTTTTAGGATAGATTATGTAATATAGATACTAGTTCCTCTTTGAAGGTTTGGTAGAATTCTGATGTGAAGCCCTCTGGTTCAGGGCTTTTCTTTCTTGGATGATTCTGTATTGTTGATGTGATTTAAGTGCTTGATACAGGTCTATTCAAATTTTCTAATTCTTTCTGGTGGAGTTTAGGAAGGTGACATGTTTCCAGGTATTGGTGCATTTCCTCTACATTTTTAAATTTCTGGGAATAGAGTTTATTGTAGTAATCATTGAGGATCTGTGATATCTCTTGTTATTTACCCTTTTTATTTCTGATTGAGGTTATTAGAGATCTTACTTTTCTGTTTCTTAGTCTGGCTAAGTGTTTATCAATCTTATTAATGTTTTTAAAGAACTAACTTTTGTTTTGTTAATCTTGTGAATGACTGTGTTCTCAATTTTATTTGATTTTGCTCTGATTTGGATAATTTGTTTTCTTCTGCTAGGTTTGGGTTTGCATTATTCTTCCTTTTCAAGTTGATTGAGATTGTCCATTAGGTTGTTGACTCTTTTCTAGATGAAGGGAACTAATGCTATAATTTTCCCTCTTTGGACTGCCTTTGCATTAACCCACAAATTTTGATAGCTTTTGGCTTCATTATGTTTTTGTTCAAGAAATCCAGTGATTTCATTACAGTCCAAGAAAATACAAGTAATAATTTATATTCTAAATTTGTTGAGATTTGATTTTTGCTTTATGATATGATCAATTTTGGAGGATGATCCATGGGCTGACAAGAAGAATGTGTATTCAGTTTTATTAGGTTGAAATATTCTGTTAATGTCTGTTAAGCCCATTTGTTCTAAGGTTGTGTTTAAGTCTATTACTTCTTTGTTTAGTTTCTGTTCTGAAGATCTGTCCTGTTCTATCAGAAGGGTGTTGAAATATCACCTTATTATGGAGTTATAAGTTATGATATTGTTCTGCTCATTTAGAGTTCATTTTATATAACTAGGAGAATTTAGGTTGGGTTCATAGACATTAAAGATTGAAATCTCTTTGTGTTTTATACTTCCCTTGACCAGTATCTAGTGTTCATTATCTTTTCCTTTTTTTTGGTTTAAATCCATTGTATCTGCAAAAAAGATTGCAACACCTGCTTTATTCTGGTTTCCATATGTCTGGAATATTGTTTTCCATCCCTTCACCATGAGTCTTGTTGCATCTTTAGAGGTTAAATGTATTTCTTGTAGACAGAAGATATTGAGTTTGGGGTGGTTTTATTTTAAATCCAGGTAGCCATTCTGTGCCTCTTTAATGTGAGAATTCAAGGAATTCACATTTATTGAGAGAATTGATAGATATGGTGGATTTTTGTTCATCTTGCTTCCTAGAGGGCCATTGCTTAATTTCATCCTTTATGCCATTATGGAAGCTAGGCTTTGTTCTTTAATTTCTGGGTATTTTACATTAGTGATAGACCATTGTGTTGGTCATTGTGAGAATGGGTTTGAGTATTTCTTGTATGGTGGGTCTAGTTGTGGCAAATTTCCTCAATGTTTGCATGTCAGTAAAATATTTAATTTCTCATTTGCATATGAAACTTAGTTTAGCAGGATGCAGACTCTTAATCTGAAAATTGTTTCATTTGTGAAGGTTAAAGTGGCCAGGTTCTGTAGCTCATGCCTGTAATCCTAGCAATCTGGGAAGCTGAGGGGGGTGGATTGCCTGAGTTCACAGATGCAAGACCAGCATGAGCCAGAGTGAGACCTCATCTCTCAAAATAGCTGGGCATTGTGGTAGGCACCTGTAGTCCTAGCTACTTGGGAGACTTAGGAAAGAGAATCACTTGAGTCCAAGAGTTTGAGGTTGCTATGAGCTAGGATGCCACAACACTCTACCAAGGGTGACAAAGAGAGAATGTGTCCCCCCCCAAAAAAAATAAGGTTAAAGGACAAATTCCACCCTCTTCAGGCTTGAAAATTTTCTGCTAATAGCTCTGCTGTCATCCTGAATTGGGGGTTAAAATTTTTCATGCTTCCACATCATTTTTTCTTATTTCCCCAGTATTTCCTTTTTTTTTTTTTTTTTTTTTTTTGGTATCTCATAGGACTCTCAACTCTTAGAACCTGTTATCCCTGCCACACATAGAGTCAAAACAAATTTCAGATTTTCATTTTTATTTGGTCCTTCTGAACCACAGCACTCTAATAACTGTTTGGGAGTCCTATGAGATACAAAAAAGGGAAGTACTGAGGAAATAAGCCAAAATGAGGTGGAAGCATGAAAAATTTTAACCTTATTTTCTTCAGTCTCCCACTAGCCCCTATTGATCAAAGAAATTTCAAAATGACTCAGTGGTTTGGAAGCAGCATCTTGTGGATAAGTGAACAGCAAGAGGCCATGTGGACCAGAAAAAAAAAAAAACAAAACAAAAAACTTATCTGTGATTCCACCTATTGAACTATGTGCATAATACCTGTACCTTTCACCAGTACCACTAATTCAAATTCAGTAAAATTGTATCTGCCAGGAGCCTTCCAAAAACCTCTAGCAAAGGACTTAACCAAATTACAAAATAGTCTTGCTAGGGGGTGGAGAAAGATGGCAGCCAAGTAACAGCTTTTTTTGCAACCAGAAGCAGTGAGATTGGTAAAAGAAGACTCCAGGCATTTCTGGATTGTGGGCTCTGAGAGACAGCAAGAGACTTCTGGACCCCAGGAGGAGGACAAAATTAGTGGAGAAGTGGCAAGTGATTGCACTCTGTCTGAAGCTGCCGCAGCTGTAACTACAACAGTACCAAGATTGTAGACAAGGAAGGCCTTCCCTGTGGGTTGTTTTGTCTGTTTAGACTTGGGCACTTGATTGAATTACCTTGGGAGAACTTGGGCAAGAGTGCAGGTGACTTTAAGCATTGTCCAGGGCATGGCACTGAGCTGCTGGGCTGGAATGGAACTAACTAAAATTGTTTGGCTGTGGGGAGTGGACACAGTAGCCATTTTGGGAGAATTGCCCCTGCAGGCTCTGCTCTCAGGGTCGTAGAGGAAGGCTTGGGTGGGGAGAGCTTCGGCAAGTGATCTAGTGACTGTGAGCAGCACCAAAGGACAGAACTGAAATGCTGGGGAAGAGCAAAGCTTTCAGTGTTTGGCAGTGGGAGGGCTGCCTTGCAGCCTTGGCTCTCAGGAGCATAGAGGGAGGCCAGTTTTGGCACACTGGATAAGCAGGCAGCCACTTCAGGAGAGATCCCAGTGACAAGTGCTTTCCTTATAAAGCTTCTGCTTAGCCAAGGTTAATGGTTTAGAGTGTCCTTTAAGCAGGCTGAGGAGAGATTTAGCCTCTCAACCCTGCAGGGTTTGAGAAATCACAGAGATCTCCAGTCTTAATCTCATACAGCTGTATCAGCATCATGATTAGAATCTCATTGTAGGAGATAAGATCCCTTTGCTCAAGACATGGCAGTTCGCCTCAATGTACTCCCTCCGGAGATTGTTTCTGTGAAGCATTTCCTTGAGGATCTGAGCTTCTACACTTGCCTATTGATGTGCAGGAATGCATAGAGTGACTCTCCCTAGGAGGTGTGGAGAAACAGCCAAGGTGTTAGCTGGAGGATGGATAGACTGGTCTTGGAGCATTGGGTTCTATTCTCTGCCTTCCTCCTTCATTAGCATTATAATGTGTAACTTTACCTTGGGCGAGCGAGGACCAACAACCAGGCTCCAAAATGTTTTACTCTAAACAAAATCAATTGTATATGCGTTCCTCAGCCTTCACACTAAATTGTAATCTTAAATGGTTGCTTCTTCATGTTACTTGACTTCTTTGTATATGTGTTAAATTCTTACTAAATGTTGGAAAGTATATAAGAAAATCAGTGAAGTTTAGCAGGGCCGCCAACCAGAGCGAGTCCCGGTCTCCCTTGAATATTCATTCTGTCTGCAGTTCTTTCCCCTGCGTCCCGATCAGAATCTCCAAAGAACACACAACAACATCTCATACCCCAGAAGATAATTTGTTGCCCAGACAATATTCAGCAAGATATATGTACTGCTTTGCTTTATTTTCTACTTCAAAATTCTTCTTAGTAAAGTATCTCAGGAATGGAAAAAAAAAATATCCAATGTACTCAGTACTACTGTGAAACCAATTTACAATCACTCACACTTGCATATGAAAAATGAAACACAACTATAGCCTAGGATGGAGAGAAGGGGAAGGAGAGGGGAAGGGAAGCAGGTGGGTCGATAGAGGGAGGCTTAGTAGGGGAACCACACCTATGGAACATATTGCAAGTACAAGTTGGATCTATCAGGTGTTGAACACAAATGTCTTAACACTGTAATTAGGTAAATGAGATGAAGGCTATGTTGATTAGAAGGATGGAAGCAATTCTACAAATAATTAACACATTGAATCCCATACTCATATAAATGTATTTATGATCAATGTACTAATGACTTAATTTAAAAAAGAGGGGAGAGAGATGTGAAAAAAAGTCCCCCAAGATTTCTCTTTTTTTCTCTTTTCTTTCTTCATTTTTCTAGTTTAAATATAATTTTCCATTGTTGCCTTCTTCAATAACAAGAACTTCATTTTTTCTAATATTTCTGCCCCTATTATTTGTTTTTCCCCCAATTTTATCCTATAAGGTTTTCTATTTGTTTGTTTTGGTTTGATTTATAGCATTTTTGTCTTTCCTCTCTATTTGGTGGAGGTGGGGTACCATATCTTCTCAGACTGACAAAGAGCTTCTGACCTTAAGGGAACCACCAAATCCAGCACTCCCAGATTTGGGGTGTTTTTAAGGTGTTGGTCAAAGTGCCTTACTGTGTACTTTTATTCCTCCTGTCTCACTTTTTCTGTGCCTCTCTTCTTTTTGTCAATATGCACTTTTACTCACCCCACACCCTTCTCTTTCTTCTTTTTTTAAATCGTTTTTTCCCTTCTTGCTCTTAAATTTTCTCATCCTTGCAATCTTGTACCAAAAGGAATCATAGAAACCTTAGGCCAGAGGCACAGTAACTTATAGAGCAAGAGGAAGTGATAAGAAAGTTATGGCAAGGAAACAGGTAAAAGGAAACACTCATGAGGAAGAATCAGCAGAAAAATCCTGGCAACATCAAATACCAGGCCAGAGCAAGTCCCACCAAGGGACCATGAGGAAGCTACTGCAGAGGATTCCACCTATAAAGAAATGTTACAAATGACAGAGGGGAATTTAAAATACAGATGATAAAAACAATGAAGGAAATTGCTGAGAAAGTGGAAAATAACCAAAAAACAATGAAGGAAATTGCTGAGAAAGTAGAAAACAATCAAAAAACAATGAAGGAAATTGCTGAGAAAGTGGAAAATAACCAAAAAACAATGAAGGAAATTGCTGAGAAAGTGGAAAATAACCAAAAGGAAATCCAAAAACAGAATCAAGTAAGAGATGAACAATATTAAGAATATAGAAAGGATATAGCAGACCTGAAGGAATTGAAGCAGTCAATTAGGGAACATAAAGATACAATAGAAAGTATCAGCAACAGATTAGATCATGCAGAAGAAAGAACCTCAGAGGAGGAGGACAAAGCTCTTGTGATAACTGAGATAGATAAAGAGGTAGAAAAAATGAGAGTGAACTTAAGTTCACTGACAGAATTATGGGACTTTATGAAGCATTCAAACATATGAGTTATAGGTACCCCAGAAGGGGAGGAAGAATGCCCAAGAGTAATGGAAGCCATACTAGAGAATGTTATAAATGAAAATTTCCCAAATATCACCAAAGATTCTGACATACCCCCAACAGAGGGCTATCAGACCCCAGGTTGTGTCAACTCAAATAAACCTTCCCCAAAACACATTGTGATGAGCCTGTCCAAAGTCCAGACAGAAGAAAAGATACTTCAAGCTGCCAGGAATAAGCACCAATTGACCCACAGGGGAAAATCCATCAGGGTTACTGCAAACTTCTCTAATGAAATTTTTCAAGCCAGAAGACAATGGTCATCCACCTTTAATCTACTTAAACAAAACAATTTCCAGCCCAGAATTCTATATCATGCTAAGCTAAGCTTTAAAATTGATGGATAAATCAAATCTTTTACTAATATGCACACATTGAGGAAATTGGCCACAAAAAGATAAGCTCTACAGGAAATACTTCAACCAATTCTACACACTGACCATCACAATAGACCACCAGCAAAGTAAGAACCCAGAAATTAAACGACAGAACCTAGCTTCAATAGAACGCTACCACAATTATCAATTACCTCAATAAATGTTAATGGCTTGAATTCCCCACTGAAGAGGCATAGACTGGCTGATTGGATTAAAAGACACAAGCCATCCATTTTCTGTCTGCAGGAAACACACCTCACATCAAAGACAAATTAAAACTCAGAGTTAAGGGTTGGAAGACAATTTTTTAGACAAAAGGAATTCAGAAGAAAAGAGGAGTTGCAATCTTATTTTCAGATACATGTGGATTTAAGGCAACTAAGTCAAAAAAGACAAAGATGGACACTTCATATTAGGCAAGGGAAAAAATATAATAAGAAGACATTTCAATTCTAAATATTTATGCACCCAACTTAAATGCACCCAGATTCTTGAAACAAACCTTAATTAGTCCAAGCCATATGATATTCTGTAACAGCATAATAACAGGGGAATTTAACACTCCTCTTACAGAGCTTGATAGATCCTCTAAACAGAAATTAAACAAAGATATAATGGACTTAAATGAGACCCTACAACAACTGTGCTTGATAGATGTGTATAGAACACTCCATCCCAAAGCTAAAGAATATACATTCTTCTCATTGCCCCATGGAACATTCTCCAAAATTTATCATATCCTAGGACACAAAACAAACATCAACAGAATCAAAAGAATTGAAATTTTACTTTGTATTTTCTCAGACCACAAGGCATTAAAGGTGGAACTCAACTCCAACAAAAATGTTCAACCACACACAAAGGGATGGAAATTAAACAACCTTATGTAGAATGACAGTTGGGTGCAGGAAGAAATAAAGGAGGAAATCATTAACTTCTTTGATCATAACAACAACCAAGATGCAAGCTACCAAAACCTGTGGGATACTGCAAAAGCTATCCCGATAGGAAAATTTATTGCTTCAGATGCCTACATCCAAAAAACAGAAAGAGAGGGTAGCACCTGTGCCTCAAAGGAGTAGGGTGCTGGCCCCATATACTGGAGGTGGCAGGTTCAAACCTGGCTCCAGCCAAAAATTGCAAATAAAAAAAAAAAACAGAAAGAGAGTACATTAACAAACTCACAAGCCATCTTATGGAATTGGAAAAAGAAGAAAAATCTAAGCCTACAATCAGCAGAAGAAAGAAAAATCAAAAATTAAATCAGATTAATAAAATAATAAAACAATCATTCAGAAAGTTAATGAAACAAGGAGCTGTATTTTAGGAAAAAAATAAATAAAATAGATAAACTCTAAGAATAGTAAAGTAAGATCTTTAGTAACCTCAATCAGAAATGATAAAGGGGAAATAACAATAGGTGTCACAGAAATACAAGAGATTATCTCTGAAAACTACAAGAAACACTATGCCCAGAACTTTGACAATATGAAGGAAATGTATCAATATTTGGAATCACACCCTCTTCCCAGACTTTGCCAGGAAGAAATCGATCTCCTGAACATGACAATTTCAAACAATGAGAGAAAAGAAACAATAAAAAAAGTCCTAACCAAGAAAAGCCCTGGTCCAGACGGATTCACACCAGAATTCTATCAAACCTTCAAAGAACAGCTTATTCCCATACTAAAGAAATTATTCTAAAAAATGGAGGAGAGAGGAATCTTCCCAACACGTTCTACAAAGCAAACATCACCCTGATACTAAAACCAGGAAAAGACCCAACTAAAAAGGACAACTTTGGACCAATATAACTAATGAATATAGATGCAGAAATTCTCAACAAAATCCTAACCTAATAGATTACAGCTTATCATCAAAAAAGTCATACATCATGATCAAGTAGGTTTCATCCCAGGGATGCAAGGCTGGTTTAACATACGCAAGTTCATACATTATCCACCATATTAACAGAAGCAAAAAGAAACACCATATGATCCTCTCAATAGATGCAGAAAAAGCGTTCGATAAAATTCACCATCCTTTTCTAATTAGAATGCTGAAGAGTATAGGCCTATATGGCACATTTCTTAAACAGATCGAAGCTATCTATGACAAACCCATAGCTAATATTTTACTGAATAGAGTAAAACTGAAAACTTTTCCTCTTAGAAGTGGAACCAGACCAGGTTGTCTTCTATTGCCGCTACTATTCAACACAGTGCTGGAAGTTCTAGCCAATGCAATTAGACAAGACAAGAAAATAAAG
>NW_003852634.1:507903-521872 GCF_000181295.1 Otolemur garnettii | reverse complement strand
CTGGGAAGAATCAACACTGTTAAAATGTCTATACTTCCCAAAGCAATGTACCAATTCAATGTCATCCTTATTAAAATACCAACATTGTACTTTCAAGACTTGGGAAAAAAAGATTCTTCATTTTGCATAGAATGATAATAAACGCCATACAGCTAAGGCACTTCTTACTAATAAAAACAAACCCAGGGGCATCAGCATACCAGAATTTAGGCTGTACTACAAGGCCATTGTAGCCAAGACAGCATGGTACTGGCACAAATATAGAGACATAGGCATTTAGAACCAAATAGAAAACCAGGAAATGAAATGAACCTCTTACAACCACCTAATTTTGATAAACAAACAAGTGCATACACTGAGGGAAAGATTCCCTATTTAATAAATGGTACTGGGAGAACTGGATATCCACATGGAGAAGATTGTAACTGGACCTGCACCTTTCTACACTCACAAAAATTGATTCAAGATGGATAAAAGACCTAAATTTAAGGCATGAAACAAAATACTCAAAAAAAAGCATAGGAAAAACGCTGGATGATATCAGCCTGGGGAAAGACTTTATGAGGAAGACTCCCATGGCAATTGCAACAGCAACAAAATAAATGGGACTTCATGAAACTGAAAAGCTCTGTACAGCTAAGGAGACAACAACCAAAGCAAATAGACAACCTATCCAATGGGAAAGGATATTTGCATATTTTGAATCAGACAAAAGCTTGATAACTAGAATCTACAGAGAACTCAAATTAATCCATATGAAAAGAGCCAACAATCCCATACATTATTGGGCAAGAAGGATGAATAGAACCTTCTCTAAAGAAGAGGGATGAATGGCTAGCAAACATAAGAAAAAATGATCATCATCCCTAATTATTGAGAAATGCAGATCAAAACCACCCTGAGGTATCAGCTAACTCCAGTGAGAATAACCCACATCATAAAGTCTCAAAACTGTAGATGTTGGCATTGGATGTGGAGAGAAGGGAACACTTTTAATCTGCTGGTGGGACTGCAAACTAATACAACCTTTTTTGGAAGAAAGTGTGGAGAACCCTCAAAGAACTCAAGTTAGACCTCCCATTTGATCCTGAAATCCCATTACTGGGCATCTACCCAGAAGGAAAAAAAAAACAAAAAACCTTTTACCATAAGGACACTTGCACAATACTGTTTATTGCAGCTCAATTTACAATTGCCAAAATATGGAAACAGCCTAAATGCCCACCAACCCAGGAAAGGATTAATAAGCTGTGATGTATGTATACCGTGGAATATTATTCACCCATTAAAAAGATGGAGACTTTACATCAGTGGTTCTCAACCTGTGGGTCATGAACCCTTTGTAACAATGAAAATACATCCTGCAAATCAGATATTTACAGTATGATTCATAACAGTAGCAAAATTATGGTTATGAAGTAGTAACAAAAATAATTTTGTGGTTGGGGGTCACCACAACATGAGAACTGTATTGAAGGGTTGTGGCATTAGGAAGGTTGAGAACCACTGATTTAGATCCTTTGTATTAGTGTGGATGGAAGTGGAACACATTATTCTTAGTAAAGCATCACAAAAATGGAGAAGCATGAATCCTATGTACTCAATTTTGATATGAGAAAAATTAATAACCTAGTACATGGTGAGGGTTGACGGAAGAGGAGAGCAGAGAGAGAGAGAGAAGGAGGGAGAGAGTGGGAGAAAGGAAGAGCAGAGAGAGGGAAGGAGGTAGGGAGTGGAAGAAGGAATATCAGAGGGAGGGAAAGAGGGAGCGGGTAGGGGGTCTCAGTTGTGACACACCTTTTGCTAGCAAGACACAATTATAAGAGGGACTTTACCAAACAAATGCAATCAGTGTAACCTGGTTTCTCGTACCCTCAATGAATCCCTAGCAATAAAAAAAGAAACTTTAAATGCCCTAAATAGTGCAACTAATTGGCTTAACCCAAATAATTGGTTTCCTAGACTTAATTTATGAATGTGGATGTTTAATGCTCTTGTTATCATTTTATTTATTTATTTATTTATTTATTTATTATTGTTGGGGATTCATTGAGGGTACACAGAACTAAGTTACATTGATTGCTTTCATTAGATAAGGACCCTCTTATATTTGTGTCCTATGCCCAAAAAGTGCACCACATCCCTTGACCCCCCCATCCTCTCCCTTCTGCCCCTTCTCAGCACTCCCCATCCCTCACCTCCTATTGTGTACTAGGACCTTAATTGTCCTTGTATCAGAATCAAGTACATAGGATTCTTATTTTCATTGCTCTAAAAATTAGGGAAGATGAGCATTTTTCATATGTTTGTTAGCCATTCTGTCTTCTTTAGAGTAGGTTCTATTCATCTCTTTTGCCCAGTGATCTAAGGGATTGTTGGCTTTTTTCATGTGGATTAATTTAAGTTCTCTGTAGATCTTAGTTATCAAGCTTTTGTCTAATTCAAAATATGCAAATATCCTTTCCCAATGTGTAGGTTGTTTGTTTGCTTTGGTTGTGGCCTTAGCTTTACAGAACCTTTTCAGATTCATGAAGTTCCATTTGTTTATTTTTGTTGTTTTTGTGATTGCCATGGAAGTCTTCCTCACAAAGTCCTTCCCCGGGCTGATAGCTTCCAGCGTTTCCCCCACACTTTTTGATGATTTTAATTGTTTTATACCTTAGATTTAGGTCTTTTATCTCTTTTGAATCAATTTTTGTGAGTGGAGCAAGGTATGGGGCAAGTTTCAATCTTTTACATGTGGATATCCAGTTCTCCCAGCACCATTTATTGAATAGGGATTCTTTCCCCCAGTGTATGTTCTTCCTTGGTTTATCCAAGATTAGGTGGCTGTAGGATGTTAGTTTCATTCCTTGGTTTTCTATTTGGTTCCAAATGTCTGTGTCTCTATTTTTGTTCCAATACCATGCTGTTTTGATCACTGTAGCCTTGTAGTACAGTTTAAAGTCTGGTAGGCTGATATCTCTGGCTTTGTTTTTATTACTAAGAATTGCCTTGGCTACATGGGGTTATTTTTTGTTCCATACAAAATAAAGAATTATTTTTTCCAAGTCTTGAAAGAATGGTGTTTGTGTTTTAATTGGGATGGCATTGAATTTGTAGATTGCTTTGGAAAGTATTGACATTTTAACAATGTTGATTCTTCCCAATCATGAGCATGGTGTGTTTTTCCATTTGTTGATTCTACTATTTCTTTTCTTAGGCGTTCATAGTTTTCTTTATACAAGTCTTTCCCCTCTTTTGTGAGGTGTATTCCTAGGTATTTCATTTTACTTTAGCTACTGAGAATGATATTGTGTCCTTGATTTCCTTCTCATCTTGGCTGTTTGGGGCATATACAAAGGCTACTGATTTTTGGACATTGATTTTATATCCTGAGACATTACTGTATTTTTTTGATCACTTCCAGGAGGCTTGTGGTTCTTAAATCATATTATTGGCAAAGAGGGAGAGTTTTTCTTCTTCTGCTCCCATTTGGATGCCTTTAATTTCCTTCTCTTGCTTATTTGGGTAGAACTTCCAGTGCTATGTTAAATAGTAGTGGCAATAGAGGATACCCTTGTTTTGTTCCAGTTCTGAGTGGAAAAACTTTCAGTTTTACTACATTCAGTATAATATTAGCTGTGAGTTTGTCATAGATGGCTTCAATCAGTTGAAGGAATGTGCCGCCAATGCCTATATTTTTAGCATTCTAATTAGCAAAGGATGTTGAATTTTATCAAATGCCTTTTTTGCATCTATTGAGAGGATCATATGGTCTTTGTTTTTGCTCCTGTTGATATGGTGAATTATGTTTATAGATTTGTATATGTTAAAGCAGCCTTGTGTCCCTGGGATGAATCCTAATTGATTATGATGTATCATTTTTTGAATGATAATCTGTAATATGTTTGCTAGAATTTTATTGACAATTTTTGCATCTATATTTATTAGTGAAATTTGTCTGTAGTTCTCTTTTTTGGTTGGGCTTTTTCCTGGTTTGAGGATTAGAGTGATATTTGCTTCATAGAATGTGTTTGGGAGGATTCCTTCCTCTTCAATTTTTTGAAATAATTTCTGCAGTATGGTTATAAGTTCTTCTTGAAGGTTTGATAGAACTCTGGTGTGAAGTCATCTGTGCCAGGGCAATTTTTGTTGGAAGATTTTTTTAATGTTTCTGTGACCTCAGTGCTTAAAATTTGTCTATTTAGAAGGTCTATTTCATCTTAATTAAGTGTAGGGAAAGGGCATGATTCCAAGTATTGATCCATTTCCTTTACATTATCAAATTTCTGGGCATAGAGTTTCTTGTAGTATTCAGAGATAATCTCTTGTATCTCTGTGGCACCTGTTGTTATTTCTCCTTTATCATTCCTGATTGAGGTTACTGGAGATTTTACTTTTCTATTTCTAGTTAGTCTGGCTAATGCATTATCTATTTTATTTAACTTTTCTTTTTTTTTAAAAAAAAACAATTCCTGTCAAATTTAGTAAAGAAAATAAAAAATATCAGTTTTCTTGCACAGTCTGCTAAGAGAGTAGGTTTTTCTCAAATGACAGGTCATTTGAAATATGAATAAATCTCAATCCAGGTTTTCTCTCCATATGAAGATACTTACAATTTAAGAATCCTGAATCATGTAAACTTAAGAAGATGTTGAAAATACGGGGAAGTTTTTTGATTAAACATTGTCCTTAAAATGAGCAAGTCTTTCTTAACCTCTGTTTTTCAAATGAGAAAAGTAGGACTTGAATATTTTGGTAAATTTTGAAAGAACAACAAGATAGTAGTGACAGATCCTGATTCATGATTCTATTCCTATACATGATTCTGTTCAAAGCCCAGGGCCTAAGCCACTCTCCTATCTGCTCCGATGATGAGAAGCTTTAATCTTACTACCTGGAAGATTAGTTCACATATAGTTCAAGAAGCATAGGCACTGATCAATACTCTTTTACACCCGTGGTGCCAATTAATAATAAATGTGCTTTAATTGCCTCTTTGTGTAAAAGGAGATAGCCTATTCTCAATTTATATTTTAAATATTGATTTTTTTACATGAATGGCTTGAATCTTTAATCACAGAATCAGAGATTCATCCTTACCTGATAGCTGCTAACCAGTAAACAGTACTCCTTATGACTTATCTGATTATTCTGGTCTTTTTTGTCATTGGCAGAGATACTGACTATACAAGAAGTCCTTTCTGGTCTCATTTTAAAAACCAATTCCTTCATCTAGAGCCAATTCTGCTTTTTAGTAAGTTATCCATATAGTCTTTAGAAAAATCAATGCAAAGAATAATTTAAGGAAGAAAACGTTGGGTCAGAGGCTATAGACTCTTCCCCTAGCTTGAAAACCATTTGCAAACCCTCCTAGATTGCAAGCCTGTTGCAAAAAATTAATATTCATGAGAACAATTTGGTCAGGTGGCCATCTTTTGTAGAATTCATACTGAGAAAGAGAAGTCATCTTTCCCACACGCACCCAAAGCCACTCTGAGAATCATCATCCTTTCAATCAGCCAAGAGTTGAAAAGATTACAGTCATATTCAGCAAACAGTCTTTGACTAGATCTTAGTCGCAGCTACATATAGTAATAGAAGAGGCTGGGAACTAGAATCCAGATCAGATGTGTACACAGAGATATTTTATTTAACTTTTCTAACAAACAACTGTTTTAATTAATTTTTTCAATTTCATTAATATCTGATTTGATTTTGACTATTTCTTTTCTTCTGTTTGGCTTAGGTTTAAATTGTTCTTCTATTTCCAAATCCATAAGGTGGTTCACGAGTGTGCTGATGTGTTCACTTCCTGTTATTCAAAGGTAGGCTTCTAGCATGATAAATTTTCCTCTTAGGACTGCTTTTGCTGAATTCCAGAGGTTTTGGTAACTTGTGTCTTCATTGAGGTGTTTGAGGAAATTGACAAGTTCCTCTTTAATCTCTTTTTGGACCCAACTATCATTCAGCACAAGGTTGCTTAGTTTCCAAGACTTTGTGTAGGGTTGAACAGTTTTGTTGGAGTTGAGCTTCACCCATTATGGCCTTGTGATCTGAGAAAAGACATGGTATAATTTCTATTCCTTTAATTTTGCTTAGGTTAGATTTGCATCCTAGGATGTGATCTATTTTGAAGTATGTTGCTATGAACTGATAAAAAAAATATATTCTTTTACTTTGGGATGGTGTGTTCTAGCTATGTCAACTAATCCCATTTGATCTAGGGTTGCATGTAAATCCTTTGTATCCTTGTTTATTTTCTGTTTAGAGGATCTGTCCTGTTCTGTCAGAGGGGTGTTGAAGTCCCCGACTATTAAGGTATTGTAGGATATCATATTGCTCAGATCCCTCAAGGTTCCAAATGTCTGTGTCTCTATTTTTGAGGGTCTTTTTCATATCTGTGAGTATTTAAGTTAGGTGCATAGATGTTTAGTATTGCCATGTCTTCTTGTTGTATTGTTTCTTTGACCAGTATGAAGTGTCCATCTTTGTCTTTCTTAACTAAAGTAAAGATACTTTGAATCCACTTGTGTCTGAGAATAAGATTGCACCCCCTCCTTTCTTCTTATTTCCATTTGCTTGATACACTGTTTTCCATGTCTTAATCCTGAGTTTTGATTTGTCCTTCAGGGCTAGGTGTGTCTCCTGGAGACAGCATATGGATGGCTTGTGTATTTTTCATCCAGTCAGCCAGCCTTTGCCTCTTCAGTGAGGAGTTCAATCCATTGACATTTATTGAAAGTATCGATACTGGTAGAATTCTATTCATCTTATTGTGAGGTAGTTTGTTGTGTAGTTCAATCCTTTGTGCCATTGTGAGAACTAAATTCTGGCCTCTGGCTTCTAGATGTAGACTTTGGTGGTGATCCATTGTGGTATTAAGTATTGAGAATAGGTCAAAGTAGTTCCCAAAAAGCTGTTCTTGTTGTGGCAAATTTCCTCAGTGCTTGTGTATCTGTAAACAATTTTATTTCTCCATCAATTTTGTAACTAAGTTTGACAGGATAAAAAATTCTAGGCTGAAAATTACTTTGTTTAAAGATATTGAAAGTGGATGACCATGTTTTCCTGGTTTGGAAGGTTTCAGTAGAAAATTCTACTGTCAACCTAATGGTTTTGCCCTTGTAGGTCAATTTGTGCTTATCCCTAGAAGCTTGCAGGATTTTCTCCTTCATTTTGACTTTGGACAGGTTCATTACAATGTATCTTGGAGGGGTTCTGTTAGATCTGAGATAACCTGGGGTTCAGTATTGATCTGAAAGGAGTGTGTCAGGTTCTTTAGTGAAATTTGGGAAGTTTTTATTTATGATAGTTTCCAGTAGGGTTTCCAAACCTTTAGGACTGTCTTCTTCTCCCTCAGGGAGCATTCCATATGTGTCTGATATTCTTGAAGCATCTGCTCTGCTTTCTTTGTCTTCTTTTCTGACTCTGTTACTACCTGTGATAACTCGAAGACTTTGTCCTATAATTCTGATATTCTTTTTTCTCCATGGTCTAATCTATTTTTGATGTGTTCTACTACTTCTTTACATTCCTTGATTATCTCCTTAATTTCTTTAAGCTCATCTATATCTTTTCTATATTCTACATCTTTCTCGTCTTTTTGGTTCTGTCTTTCCATTTTCTCTTCCAATCCCTTTATTGTCTTAATCATCAATATTTTACATTCCCTTTCTGTCAAATCCATTAATTCTTTATAGGAGGAATTGTCTTTAAAAATTGCCTCATGCTCCTTTGGGGGAGTTGCTCTAATTTGGTTATTCATGGTGCCTGAATTTTTCTTTCGGTTCCTCCTCATGTGTGCTTTTTTCTTGTTCACTTTCTTGTGCATCTTTTTTCTTCACACTTCCTCCTTTGCTTTGAGTTACCTTGTGTCAGAGTTTAGGTGAGGAAGAGGCCTCTTGGTATGGGGTTAGTAGGCAGAGAAGGATTACAGCAAGGAAAGAGAAGCAAGAGGAAAGGAGAAAAAGAAGAGGAAAAGAAAATAAAAAATAAAAACAGGGGAAAGTGTAGGAGAAAATCAAAATGAAGACAAATAAGAGAAAGAAGGGAAAAAACAAGCCATGGCAGGGGAATAAAGGGAGATTAATGGAAGAAAGTTGAGGAACAGGCAAGATGGAGGACAGTAAGGGAGGATGTAAGTGATAGAAGAGATGTTGTTGTTCAACACAGTGCTAAGGCCACTCTTATAGCTTAAGGGTTGTGAGGAGCTGAGCTGGGTGGGTTCCTCAAAAATAGGCCCTCCTTACTTGTCAGTATAGAGCCAGACTCTACCTCTGCCAAAAATTAGGAAGAGAAGAAAAAGATAAAACACAAGACCCAAGAAGGAAAAATTCAATAAGGAAGAAAGGAAAGGAAAAAAAAAGTAGAATAGTTCTCTAGCATGATCTTCCTATTACTTTCTTCCTTGGGCCAAGATTAGAGGCCTCCTGGCCTCTTTGAGGCAGGCTACTGCTGTGGTCAACCTGCTAGGCTTCCACTGTGTCACACCCACACTCAGTAAAGAAAGAGTGGAAAGAGAAAGAAAAGGAAAAAAAGAGTAAAAAATACATATACATAGATAAAGGAAAATTAAATGTACCATTGGATCAAATTAAGGGGAGGGAGGAAGGAGGGATAATGAAAGAAAGCAGAAAGGCAACAGACCAAGAAAAAGACAATGACAAAATAAGAAACGGGGTGGAGGTAATATCTTGGCTGATGCTGAAGTACTTTAAGTACTTTATGTGGTAGAGATGGGATGATTAGAAGGGACTCTATCAACTGGGAGAATGCCGTGGATTGTACTAGGGTGAGAGAATAGTTCAAGCTAGAATTCTGCAACCAACACCAAAAAAGTTAAAAGACGATAGAATTTCTTGCTCTTGTTGAATGTAAAAATGGAATATATGAGAAGATCCAACCTTACAACTTTGTAAAAAGCAAAGCACATCGAAACAAGATATTAGAAAAGGAAAACAAAACAACAACAGAAAAACACTAAGATAGCCTGATGTAAGCACTCTCAGCAGCCAATTGATGAAGGAATGAAGATAGAAAAAAATAATGACAATTTAAGTCAAATAAAAACAAGAGAAAAAAAGGCAACAGTAATCAAAAAAATTTTGTATACATATACATGAGGTAGGGATTCCATTTATGTCGTATACCTTCTGGACAACAGGTGGTGCTGTGAATTTGGGAGACAACACAGTTATTTACTACTCTCTGCTTCCCAGGCTTAGAGCAGTTTGCCAGCTTATTTGTTCATGGTGGTCCCCCGTCCACCTCAGCACTCAGCCCCCACAGATCTAGGATTCCAAAGTTCTCAACAGTTCCTCCGTTACAGGCCTGTGCAATCATCCGCATGGAGAGGGGGGTCCGTGGGCTTGTCTCTAGTGAAGGACCACTCCCTGGAGTCAGAGTCCTGACCCCCATGCCCTAAATCTCTAGCAGAATTTGGTGGCCAGATTGGATTGCTAGCTCCAGCAGCGCTAACGCAGGTGGCAAGCAGTGAAGTTTCCATAGGGGAAAAGTTCCTGGACAGAGAAAAGCCATAGTGGCAAAGGGCACCAGTAGAGTATAGAAGCAGTCATCTTGCTGGGTGCCCACGGGAACTGGCCCTTTTCCTGTATCAGGCTCAGGGATCCTGAAAAGTTTGAAGAGGTAGACACTTCCAAGAGGCGGAAAGGGGGCCAATTTGGGGTGCTATCTAGTGTGGCCACACTGCAGATTGGCAGCTGGAGAAACATCCATACAGGGGAAAGTTCCCAATCAGGGACACACCATTGTGGAGAATGGCATGCCATACCAAATTCCACTCAGGAAAGCACCATCTAGGCTCCCAAAAGGAGCATAAACTGCTAGAAATTGTCTCCCTGGACCTCGTTAGAGCATCCCCGGGCGACTGCTCCTACCACCACTACTGTGGTCTGGCTGAGCCACTGAAACTTACCCAGATGTGAAAGTTCTTTGAAGCTCTGGCCAAATCCAGCTATCCACTTCCATGCTGCACACTCTGAGCCACCGCTATACATCAATATTCCACACTGGAACTGATCCAGCCCTGTCTCTCTGCCCTTTTGCTCTAGAAAGGCTCAGCTAAACGTCCTTCCCATCCACCGTCATGCTCCACCTCCCTATCATTTTATTTTTGTTTCCTTGCAGTATTTAATGTTCTTTGTAAGCTGTTCCAGAATACTGCCCATGCTGAAGCAATGGTTGCTTTGCATTTCTCTAATCAATCTAACCCTTAGTTTCCTTCCCCCTTTTCCAAGAGCATACCCCAAACTGAAGAATGGCCCATTTAAATAAATAAAAATGGGGGGAAACGTGGGAATAGATAGGCTGAGACCCCATGGCCCCTTCAAAAGTCAGGGTAAAACCCACAGGTGGGCTACCCCTGTACTTTCAATTGAGAAGAAAGGAGTCTGAAGGTGCCCAGGCAGGGGAATGTCTACATGACTACCCCTGCATGGGGAAATTAGCAGTGCAGGTGAGCTGAAACCATCAACTAGTAGCTTAGGCTAGAGAAGCTGAGATGTCTGAGGAGATGAGACTTGCTACCCCATTTCTTGTTGCACAATTATCTGGCCTCTTCAAATAATCCACTACCCTATGTCCCTGTTTACCCTTTACCCACCCTTCCTGGGGGTTTTATCTCTCCTTTTTCATTTTTAACCTTGACTGCTCACTACTGACTGCTGTGCATTCTTGTACATATGCTCTGTTGTGTATACAATAAGAAGTTTCTGGGAAATAGGACAGGTGCTGCATTGTTTTCATGCTGCCACCCTAGGCATGAAATAGTGTATGCCCTTACAGGCTTTCAGTTTTATGCAGTAAGTTTGGTGTAAGTTTCATCCTTTCCTCAGTGCTGTCTCCCTTGCTGATCACCATATTCAATACTCTTTAAACATACCTGCTAGAATTGTGCTTAATTAAATCTCCATTAACCCCAATCTCTACATGTTGTGCAATTTAGCAGAAACATGGGAAAGCACCTTATGTGTCCTGGTAAAGACATCCCTGATTCTGGGCTGTCATGTGCTACAGGAAATAATAGCACTGGTGAAAGATATGTGTCACACAGGGTAAGTGGAGGAAACAGGAACATATTACATTTCTATCACATAGGAAATAAGAGTTTTATAAATTGCATACTTTAAGAGTTTTAACAAAATGAGACTCTTTTAGCATGTGATACTGTCCAAATTGCTCTTAATGTTCTATGATGCTCAATTCATGATAATTTTAGTACTGGGAAGCCAAGTCATCAGCATAGTGGACATGGTGACTGTGAGCTTTGTCTAAGACAGCTGTGTGCTTTTAGAGGGCACTTCATCCGTTTTTTTTTCCTTAATTTTTCCAGTTGTACCATGGGGGAAATAATTCTTTTTCCAAGGACATTGTTGGAACAAATGGGAGAATATTAACAAAGTGCTCTAAGCTCTGCAAGAACAAATTAGCTCATCAGCATGGAAGAAAGAATGGAGCACACTGCTTTTCTTAGAAATACTGTTATCTTTAAACTTTTTATTCAAGTCTTGCAATTAAAGACATATAAGCGCACTAGGGAGTTAACTTAGCATGTTTCAGCTATAGGATTCTAACAATGAGTACTGCATTTTGTGAATAGGGGATATGAGTACCAAAGACTGGGGAATGAAATCCCATAGGGATTACTGGACAAGACTCCAAGGAAAAGCAACCAAAGGAGACAGATTAAGGTTGTTAATTATTAAAAAAAAAATCTTTAGATTTTCTTGATCAATAATCAATCATTTGGATGCCTATGTACATTAGTCAATATTCAGATGATGTGTGGGTAGGAATATTATCAAAGGTGTTAAGATAAGAGGGTTTCTTTTTTCTCCAAGCCCCCAGGTAAAACCCTGGTTTAGGGTAGGCATGGTGGCTGACACCTGTAATCCCTAAAACTTTGGGAGGCTGAGGTGGGAGGATTTCTTGAGGCCAGGACTTCAAGGCTATCCTGGGAAACATGATGAGACCCCATCTCAAGGGGAAAAATGATAGCCCCCCCAAACCCCGACTTATTTGGCTTTTGAAGAACAGTGCAAATCTACAAGATATTAGACAATTAGCTTTGTATTATAGCTTTTCTGAGCTTTACCCTTCCAGTGTTTCCCTGTAGTTAACTGACACTTACTTTTGTGACCTGATTTCTGTGGGAGCTGCGTGCTGATACACTTTATGCATCAAAGAATTTTTTATGTCTTTCAGACTTTGAATTGTAGTTAATAGCCCCTGTGCCTAAACTCTTGGTTAGAGATGATAGATGAGAAAGGGGAAGACTTCTTTCAGGCCTCCTGGCTGAGCAGTAAGTAATGGCTCTGCATTTAGAGAATCATGTATTTCTATATGAATACATTTATAAAGCAAGCCTTGTCTATCAGAAGACAATGTGGATGACTGAATAAACTTTCAAGAGAAACTTGAACAAGAAAGTGTTTTGCAGAAATAACAGAGTGGTAATATTTTCCCTTTAAACATAAAAATTGTATCATGAAACCCAGTATGCACAGTCTTCTAGGCTGCTTATTGTATTCTGAGTTTGAGAAATAGGCCCTAGTAGATTTACCCATGTTTAGTATTTTCTCAAATGAAATGCTGACTACTACCCATTTAATTTGAGGTAAAAACTTCACCAAGGCAGAAGGACCATGTGTGGTCAGGATTTCAAGACCAGCCTGAGCAAAAGTGTGATCCCTGTCTCTATAAAAGTATAAAAAATTATCTGAGCTTGGTGGTGCCTGCCTATAATCACAGCTACTCGAGAGGTTGAAGCAGGAAGATCCTTGAGCCTGGAAATTTGAAGTTACATTGAGATATGATGATGCTACTGCATGGTAGTTGTGGCAATAGAGTGAGACTCTGTCTCAAAAAGAATTCACCTTGTTCAAAATTACCTAGGGGGCCCAAATTAAGAGGTCTTGTTGTTGCTTTAGGAAGCTTGATTGCCCAACTTCTCAGCTCCACTGGTGCCACAACTCTGAATTGTTTAGGGCAGGCAACTCTTTTATACTCAAGAAGATTTTGGTGGGGGGATAATTTTACTAAACCTAATACCTCTAGAAGCTCAATATCTTGGTATCTGAAAGATGCCACTAACTCCCAATCATCTCTCCAAAAGTTAGGACTTTTATTGTCAGTAGCTGGGCACTAGAATGCTGGTTGTATTATTATTATTAAGAAGAATCACTCAGTGATCCAGGCACTGGGACTGAAAGAAAGGCTGATTATATTTATATATAAATGAGGTGTAAATAATCTTAATGGCCAAACTACCACCAAATATGAAAGAAAGAAAGGATTGGCATATCCAATTATCACTATCTGTACATTAACCCTTGTTGTGAAAATACAGATTTATAGTGCTAAACTTTGAGCTAATGTCAGCTATGAAATTTTACCCTTATGAACAAAATTTGCATTAAATCTGAAAAATAAGCCTAAAAAATCCTTAACAAAACTTATGGCCTATCATTTAGGCTTGTGATTTTTCATTCATTATACAAGAAATTCATAAAGGCTAAAATAAAGGTAGACAGTAGATAAATGAATAAATGTAATTGGGGAATTTTAGTACAGCCTGGCATTAAAAGTCTTTAAAACACTAATTGTTATGTTTCATAAAGTAGAAGTCCTGACCTAATCTTATTTGATCTTCTTTTTATTTTCTTTAACAGTAATAATGAGACTTTCTTTGTTTGTGTGTTTCTTTGATTTTATTGAAACATAGCTGTGTACATTAATGCAGTCATGGGCTGCAGTATGCTGGTTTTATATACAATTTGAAATATTTTCACCACACTAATAAATCTGTAGCCTTTATATATACCAACAGCACTCAAGCTGAAAAAGCAGTCAAGGACTCTATTCCATTCACGGTAGTGCCAAAGAAGATGAAATATTTAGGAGTTTACCTAACAAAGGATGTGAAAGATCTCTAGAAAAAGAACTATGAAACTCTAAGAAAAGAAAT
>NW_003852634.1:497424-506242 GCF_000181295.1 Otolemur garnettii | reverse complement strand
AACTGGTTAACATAGGCTTCATGGTATTTTCTCAGTTATTGTGTTAAGACATTTATATTCTACATTTAGAAAGATTCACATGTACCCTTGTAAGATGGACCATAGGTGTGGTCCCACCAATCACCCTCCCACCACCAATCCTCCTCCCTCCTTTCCCCTCCCTCACCCCAGTCCCCATATTATTGGGATATAATTGGGCTATAGTTTTGTATGAAAGCTATAAACTAGTTTAATAGTAGGGCTGAATACATTGTATACTTTGTCTTCCATTCTTGAGATACTTTCCTAAGAAGAGTATGTTCCAGTTTCCTTCACATAAACATGAAGGAGGTGAAGTCTCCATCTTTCTTTAAGGATGCATAATATTCCATGGTATACATATACCACAATTTATTGATCCATTCATGGATTAATGGGCACTTGGGCTTCTTCCATGACCTCACAATTATGAATTGGGCTGCAATAAACATTCTGGTACAAATATCTTTGTTTAATGTGATTTTTCGTCTTTTCGATATATACCTAGTAGAGGAATTGCAGGATCAAATGGCAGGTCCATTTTTAGTTCTCTAAGTGTTCTCCAAACATCTTTCCAAAAGGGACGTATTAGTTTGCATTCCCACCAGCTGTTTAGAAGTGTTCCCCTTTCTCCAGATCCATACCAGCATCTCTGGTTTGGGGATTTTGTGATATGGGCTAATCTTACTGACGTTAGATGATATCTCAAAGTAGTTTTGATTGGCATTTCTCTGATGATTAATGATAATGAGCATTCTTTCATATGTCTGTAGGACATGTGCCTGTCTTCTTCAGAGAAGTTTCTCTTCAAGTCCCTTGCCCACCCTGAGAAGGGATCACTTGTTTTCTTTCTTGCTAATACTTTTTATAGTTTCATGTCTTAAATTTAAATCTTTAATCCAGTGAGAGTCTGTCTTAGTTAATGATGAAAGATGTGGGTCCAGTTTCGATCTTCTACAGGTCGCTAATATGCTTGAGTTCTCTGTGGATTCTGGTTATTAAACCTTTGTCAGAGACATGAACAGCAAATATCTTCTCCCATTCTGAGGGCTGTCTGCTTGCTTTACTTAATGTGTTCTTGGCTGTGCAGAAGCTTTTTAGTTTGATCAGGTCCCAGTAGTGTACTTTTGGTGCTGCTTCGATTGCCTGAGGGGTCCTTCTCATAAAATTTTCACCCAGGCTGATTTCTTCAAGTGTTTTCCCTACACTTTCTTATAATACTTTTGTAGTTTCATGTCTTAAATTCAAATCTTTAATCCAGTGAGAGTGTATCTTACGTAATGATGAAAGGTGTGGGTCCAGGTTCATTCTTCTAGAGGTCATTGGCCAGTTCACACAGCACCATTTTTTAAATAGGGAATCTTTTTCCCACTCAGTGTTTTTAATTGGCTTGTCAAAGATCAGATAATGGTAAGTAGCTTGGTTCATCTCTTGGTTCTCTATTCTGTTAATTACATCTACCTCTCTGTTTTTGTGCCAGGAGCATGCTGTGTTGATCACTGTCGATTTATAATATAGTCTGAGGTCTGGTAGCGTGATTCTGCCTGCTTTGTTTTTATTTCTGAGTAACATCTTGGATATTTGAAGTTTTTTCTGATTCCATATAAAATGGAGTATTATTTGTATGAGATCTTTAAAGTATGACTGTGGGGCTTTAACAGGGATTTCATTAAAATTATATGTTGCTTTGGGTAGTATGGACATTTTAACAATGTTGATTTTTCCCAACCATGAGCATGGTATATTTTTCCATTTGTTAACATTTTTAGCTATTTATTTTCTTACAGTGTCATAGTTCTCTTTATAGAGATCTTTCACATCTTTTGTTAGGTAATATCCCAAATATTTCATCTTCTTTGGTACTACTGTGAATGGAATAGAGTCCTTGACTGTTTTTTCAGCTTTGATGCTGTTGGTATATATAAAGGCTACCAATTTATGAGTGTTGATTTTGTAGCCTGAGATGCTTCTATATTCCTAGATCACTTCTCAGAGCTTTGTAGTAGAATCCCTGGTGTTTTCGAGATATACAATCATATCATCTGTGAAGAGCAAAAGTTTGATCTCTTCTGACCCTATATGGATACACTTGATGCTCTTTTCTTCTCTAATTGCAATGGCTAAAACTTCCATTACAATGTTAAAGAGCAGTGGAGACAATGGGCAACCTTGCCTGGTTCCTGATCTGAGTGGAAATTATTTCAATTTAACTCCATTCAATATAATATTGGCTTTAGGTTTCCTATAGATGGCCTCTATCAGTTTCAGAAATGTCCCTTCTATACCCATTTTCTTAAGTGTTCTGGTCATGAAGGGGTGTTGGATATTATCAAAAGCTTTTTCTACATCAATTGAAAGAATCATACAGTCTTAGTTTTTTAATTTGTTTATGTGATGAATTACATTTATGGATTTTCATATGTTGAACCAGCCTTGGGACTCTGGGATAAAACCTACTTGGTCGTGATGTATATTTTTTTGATGTGTTGCTGGCTTCTGTTTGTTAGGATTTTGTTGAATATTTTCGCATCAATATTCATTATTGAATTGGTCTATAATTTTCATTTCTTATTGGGTCTTTTCCTGGTTTGTTGATCAAGGTGATGTTTGCTTCATAGAACGTATTGGGTAGTGTTCCTTCTTTTTCTATATTTTGGAAAAGGTTAAGTAATATAGGCTCTAGTTCCTCTTTAAATGTTTGGTAGAATTCTGTCTTGAAGCCATTTGGTCCCGGGCTTTTCTTTTTAGAGAGATTTTATATAGTTGATGCTATTTCAGAACTTGATATAGGCCTGTTCAACATTTCCACTTCATTCTGGCTAAGTTTTGAAAGGTGGCGTTCTTCCAAATATTGGTCAATTTTCTTCAGATTTTCATATTTCTGAGAATAAAGTTTCTTGTATTATTAATTAAGCATTTGTTGAATTTCTAAGGAGTCTGTTGTTATTTTGTCTTTACCATTTCTGATTGATGACATTAGAGATTTTACTCTTTTTTTCTTGGTTAGGTTGGCAAAAGGTTTATCTATTTTATTGACCTTTTCAAAAAACCAACTTTTTGACTTATTGATCTGTTCTATAATCCTTTTGTTTTCAATTTCAGTTAATTCTCCTCTAATTTGGGGTATTTCTTTTGTTCTACTTGATTTGGGATTGGAATTTTCTTTCTTTTCCAGTTGCTTGAGATGTCCCATTAAGTTGTTAACTTCCCCTCTTTCCGTTCTGTTGCGGAAGGTTGCAGTGCTATAAATTTCCCTCTTAGGACTGCCTTTGTAGTATCCCAGAGGTTCTGGTAACTTGTGTCTTCATTATTGTTTTGTTCCAAAAATTTGGTAATTTCCTTCTTGATCTCATCTCTGACCCATCCGTCATTCAGCATAAGGTTATTTAGCTTCCAGGTTTTTGCATGAGTCTGCAGATTCCTGTTGTTACTGAGTTCAACTTTTATTCTATGATGGTCTGAGAAGATGCATGAAATAATTTCTATAGTTTTAAATTTAATGAGGTTAGACTTGTGACTTAAAATGTGGTCAATTTTGTAGTATGTTCTGTAAGCTGATGAAAAAAACGTATATTCAATTTTGTTAGGATTAAATGTTCTGTAGATATCTGTCAAATCCAAATGGTGAATGGTTAAGTTTAAATCTAAAATTTCTTTGCTGAGCTTCTTGTTGGAGGATCTATCCATCACTGTCAAAGGAATATTAAAATTTCTGACTATGATGGAACTGTGAGAAATCAAGTTGCTCAGGTCTATTAGAATATCTCTTATAAATTAAGGTGCATTCTGATTGGGTGTATAAATATTGATAATTGAAATCTCATCGTATTGAGTGTTACGCTTAACAAATATAAAGTGACCATCTTTATCCTTGCTTACCTTTGTTGGTTTAAAGCCTACTGTATCTGCAAATAAAATTGCAGCACCTGCTTTATTCTTTTTTTCATTTGCCTGGAATATAGATATCCCTTCACACTGAGTATATATTTATCTTTTAAGGTAAGATGAGTTTCTTATATGTGGCAGATACCTGGTCTGAGTTTTTATATCCTCTCAGCCAACCTGTCCCTTTTTAGAGGACAATTTAAGCCATTCACATTAATTGATAATATTGATAAGCCTGGTAAAATTTTGGGTGTCAAGTTTTTCAAATGTTCAGTGGACATTTTTAATCCTTTGCCACTGTGGAAGTTGGAATTTGATCAATAGTTTCTGAGTGAGTTTACTTTTTTGGTGGAGGATTGCATTGGTCATTATGGAGGATAGGTCTGAGAATTTACTGGAGAGCTGGTTTAGTTATGGCAAATTTCTTAAACATGTGAATGTCATTAAATTATTTAATTTCTCCATCATAGATGAAACTCAGTTTAGCTGGATAAAGGATCCTGGGTTGCAAGTTGTTTTGTTTTAGGAGATTAAAAGTTGATGACCATCCTCTTCTAGTCTGAAAGGTTTCAGGAGAGAGATCTGCTGTCATTCTAATATTCTTCCCCTTGTAGGTTCTGGTTTTCTTACATTTGGCTGCTTTTAGAATTTTCTCTTTCATATTAACTTTAGTGAAGTTAATTATGATGTGCCTGGGGGATGTCTTATTTGGGTTGAGTCATGCTGGGGTTCTGAAACTGTCTACTATCTGAATTTCAGAATCTCTTGGCATATCTGGAAAGTTTTCTTGTATAATTTCATGAAGAAGAGCCTTTTTATGAAGCAACTTCGTCACCTTCAGGGATTCCTATAAAGCAAATATTAGTTTTCTTTGAATTATCCCAGAGTTCTCTAAGAGAATCATCTGTGTTTGCTCGCCATTTCTATTCCTCTTTGAGTACATGGGTGCATTCAAAAACTTTATCTTTAATGACAGAGATCCTTTCTTCTGCCTGCTCCATTCTGTTAGCGAGGGTTCTACCATATTTTTCATATCTTTGATGCTGCAAACTCTTGCCTCAATGTGTCCAAATCATTGGTCATTTTTATCTTTGAAGTCATTGAATTCTTGAGACATCTTTTGAATAATTTGAAATTGCAATTCCCTCCTTTCCTCCATTCTGTCAATCTTATTTGCTATCCATGCTCTGAACTTGATTTCTGACATCTCAGCCATCTGTTTATCGATGGGGTATTAAGTTGCATCTGACATGTCTTTTCCTGGGGGGGGGGTTGATCTACTCTGTTTATTCATGTTACTGGAGTATCTCTGCTGATGCCACCCCATGCTTGATTTCCACAATTTGGCTTTTCTTTTAGAGCTTTGCCAAGGACCCATACAGTGCTATGGCCTGAGAAACTGGGGGCCTCCTTGGTTTGGTGGGGCTAAGTTTCTCTGTCTTATTTTTAGCTGGTCTCTGTTCTACTCTAGTAAGTCAGTTACTCTGGGTTGACGTCTCAGCTGTGGAGATATACCAGCAATTAACTTACCCTGCCCTCCACAGACAGCAATTGGAAAATGAAAATCACACGTTCCCACAAGCACACACCCAGGTAGCACTTTGGATAGTCCTTGGGTGACTCGCCCAGTTCAAGAGGTCCAAATCAATTATCCCATTCAGCACTGGTCTCAGGTAGGGGAGCTAAAAAAGTCTCTGGAAAGTAGATAGCAGGGGTCTGCTGGCAGCTCAGGTATGACTGGCTCCAGTGCTTCAAGAAGTCAGAAGGACCAACCCAGCAAATAAATTAGTCTGGGAAGGTTGATGCCTCCTTCCCCACCTTGCACCTCTGTCACACCCAGTCACTGGTAACCTCAGTGGGGCTGGGCCTGTGATCCAGTTCACCTTAATGAGCAGATGCCTCAGGGGTTTACACCTGCCTGAGTCAGAGAGATCTAAGCCTCTTCAGCAAGGTCTCTGTTCTCAGCCACAATCCAGCAGGGGGAGTTGGGGTCTGAAAACCTCAGGTGCTTAATGGAGTAGGGGAGCTTCACTCAGTTCCAGCCCCACCCCTGACTGATGTTGCTGGCAAAACAGCACGACTTCTCAGAGTTTGTTTCTGTCCTGGTTATCAGACATTGCTTGAGGTGACAGAAACCATGACTCAGTTCTGGGCAGTGGCAAACAGTTGGAGCTCACATTGAGCTGTCAGTTCCTGCCTCTGCCTGCCTGCCTGTCTTTGTCTCAGCTATGATCCCCTGGGAGCCAGGTGCACCAGCCCCTCCCTGGAAGTTTACCAGCTCTAGTCCCTGAGCTCCTTTACTCACATCCCAGATCCATCCACCAGTAGCTGCCACCGGAGAAGGTGCCTGGCTTCCACTGGTTGCCCAGAGAGACAGGGTGTGTCTGTCCAGGATAGTGGCCCCAGGGGCGTGAGCCTTATTGTTCCTGCCACTGCTGTTGTTCTATGCCTGGGGGTAGTGCTGCCACTCCTTCATGGTTCTCTCTCAGCTGACCATCCTCTCCTTACTCCCATGCCACAGAATCAGCACAGCCAAGTCAGGACCCTTCCTCTGTCCACACCTCTCAAGAAAATGCCCAAGAATCTGGACTCCATGGGGGACAGGCTTTTAGACCTCATGGTGAGAGTGAAGGGGAGTGCTGGGAGTTCAGAGTTGCAGGTAGAGAATATATACAGTTTTATGCCTAGCAGGAGAGCGCCATGGCACCCTAATATGGGTAGGAGGTCCAGTTTTTAGAGGATCTCCCCCGTGGGATAGAAGGGGAGGTCATTTGGACTCTGCTCGCTTGTTTGTATGGAGTTTACTGTGAGCCCTTCTTATGGGGGAGGGGACTCCTATCCGCTTGACAATGGATTCATAACCTTTTGTTTGTATCTTTGGTGTCACAGCTTGCCTCAGCAAGGTTGATATGCGTTTTTCAACCTTCTCTGTTGGCTTAGCTCCAAACCATTGGCTTACTTGCTAAACTTCTGTCTTTTAACTCTCCTTCTGGATGGGAGCCTCTGTGGAAAACTTGTTGCAGTCAGCCATCTTACCTCCATCTCATCCTTACTTGATCTTCTCAATTATCTGTAGTGCTTTCAGGAACCTCTATGACAGACAACAAGTTTTACACTGTTGTTCAATTCCCAATTTGAAGACTTTGGTCCCAGTGTATTGAATCACCCTCTCAAATTTTAGATACCTGATGGAGGAATAGTTTAAAGTTCAGAAAATCCTTAAATTGTTATTTAAGAAGAAATGCATCATTTTAAAAATGCCTCTGATTTTTAGCCTTAATTTTAACAACATGATAGCAGAATTTTGTACAGATATACTGCACATATACACATTTATAAATGTACATACACATAAGCATCAAAAGTAGTCTGATTCGCATCACTAAATAGAAACTATAGATATGATTATTAGTCTTTCTAGGGGAATTAAAGACTCCAAGAAAGTCTTCTGAATAACCTTTACCTGGTAAAATAAATTAAACAACATTTTTAAAATATTTAGAATTTTAAAGATGGGGGTATAAATAAAGAAAGAAAAATTGGCTTGAATTAACTGCTGCCAAATTAATACATTAATTAATTTACTGAGTTCAGTCAGTAAATCAAATAATATAAAGTCTTGAAATATTTGCACAGCAAGTATATGATGGAATGTTTTCAAATTGTGACAGTTTTGATCCAACATGGTGACTTATTTTGAAGATAAGAATGGTTTCCAACATTGAACTCTGTAAGCTTCCAAGAAGATGGTAGGTCCTGGGAACAAAGACAAGAAATTCATAGGTAAGCTGAACACTGTAAATATTTACAAGTTAATATCCATTTGACAATAATATGCAACCACTATGAACAGTATAGATTGCACTAAAGAATGTTAAGTGAAAGAACTGGATATAAGATGCTGTAGTTATTTTTTAATCTCAAAAATGTACCTGGAACAAAGTATTGAGGAAATATATTGAAAGTAGTGGATTCATGGGTAATTTATTGTCATTTTCTCTACTTTCTATTTGAATTTTCCATATTTTCTTCAGTAAATATATGAATTAATAATTTAAAATATTTATTTTTGAAACCCACGCAGAAATCACATGAGCTTTGAAATTGGACAATTCTGAATTTGAATTCTAGCTTTGACTCTTGGGCAAATAATGTCAATAGACCTTAGTTTTCATATGTATAAGATAGGCATATACTTTATCTGACATACAGTAGACCGTGAAATAGCTTCCGGGTGTTCTCAAAATATGGCCCCTAGGCCACATGAGGCCTGCCTAGGACATTTATCCAGCCTGCTGGGTGTTTTTGCTGCCGCTTCCTGTCCTGCTTAGCAGATGACTTGTCCTGGGGCCCACAGTCTGGCCTTCCTACGGTCTGAGCGACAGTGAACTGGCCCCTTGTTTAAAAAGTCTGAGGACCCCTAGTTCTGGAAAATAACTCAACCTTATACATTGGGCCTTTAAAAAAATTCATGCCAGTAATTTTTCTCTTACAATTAAGGAGAAAATTTATGTTCAATGATATTATTCACATTATACATAACAATTGAAAATTGGATAAAATCTTAATGTTGGATAGCTGAGAAGTAGTTAAATAAACAACAGTACCTTGAAATAATGAGTAATTTCTTTCAGTATCAGTAAAAAAGCAGAATTTAAAACAGAAAATAGTAAACTTTTAATGTTTAACAAATATATATTAATAGAAAATATTAGAAAGGATGTCATAAAATGTTAATAAGTTATCTTTAGGTGGGAGGATTATGAGTGATTTTAATTACCTTTACAGAGTTTTCACTTTTTTATTATGAATGTATTTAACATACTTTAGATACTGGTGCCACTATGTTGTCTAGTCTGGCCTTGAGTTCCTAGGCTCACACAATCTTCCCACCTCAGATTCCTAAGTAACTGGG
>NW_003852634.1:489777-496494 GCF_000181295.1 Otolemur garnettii | reverse complement strand
GGGGGGGGGCAATATGGCCAACAGACAGCAGCCTCTGACAAAAGCTCCTGTCCAAAGGGAAGGTTAATATCCAGAAAATACCCAATAAAGTTGAAGTCTGAGAGCCCAGCCAAGAGAGAAGAGTGATATCTGCAGGACACCTCTGCTGAAGCAATCTGAGACGTCAAGAAAGCAATCTCCAGGTACATAATACATCCCTAAGGAAAAGTCTCCGTTCCCTACCCCAGGAAAGTTGTGCTATTTCTCTTTGTTTTCTCTCCATCTGCTCCTGTGAGTTTTCTACAGGCAAGCGGTGAACTGAGGACCTATTATCTCACTCATGTGTGAGAGTTGCAGGAAGGGGGTTCCACTCCTTTAGAGAGATCCTGCTGAGATTCTGAACACTCTCTCACTAGGCAGAAAAACTGAGCAAACGTTTTCAATGCCACTTGGAACTTCAAGCCCACCCTTCCCCCCTTGCCTACAGAGACAGTGTGGGGGTGGGGGTGGGATGGGTTGGGAAGAGAAGCATCCGCACACTGGCAGGACCTAGAGCCCAGTCCTGGCCCTGCAGCCAGAGCTCTGTTAGACTCACATGCATTCCCTGGGCACGAGCGATCTCTGCTCCTGCGGCCTGAGACCTGAGAGAGCTGCGCAAGTCCTGTGGGTGGCCATCGAGTTCCCCACTCCCAGAAACCTACCTGGGTGGGCCCAGAACTGCTTTCTTGAGCCATGCAGGTCCTATGGGTGGCCACCAACTTCCCTGCTCCTGGAAATCAACCCAGGCAGGCCAGAAATGCTTTTTGAGCTGCGTAGGTCCCGCAGGAAGCTGCTGAGTTCTCTGGTCCTGGCAACAAACCTAGGCGGGCCCAAAACTGCCTGCTTGAGCTGCAAGGGTCCCACAGGCAGCCTCTGAGCTCCCCGCCCTTGGCAACTGACCCAGAAGGGCCCAGAACTGCCTGCTTGAGCCACCCGGGCCCCGGTGGCCCTGAATTCCCCACCCCCGGCAGCCAGGCAGGCCCAGAATTTCCTCCTAGAGCCACATGCACCTGGCATCCCTGCCTGGTGTGCCAAGAACTATGAAAGGATGGTCAGTTGAGAGAGAACCACACTAGAATGGTGGTCCCTGAGATGAAAAGCAATAGCTGCAGCAGCAAAAACAATAAGGCTCACACCCCTGAGGCTCCTCAGGAAAGACATGCTCTGCCTATCTTGGCAACCAGAGGAAGCTGGCATCTTCTCCAGTGGGAACCATTGACTGAATGGTTCTGATACGGAATCCAAATGGTATAAAGTCAGCATGGGGTGTAATCAGCAGGAAAACTCTGGTAACTTGAATAACCAGAGCAGATCAACTCCCCCAAGGGAGGATGGGGCAGATGCAATTGAAGTCCCAATCCATAAACAGATGGCTGAGATGTCAGAAATTGAGTTTAGAATCTGGATAGCAAAAAGATTAAAGGAATGGAGGAAAGGAGGGAATTAGAATCTCAAATTATTCAAAAGTTGTCTCAAGAATTCAATGATTTCAAAGATAAAATGACCAAAGATTACGAGACATGGAGGCAAGAGGTTGCAGCCCTTAAAGATCTGAAAAATATGGTAGAATCTCTCAGTAACAGAATGGAACAGGCAGACTAAAGGATCTCTGACACTGAAGACAAAGCTTTTGAATGCACCCAAGAGCTCAAAGCTGAAGAGAAATGGAAAGCAAAATGGATCACTCCTCAGGGAGCTCTGGGACAATTCAAAGAAAACTAATATTTGCCTTATAGGAATCCCTAAAGGTGATGAAATTGCGTCACAAAACACAGAGGCTCTTCTTCATGAAATTACAGAAAAAACTTTCTAGACATGCCAAGAGATTCTGAAATCCAGATAACAGACAATTTCAGAACCCCAGCCCAACTTAACCCAAATAAGACATCCCCTAGGCACATAATAATTAATTTCACTAAAGCCAATATGAAAGAGAAAATTTTGAAAGCAGTTAGTAGTAAGAAAATCATAAGCTACAAGGGGAAAACTATTAGAATGACTGCACAAATCTCTGCTGAAATCTTTCAGGCTAGAAGAGGATGGTCATTGATTTTAGTCTCCTAAATAAAATAAATTTCAACCTAGGATCCTGTATCCAGCTAAATTGAGTTTCATTTATGATGGAGAAATTAAATGCTTTAATGACATTCACATGTTGAAGAAATTTGTCATAACTAAACCAGCTCTTCAGGAAATCCTCAAACCTATCCTCCACAAAGACCAGTGCAATCCTCCACCACAAAAGTAAACTCATTCAGAAACTTTTGATCAAATTCCAAATTCCACAGTGGCAAAAGGATTAAAAATGTCTGCTGGACTTTCAAAAAACTTGACACTCCAAATTTTACCAGGTTTATCAATATTCTCAGTCAATGTGAATGGGTTAAATTGTCCTGTCAAGAGGCACAGGTTGGGAGCTGGGGGCAAGATGGCTGACAAGTACCAGCCTCTGGCAGAAGCTCCTGTTCAGAGGGAAGGATAAAGTCCAGAAAACACCCAACAAAGTTAAAGACTAGGAGCCTAGCTGAGAGGAAAGAGTCATACCTGCAGGACATCTCTGCTGAGGCAAGCTGCGACTCCTGGAGTGCAACTTACAGGTATATGGAACATCTGAAAGGAAAAGTGTCTGTCCCCTCCCCCAAGAGAGCTGTGTTTTTCTCTTTGTTTTCTCTTCATCTGCTCCTGTATGCTTCCTACAGGCGAGAGATGAACTGAGGACCTACTGTCTCACCCCACGTATGAGAGCTAAGGACAGTGGGGTCTACTCCCCTAGAGGGATCCTGCTGAGACTCTGAACACCCTCTTGCCAGGCAGAAAAATCGAACTAAAGTTTCCACTGCCATTTTGAATCTCCAGTCGAGCCTTCCTCCCTTCTTTACAGAGACAGTGAGAGGAAGCCCAAGAGTAGCGTCCCCCACCTGCAGAACCAAGTGCACTGTCTTGGCCCTATAGCTGCCCATTCCCCATGTAGCTGCTGCCTTTACCTGGCCCTGGGGTCGCCCCAGTGGAGCCGAGCTAGAACTGATCTGTAGCACATTCCCTGCATCACTTCTGCTGTTCCTCTGCCCCCTGGTCACCTTGGCAGGGCCAAACTAGGACTGATCTATCTGCACGTGTTCCCTGCAGAGCCACTGCTGTTCCCCTGGCCCCTGGTCACCCCAGCAGTGCCAAACTAGGACTGACCTGGCCGTGCACGTTACACGTACAGCCGCTGCCATTTCCCTGCACCCCAGTTGCCCCCAGCAGGGCTGAACTAGGACTGATCTGGCTGCTGCCATTCCAGTGACTCCCGGTGGCCCTGGTGGGGCTGAAGCAGGACTGATCCAGCCACTGCTGTTTCCCTGCCCCCTAGTGGCCCCAGTGAGTCTGAACAAGGACTGATCCAGCTGCTGCTATTCCTCTGCCCACCGGTCACCCTAGCAATGCTGAAGTAGAACTGATTCATCTGCTTGTGTACTCTGCACTGCTGCTGTCATTCCACTGCCCCCTGATAGCCCCAGTGGGGCTGAACAAGAACTAATCCAGCTGATGCTGTTCCTTTGCCCCCTGGTCGCTCCAGTGGGGCCAAATGAGGACTGATACTGCCACTGTCATTTCCCTGCCCCTCCCGGTTGCCCCAGCGGGTCCGAACTAGGACTGATCTGGCCAAGCAAGTGCCCCATGCCTGCTGCCACTACCGTTCCCCAGCCCGCTGGTCACCCTGGTGGGGCTGAACTATGACTGATCTGGCCACTGCATTTCTCCTGTCCCCTGGTTGTCCAAGCACCCAAGAACTGGGAGAAGATGACAGAAACACTCTGCTTCTGGGCAACCAGAAGAAGCCAGCACCTTCTCTGGTGGCAGCCACTGACTAAACGGTTTTGATAAGGTCTGCAAACAGGGTAAACTCAGCATGTGGTGGAATCAGCAGAAAAACTCTGGCAACTTGAATAACCAGAGTAGATCAGCTCCTACAATGAAAAATGGGGCAGATGCAATTGAAGACCCAATACATAAACAGATGGCTGAGATGTCAGAAATTGAGTTCAGAATTTAGATAATAAATAAGATTAACAGAATGGAAGAAAGGAGGGAATTAGAATTTCAAGAAATTATTCAAAAGATGTATCCAGAATTCAATGATTACAAAGATAAAATGACCAAGGATTATGGAACATTGAGGCAAGAGTTTGCAGCCCTCAAAGAACTGAAAAATATGGTAGAATCCCTCAGTAACAGAACGGAACAGGCAGAAGAAAGAATCTCTGACATTGAAGACAAAACTTTTGAACAAGCCCAAGAGTGCAAAGAGGAAAAGAAATGGAGAGCAAAAACGGATCTCACTCTCAGAGAGCTCTGGGATACTTTGAAGAAAACTAATATATGCCTTATAGGAATGCCTGAAGGTGATGAAGTTGCTTCACAAACCACAGAGGCTCTTCTTCATGAAATTATGAAAGAGATCTTTCTAGACATGCCAAGAGATCCTGAAATTCAGATAGCAGAAAGTTTCAGAACCCCAGCACGACTCAACATGAACAAGACAACCCTCAGGCACATCATAATTAAGTTCACTAACTTTAATATAAAAGAGAAAATTCTAAAAGCAGTTATATGTATAAGAAAACAATAACCTACAAGGGGAAGAGTATTAGGATGACTGCAGATCTCTCCGCTGAAACCTTTCAGGCTAGAGGAGGATGGTCATTGACTTTTAATCTACAACAAAATAACTTTCAACCTAGGATCCTGTATCCAGCTAAAAAGGAGTTTCAACTATGATGGAGAATTTAAATATTTTGATGACATTGACATGTTGAAGAAATTTGCCATAACTAAACCAGCTCTCTAGGAAATTCTCAAACCTATCCTCTTCTATAATGACCAGTGCGATCCTCCACCACAAAAGTAAACTCACTCAGAAACTTTTGATCAAATTACAACTTCCACAGTGGCAAAAGGATTAAAAATGTCCACTGGAATTTCAAGCAGTTTGATATCCAAAATTTTACCAGGCTCATCAATAATTTCAATCAATGTGAATGTCTTAAAATTTCCTCTAAAAAGGTGCAGAATGGCTGACTGGATACAGAAACTCTGACCAGATATCTGGTGTATTTAAGAATCGCATCTTACTTTAAAAGATAAATATAGACTCTGGGTGAAGGGATGGTCATCTATATTCCAGGCAAATAGAAAGCAGAAAAAAGCAGGTGCAGCAATTTCATTCACAGATACAATAGGGTTTAAACCAACAAAAGTAAGCAAGGATATCACAGATACAATAAGGTTTTAAACCAAAGAAAGTAAGCAAGGATAAGGATGGCCATTTAATATTTGTTAAAGTTAATACACAATATGACAAGATCTCAATTATCAATATCTATGCACCCAACTAGAATGCACCTCAATTTATAAGAGATACTCTAACAGACATGAGCAACTTGATCTCTCCCAGCTTCATCATAGTCAGAGATTTTAACACTCCTTTAGCAGTGTTGGACAGATCCTCCAACAAGAAGCTCAGCAAAAAAAATTTGGATTTAAACTTAACCATTTAGCATTTGGATTTGATGGATATCTACAGAACATTTCATCCTAACAAAATTGAATACACTTTTTTCTCATCAGTTCACAGAACATGCTCCAAAATTGACCACATTTTAGTTCACAAGTCTAACCTCATTAAATTTAAAACTATAGAAATTATTCCATGTATCTTCTTGGACCATCATAGAATAAAAGTTGAACTCAGTAACAACAGGAATTTGCAGTCTCGTACAAAAATATGGAAGCTAAATAACTTTATGCTGAATGACAGGTGGGTCAGAGATGAGATCAAGAAGGAAATTACCAAATTTTTGGAACAAAACGATAATGAAGACATGAGTTACCAGAACCTCTGGGATACTGCAAAGGCAGTCCTAAGAGGGAAATTTAATTTATAGCACTGCAAGCCTTTCTCAAGAAAACATAAAGAGATGAAGTTAACAACCTAATGAGACATCTCAAGCAACTGGAAAAAGAAGAACTCTCCAACCTCAAACCTAGAGTAAGAAAAGAAATAACAGAAATTAGGGCAGAATTAAATGAAATTGAAAAAAAAAAGGATTATACAATAGATCAATAAATAAAAAAGTTGGTTTTTTTTGAAAAGGTCAATAAAATAGATAAAACTTTGGCCAACCTAAACAAGAAAAAAAGGGTAAATCTCTAATCTCATCAATCAGTAATGGTAAAAATGAAATAACAACAAATGCCTCAGAAGTTAAAAAAATTCTTTATGAATACTACAAGAAACTTTATTCTCAGAGATATGAAAATCTAGAAGGAAATCGACTAATACTTGGATGCATGCCACCTTTGAAGACTTAGCCAGAATGAAGTGGAAATGTTGAATAGGCCTATATCAAGTTCTGAAATAGCATCAACTATATAAAATCTCCCTAGAAAGAAAAGCCCAGGACCAGATGGCTTCATGACAGAATTCTAAGAAACCTATAAAGAGGAACTAGTACCTATATTACTTAACCTCTTCCAAAATATAGCAAAAGAAGGAACCCTACCCAGCACATTTTATGAAGCAAACATCACCTTGATCCACAAACCAGGAAAAGACCCAATTGGAAAAGAAAATTATAGACCAATATCACTAATGAATATTGATGCAAAAATATTCAACAAGATCCTAACCAACAGAATCCAGCAACACATCAAACA
>NW_003852634.1:468421-488970 GCF_000181295.1 Otolemur garnettii | reverse complement strand
CCAGACGTCATACTATACTATAAATTGATAGTGATCAAAATAGCATGGTATTGGCACAAAAACAGAGAGGTAGATGTATAGAACAGAATAGAGAGCCAAGAGATGAATCCAGCTACCTACGGTTACCTGATCTTTGACAAGGCAATTAAAAACATTGAGTGGGGGAATAGATTCCCTATTTAACAAATGGTGCTGGATTAACTGGCTGGCGACCTGCAGAAGACTGAACCTAGACCCATACCTTTCACCATTACGTATGATACACTCTCACTGGATTAAAGATTTAAACTTAAAACATGAAACTACAAAAATACTAGAAGAAAGTGTTGGGAAAATACTTAAAGAAATCAGCCTGGGTGAAAATTTTATGAGGAGGACCCCCTAGGCAATTGAAGCAGCATCAAAAATACACTACTGGGACCTGATCAAACTAAAAAGTTTCTACACAGCCAAGAACACAGTAAGCAAAGCAAGCAGACAGCCCTCAGAATGGTAGAAGATATTTGCTGGTCATGTCTCTGACAAAGGTTTAATAACCAGAATTCACAGAGAACTCAAACGTATTAACAGGAAGAGAACTAGTGATCCCATCTTAGGGTGGACAAGGGATTTGTAGAGAAACTTCTCAGAAAAAGATAGGCACAAGGCCTACAGATATATGAAAAAATGCTCATCATCCTTAATCATCAGAGAAATGCAAATTAAAACTACTTTGAGATACCATCTAACACCAGTAAGATTAGCGCATATCACAAACTCCCCAAATTACAGATGCTGGCATAGTTGTGGAGAAAAGGGAACACTTCTAAACTGTTGGTGGGATTGCAAACTAGTGTGTTCTTTTTGTAAAGACATCTGGAGAATACTTGGAGAACTGAAAATAGACCTATCATTTGACCCTATAATTTCTCTATTAGGTATATATCCAGAAGACCAAAAATCACATTACAACAAAGATATTTGTATCAGAATGTTTATTGCAGCCCAATTCATAATTGTGAGGTCATGGAAGAAGCCCAAGTGCCCATCGAACCATGAATGGATCAATAAACTGTAGTATATGTACACCATGGAATATTATGCACCCCTAAAGAAGGATGGCAACTTTACCTTCTTCATGTTTACATGGATGGAGCTGGAACATATTCTTCTTAGCAAATTTTCTCAAGAATGGATGAAAGTATCCATTGTATTCAGCCCTACTATGAAGCTAACTTATAGCTTTCATAGGAAAGCTATAACCCAATTATAGCCGAAGAATAGGGGGAAAGGGGAGAGGGAGGGGAGGGGCTGGGAGAGGGTAGGGAGAGGGAGGGTGATTCATGGGATCACGCCTATAGTTCATCTTATAAGGGTACATGTGAATCTTTCTAAATGAAGAATACAAATGTCTTAACACGATAACTAAGAAAATGACATGAAGGCTATGTTAACCAGTTTGATGAAGATATTTCAAATTGTGTATAAAGATAGCACACTGTACCCCATGAAAGTATTAATGTACACAGCTATTATTCAATAAAAAGAAGAAATATTTATTGAATACTTACCATGTATCAGGCACTGTGCTAGAGACTAGTACTAAAATGTGAACATGATATAGTCACTATGCTCAAGGAGCTTACAATCTAATGAGGGAGATAGGCAGACAATATTAAAGCACAGAAGAAATGTCTCTCATAACATTATTATAGTACACAGAAGGGTCATATAGCTCAACTGTGTGGTTGGAGAAGGTGGGGGTTGGGAGGTTGCTGAGGAAGCTCCTAGTCAAGGGCATGATTGAGGGGCCGAAAGAAATAGAGTATGGTTTAAACACACAGTGTGGGCATAGGATTGTTGGAGAGGAAGCTTCAGACTTGGGCATTGTGAGATGAGCCTGGAGAGATGAATAAGGGCCAGATCATAAAAAGGATTGTAAACTGTGTTAAGGACTTCAGATTATACTGTGGCCAATAGAAGGCCATAGACAAATTTGGATTTTTCATCATTCTAGTTGAAATGCGGAAAATGAACTGGAAAGGGTACAATCTTGAAGGTAGGGAGACCAATTAAGAGTCTATTGTAGTAATAACTAGAGGTCACGGTAATTAGAATAGACAAAAGCTCAAGCTTCCAGAGATAAATAGGTATTATAAGCAACATGCCTTGGTGATTAATTGGATGGGGGTGAGAGAGAGGCAGAGAGAGAAAAACAGGAAATGGATCTTTTTATTCTGTTGGGATGAAGTTGAAAGGGCCTTGGTTACTCAGGTTTGGATCTCAGGGCAGAGTTCTGGGCTAGAGATACAAGACACGCATGTATTTGTTATCAGCCTATACATGGTTTTTAGCCAAAGAATGGATAATTTCCCCTCAAAATAAGTAGGGTAATGATCAGAAAGAAACCTAGGAAAGTTTAAGAAGGCACAAAAATTAAGGAGGCTTATGGTGGTAGAGGGGAAGGAAGGAGGGTGTAAGGAGAGACAGGGAAGTTTCCGTTTTGCTTCCATTTTAAAATTTAAATACAGTAAAATTAACTTTTGCTTAGTATACAGTTCTGTGAACTTTTGTAAATGCACAAACTCTCGTAATCATCAACATAGATAGAATGTGGGACCTCCTCTCACTCCTAACCCGGGTCATACTGATGTGTTTTGCTCCCTATAATTTTGTCTTTTCCAAAATGTCATACAAATGGAAATATACAGTATTGATCCTCTTGAGACTTTTTTTCAATAAACATAATGCATTCAAGATTCTTCCATATTGTTGCAAGTATCAGTAGTTCATTCTTTTTTGTTGTTGTTGAATTGTATAGTTTGTTTATTCACATATTGAAGTATATATATTTTGATTTCTAGTTTAGGGCTATTACAAAAAGAGTGAACAAATATTTTCATTTCCCTAGGGGAAATATTCAGTATTGGGATTACTGGGTTAAAGGTGTTTGTTTAACTTTATAAGAAACTTTATAAGGAACTGTCAAACTGTTTTTCAAGTTTTCCCAAGATAAATACATGAGATTTTTGATTGTTCCACATCCTTGTCAGCACTTAGTATCATCATAATATTATTTAAAAATTTTATTAATTCCAGTATTGGTGTAATGGAATCTCTTATGGTTTTAATTTACATTTTACTAATGGCTAGTGATGGTAAGCATCTTTTCTTGTGCTTTTTTGCCATTTGTATATTGTTTTTGATGAGGTATGCATTCAGATACTTTGCTCATTATTTATCATGTTGATTTTCTTCTCTCATGTTTGAGTTTCTAGAGCACTTTACATATTATAGCTATAAGTCTTTAATCAGATTGTATTTTACAAATATTTTCTCCAGATCAATGGCTTGTTGTTCTCTTAACACTGTTATTTGCAGAGTAAACATTTTTAATTTTGTTGAAGCCTAACTTGTAATTTTTTTCTTTTATGTATCTTACTTTCAATGTAATATTCAAGACCTCTTTGCCTAACTAAATGAAGGTTTTCTACTGTGTATTCTTCCAAGAACTTTATAGTGTTCCATTTTAAATTTAGGATTATTAACTATTTTGAAATAAATTTTGTATATGCTATAAGGTATATATGGCAAGAAAATGCCCAGTTATTCCAGTACCATTTTTTAAAGACTGTTTTCTCCATTTAATTGACATTACACTTTTGTGGGAAAATATTATTTGACATTCTTTATGTGGGTCTATTTCTGAATTATATTTTCTGTATTTTTTAATTTTCTGCAATTAGAAGTATGAAATTACAGTATGTCATTCAAAATGGGTAGTTTGAATACTTTAACTTTGTCTCAATTTTTCAAAATTATTTTGGCTGTTCTAATTCTTTTACTTTTCTTTATAACTTTTAGGATCAACTTGTCTATATCTATAAAAAATCCTGCTGAAATTTTAATTGGAATTGTGTTAAACCTCTATTTCAATTTGATGAGAACTGATATCTTAACTATATTGAGTCTTCTGACCATGAACATGACATGTGTCTCTATTTATGTAGGTCTTCTTTGATCTCTTTTATAAGAATTTGTAGGCTTCATCATGCAGATCCTGTATATTATTTGTTAGATTTATATGTAGCCATTTAATTTTTTTACAGTTATAAATGATATTTTGTTTATAATTTTGGATTCCCAAATGTGCACTGATAATGTATAAAAACACAATAAATGTTTGTGTGTTGATCTTGTGTGCCATGAACTTGCTAAATCACCTTATAAGTTCTAACAGTTTTTGTACATTATCTACATATGTAATCATATTATTTGCAAATAAGGATAGTTTTATTTTATTTTTTCTAATTGGAGTGCCTTTTATTTATTTCTCTAGTCTTTAGTTATTCTTTAATTATAATATGGGATAGGAGTGATATGGAAGAAAGTCTAAAGTTGTGGTTAGTGGAAGAAAGAACTATCAGTAACTAGGTAAGTAGTAAAGAGAAATCAGGTTAGTTGAAGCTAGAGACCACAAATTTATTTTTTTAATTTTTTTCATAATTTAATTTTAAAAATTTTATTTCTTTATTATTAAATGATAGCTGTATACAAATTTATAATTTCAGTTTTGTTATTTGTAATCAGTTGTAATCAATAATTGTAACCAATTGCATTATTTGTAGTAGTTGGCAGCAGAAATAAGGTGCAGGAATAGAGAAGGGAGATATTTGGATTGAATCTAGAATTCAGGGTTTTGGTAGATAGGGCAATGGAGTTAGTGAGATAAGAATATTGGCAAAAGAGAGATTGAAGTGTCTAGGCTGGAGAGAGAAGGGACTTAACCATGTAAAAATCTTTATCTTTACTTATGTTTTTGGTATACTTTTTGTAAGTGTTTTTTCCTATATATAGATATATTTTAATATCTAAAAGTTTAAAATTAAAAATATAATTGTATTATGTTTTCAAAGTTCTTCCATGTTGTAACATGCATCTTTGATTGCCAAATCGTATTCTTGTGTAGATATGCCACATTTTATTTATCAGTGGATGCATATTTGGGTTATTTCCACTTTGGGCTATTATGAATAATGCTATGAATATTCATTGCCATATTATTCATCATTTTTCTTGGTTATATGCTTAGGACTTGAATTGCTAGGTCATGTAGTAATTTTATGTTTAGCATATTTTAATATGCCAAACTTTTGCATTGCCAAACTACTTTCCAAGTAATTATATCATTTAACATTCCCACCAGCAATATACAAAGGTTCTTATTTCTTTACATCCTTGCCAACACTTGTTATTATCTGTCTTTTTGATATAGCAATCCTAGTGAATGCTAAGTAATATTTCATTGTAGTTTTAATTAATTTCCCTAATGGCTAAAGATGTCAAGGATTTTTTTATATATTCACTGGTCATTTGTGTATTTTATGTGGAGAAACGTCTATTCAGATCCTTTTTCTTATTTAACTTTTTAAGCATTGGAGTATAAGAGTTCATTAGATATTCTGCATACAAAAATCTTATCATATATATGAATTTCAAATATTTTCTTTCCAAGGACCATATATTTTAAGATTTCATTTATATGAAATATCCAGAATAGGAAAATTTACAAGGACAGAGTGATTGTCTAGCAGTAGGACTGGGAGGAATGGGGAATGACTGCTAGAGTAGATGAGTTTTCTATATGGGGTAATGAAAATGTTAAAAAAATTAATTTGGGTGATGGTTGCACAACTCTGTGAATATACTAAATGCCCTGGAATTGTATGGTTTAGGTAGTTGCATTATGTGGCATGTGCCCTGAATCTCAATAAAGCTAGTAAATATACTTTCAAATTTAAACTGCATTCACAGACTCTACTAATTATTCTATAAAATAATCATTTTTAATGGTTTCACAATATTTCACCATGATGTACCAGTATATTTCACCATTCTTCTATTGCTAGATATTTAGTTTTGTTTCAAATTTTCTGTTTTTACAATAAATTGATAATAAATAGTTGTACAGTTTGTTAAATTATTTTATTAACAAATATTCCTAGAATTGAGTAATTACCAGATAAAATTGTATTTTAAGGTTTTTATAAATGTTCCTAAGTTGGATTTAAAAAGTTATCTAAGCATACACTGGGTAAAAGAATCCCTGTTTAATAAATGATGCTGGGAAAACTGGTTAGCCACATATAGAAGACTGAAACTGAATTAATGCCTCTCACAACTGACTAAAATTCACTCTTGCTGGATAAAATATTTAAATTTAAGACACAAAACAATAAAAATTCTAGAAGAAAGTGTGCACAAAATTCCTGACAAAATTGGCCTTGGAAAAGATTTTTATGAAGAAGATCCCCTTGATAATTCCAGCAACACCAAAAAGAAATGAATGGTACCTGATCAAACTAAAAAGCTTTTGCACAGCTAAGGGTAAAACAACATACCAAAAACCATAAGAATGGGAAAAAATATTTGCATGCTATGAATCTGACAAAAAACAGATAACTAGAATCTACAGAGAACTGAAATTAACTAAGAAGAAAAGAGCAAACAATCCCATTTCCAAGTGGGAAAGAGACTTAAACAGAATCTTCTCTGAAGACAGACCATGACCAACAATCACATGAAAAAGTGCTCATTGTACCTAACTATAAGATAAATGCAAACAAAAACCACCCTGAGGTATCCACTCACCTCTGTGAGAATAGCTCATATAACATAGTCTCAAAGCTGGAGATGCTTGTGTGGATGTGGATAGAAGAAAAACACTTTCTTCTGCTGGTGGGCTTGAAATCCCATTGCTAGCTATCTACCCAGATGAAAGAAATTAATTTTTCTATAAGGACATTTGCACTATAATGTTTATTGTAGCCCAATTCACAATCTCCAAGACATAGAATTAATCCAAGTGCCCATCAACCCATGAATGAATTAATAAACTGTGGTATATGTATACCATGGAATACTATACAGACATAAACAATGAAGGAGATTTTACATCTTTTGCATTTACCTGGATGGAGTTTAAATACATTCTTCTCAGCAAAGTATCTTAAAAATGAAAAAGTATCCAATGTACACAATACTAATATGAAACCAACACATAAACAACTACACCTGCGCATGAGAGCAAAACACAATTGAATTCCAGTAGGGGGAGGGGGAAGATTGGTAAGCTCTCAACTAATGGACACAATGTAAACGTATACCATATATCCCTTGGCTGAAAGGTTCGACTAAAACTTGAACTTGACCTAAGAAATGCAAACAATGTAACCTAATCATTTATACTTTCATATTAATCTATAATAAAAATAACTATGTTCTGCTCTCAAAAAAAATCTATGAATTTAAACACATCTGCAGTGTATGAGAAAACCTGTGTAAAAATATTTTTGATGACACTAAGTACTACAATTTGTAAAAATTAGATGATTTAACAGAAAAAAAGTATTTTGGTTATTTTAATTTGTATTTATTTACAGTGAAATTAAACAATTTTTATGTGTATTTTTCATTTAAATTTTTATCTAGTTGATTGTTCACATCCCTTCCCATTTTATAGCTGTTGTGTTTCTTTTTTCCTTACTAATTTGTAAGAGCTTTGTAAATTGAGGATATCAAAATTTGCATATTTTTATATATGTTTTTCTGATTTTCTCTTTTCATTTTGAAGACCATATAATCTACAATCAGTGCATTTTGGGGGGCAAACATTATGGCAATACTTATTTATATATAAAAATTGGAGACAAAATGATAAAAATGTTAGTATTTATAAATTCTAAGTTGTAGACACATGGTTATTGACATTATCCTTTATCCTTTTATTAATTTAAAAATGTCTTAGTTCTCCCTGAACCATTTGTTAAATAGGAATTCTTTACCCCAATGAATGCTTTTGTTAGGTTTAACAAAGATCAAACAATGGTATGTGGCTGGATTCATCTCTAGATTATCTATTCTATTCCATATATCTACATCTCTCTCTCTCTCTCTCTCTCTCTCTCTCTGTCTCCATATATATATGCAGGTTTTTGCTGGGGCCAGGTTTGAATCCATCACCTCCAATATATGGGACTGGCGTCCTACTCCTTTGAACCACAGGTGCTGCCCTACATCTCTATTTTTGTGCCAGTACCATGCTGTTTTGATCACTATAGATTTGTAGTATAACCTGAACTCTGGTAGTAAGATGCAGCCAGATTAGTTTTTATTTCTATGTATTGTATTGGCTATTTGGGGTATTTTCTGGTTCCACATAAAATGAAGTACTTTTTTATTCAAGTTCTCTAAAGTATGATATTGGTGCTCTGATAGGGATTGCATTAAATCTGTAGATTGCTTTGGATAGTATGGACATTGCAACAATGTGGCTCCTTCCTAACCAAGAGCATGGTATGTTAACATCTTCTTCTATTTATTTTCTCAGGGTTTCATAGTTCTCTTTAGAAAGATCTTTCACATCCTTTGTTAGATATATTCCCAGGTATTTCATCTTCTTTGGCATTACTCTAAATGGAATAGAGTCCTTGATTATATTTTCAGCTTGAATATTGTTGGTATACATAATAGCTCCTGATTTGTAAGTATTGATTTTTAATCCTGAGACACTGCTATATTCCTTGATCACTTCTAAGAGTTTTGTAATTGAGTCCCTGGGCTTTTCCAGGTATAAGATCACATCATAAGTGAAGAGTGAGTGTTTGACCTCCTCTGTCCCCATTGGAATACACTTGATCCCCTTCTCTTGCTTGATTGCAATGGCTAGAACGTCCAGTACTATGTTGAATAGCAGTGGTGACAAAGGGCATCTTTGTTTAGTTCCTTATATGAATAAAAATGTTTCAATTTTACTTCTTTCAGTATGATGCTGGCTGTGGGTTTGCTGTAGGCTGCTTCTATAAGTTTAAAAAATGTCCCATCTAAGCCTATTTTCTTAAGTGTTCTGATCATAAAAGAATGCTGGATATTATCAAAATCTTTTTCTGCATCGATTGACACAATCATATGGCATTTGTTTTTTATTTTATTTATGTTGTGTATTATATTTATGGATTTATGTATTTTGAACTAGCCTTGTAACACTGAGATAAAACTAACTTGATTGTGGTATATAATTTATTTAATGTGTAGCTGAATTATGTTTGCTAGGTTTTTATTGAGTAATTTTGCATTGATGACATTAGTCTATAGTTTTCTTTCTTTTTGGGGTCCTTTCCTGGTTTGGGGATCAAGGTGATATTTGCTTCATACAATGTGTTGGGGAGAATTCTTTCCTTTTCTATATTTTGAAAAAAGGTTATATAATATAGGTACTAGTTCCCTTTGAAGGTTTGGTTGAATTCTGTTGTGAAACCACCTGGTCATGGGCTAATTGTTTGGGGGAGATTTTGTATAGTTGATGCTATTTCAGTGCTTGATATAGGTCTATTCAAAATTTTTAATTCTTTCTATTTGGGTTTAGGAAGATGCCATGCCTCCAAGTATTGGTCAATTTCCTCCACATTTTCATATTTCTGAGAATAGAGTTTTTTATAGTAATCGTTGAGGATTATTTGAATTTCTGTGGTGTCTGCTGTTATTTCCTCTTTATCAGTTGTGATTGACATTATTAGAGATTTTACTTTTCTATTTCTAGTTATTCTGGCCAAAAGTTCATCAGTTTTATTAATCTTTTCAAGGAACCAACCTTCTGTTTCATTGATCTTCTGACTGATTCTTTTGTTTTTAATTTCATTTAATTCTGCTCTAATTTTTGTTATTTCTTTTCTTCTGCTGGGTTTGAGGTTGGATTACTCTTCCTTTTCTAATTGGTTTATATGGCCTCTTAGGTTGCTGACTTGCTGTCTTTCACATCTCTTACCACTAACAAAAATTGATTCTCACTGAATAAAAGATTTAAATTTAAGACATGAACTATAATAATACTAGAAGAGATTACAGGTAAAATGCTTAAACATTAGACTTGGTAAATATTTTATGAAGAAGACCCTCCTGGTAATTGAAGCAACAGCAAAATAAATTACTGGTATCTGATCAAACTAAAAAGCTTCTGCAGAGCTAAAGGAATAACAACTAAATCACACAGACAGCCTTTGGAATGGGAGTTTTTTTTTTTTTTTCCAGTTTTTGGCTGGGGCTGGTTTTAAACATGTCACCTCCTGTATATAGGGGCAGCACCCTACTCCTTTGAGCCACAGGCACAACCCAAGGGAGAAGATTTTTGAAGGTTGTGATTCTGGCAAAAGTCTGATAACTGGAATCTACAGAGAACTCCAATTAATAAGAAAAGAATGAGCAATCCCATTTATTAGTGGGCAAGATACTTGAAGAAAAACTTCTCTGAAAATAACAGATGAATGGCCAACAAATGCATGAAAAAAGTGCTCATCAGCCTTAATCATCAGAGAAATACAAATCAAAACCACTTCTAGATACCACTTAATCCCAGTAAGTATAGCACACATCACAAAGTCCCCAAACCACAGATGCTGGAGTGGATGTGGAGAGAAGAGAATACTTCTACATTGCTGGTGGGACTGCAAACTCATACAACCTTTATGGAAAGAAGTATGGAGAATGCTTAAGGAATTAAAAGTTGACCTTCCATTTGATCCTAAAATTCCATTACTCAGAAGAAGAAATATCATTTTACCACAAAGATACTTGCACTAGAATGTTTATTGCACAATAATTCATAATTTCCAAGTTGTAGAAGCAGCCCAAATGCCCATCAATCCATGAATGGATCAACAATTTATGGTATACAGATATCATGGAATACTATTCAGCCATTAAAACAATGGAAAATTTAGGGTGGCAGAGCAGATGGTGGATGGGAAAGATGTTTAGCTCAGCTCTCCTGGATCAACAGGTGAGAGTAAGTGGGCTAGATCATTTTTGGCATGGAATATTGGCATGGTGTGACAGTTCGGGGCATGCAGTGAGGTGTCAGATTACTAGAATTGGAGTGTAATCCAGAGCTATGGAAATGGCCAGGTAATTTTCTGCACAGTGGCTCCTGCAGGGGCAGGTGGGGGAAACCAGACTCCCCATGGAGGATTATAATTCCCAGTTTGTGGGGAAACTAAGTGTTGTGTGGAAAGATTGGTGAAGTACAGACTCCCAGATGGAATTTGGTGGCCAGAGTGAGGTTCTGTCTGGAGTGGCACCACTGCGGTTAGGTGGTGAGAGAGACACTCATACGGGAAAAATCCCAGATAGGAAGCAGCTATTGTTTTAAAATTCAGTAGATGGAGGTCGCCAAAGGCATATTTCTGTGAAGACCAGGCACAGACATTTGAGTTTCACCTGCAGGCAGTCATTCTACACTAGGATAAGGCCAAGGATATCTTGCATTTCATGGGAATTGTTGCAGGAAGAATTTGTGAAACCTGCCTCTGAAGATTTTTTGAGATAGGTGAAATCAACCGTTCAGCAGAGTCTAAGCACCATGCGGGCAACCAGGCAACCACCAAGAAGAATCTAAGCTGGGAAATAGGTATAAGCCTGGGAACCATTCACAGTGCCACTTGGGGTCCAGAAAATATATTGCAATGTAATATATATTTCTATTAAAGCTGATCCCAATGGCATATAGTTATATATTTATATATCTGTATATAAATAACTTTTTGGTTGTTGTTACCTTTGTTTCTGTGCTTTTTTTTTTTTTTTTTTTTTTTTTTTTTTTTTTTTGCCTTTTTTTCTTTCAGGTAGGATTTGTTAATTTTTTAAATTACTATTATTGTTATTTCATTTTTTTCTCTTCTTTCCTTCCTCTTATGGTTGCTGAGAGTGCTTACATCAGGCTATTTGAGTTTTCATGTTTGTTTGTTCTTGTTTGTTTGTTTGCTTGTATGTCTGTTTCTTTGTGTGTCTTTTTGTTTGTGTGTCTGTCCGTTTTTTTGCTTGTTTGTTAGTTTTGTTTCAATGTGTCTTGTGTTTTGCTAAATCCACGGGTTGGCTATTTTCCCTAACCTCAATTTTTACTTTCAACAAGAGCAAAGGGGAGTGTGGGAAGATGGCCTACTGGAGCCAGCTTTCAACAGAAGCTCCTGTCCAGAGGGAGAGATAATGGCCAGAAAGAACCCAACAAAGCTGAAGGGCAGGAGCTGAGCTGAGAGAAGAGATTGATAATTGCACATCTTCTCTGCTAAGGCAAGCTGCGATACCAAGGAAACTTTCAGGTAAAGAACCCATCCCAAAGAGGATGCATATCTCTGTCCCCTCCCCCAAGAGTGTTGTTTGCTTGCTGTGGGGTCGCTACTAGTGAGTGGTGAACTGAGGTCTTCTTCTCTCACCCCACGGGGGCAAGTTTCTGGAGGCTGAGACTCCTTCTCCAGAGAGTCCCTGCTGTGAGCCTGGGCATTCTCTTGTCTGGCATGAAGGTTAAACAAATATTTTCCCTGCCACTTTGAACTCCCAGCCCACCCTTCCCCCCCTTGCCTGGCATTCTAGAAGCCCAACCCCTGCAGAGACCAGAATGTCCATGGTTCTTTGTTAGGACTGGGCATTGCATGGACTGTAGCTGTGCAGCTGCACTGTAACAGTGAATCTAGTAGCAATGCAGAAAAACACAGGGGGAAAGGTGTCTGGCTTCACTCTGAGAAAGTGCAATTCAGTAGCAGGGGGAGGCTTGGATCTCCACATGAAGGGTGGAGGCTCAGGAACCACTGAAGTGTGGGAACAGGAGTAGAAACACCTCACATGCAGCATCAGTGTTAATAGAGTCATCCTGCTGGGGTTAAATTATGCAGCAACACCTCCCAAATTCTGTGGAATGCCAGAAGGAGCTAGACCTCGCATTGCAGGGATACCAGAGGAGCTGAGCAGCTGGGGCAGAGGCATGGTCTCTGAGGGAGAAAAACGTTTGCTGCTTTGTTAACCTCTGGTTTGGAATGAGCTCATATGGAACACTCCCCAGTTTCAATTGAGCACCCAAGGTAGTCAGGCTTTAGATCCCCCAGCAGGCTGGTAGTAGAGTGTAGTGGCCTTCCCGATGAGCCACTGATTTGCCTCTGACTCTGGAAGGCTCAAATCCCTTGGTGCTCTATGCTCATGGGGCTACCAGTGCCTGGGTGTGATGGAGGTGGATGGTGGGAAAGGAGGCACCAGCCCCACTGGACTATTTTGCTGGGCAGGCCTCTCTCACTCCATGGAGCACCAGAGTGAGTTACACTTGAGCTGCTGGTGGACACCCACTGTCTGGTTGCTGGAAACCTTCTGAACTCTCCCACTTGGTGTGCATTTGTGTTGACTATGATAATTGGTTTGGAAATCTTGACCAGGGCTAATCACCCAGGGACATGCCAAGTTTGTACCCTGGTTGTGTTGTTGTGGGAGTGAGGGATTCTCCTCCTCCAGTTGTTGCCTGTGGGGGGCAGGGTGTCTTAGTTGCTTATATACCTCCACAGGTGAAATTTCAACCCAAAGCCACTGATTCACTATGATTAGACAGAGACTAGCTGAATAAAGACAGAGCCACCTAGCCCCATCACACCAAGCAGAACCCCAGATCTCAGGCTTTAGTACTGAATGAGATCTTTGTAAAGCTCAGGGGAAAAGCTGCAATAACCAGTCCCAGTTCTTTGGTAAAGGGCTGGTTAATTACAACTCCAGGAGCCCTCAATTCAATTTCATCTTACCAGCTTCTCTAGCCAAATGGTGAAAAATAATCATGGGGTGGAATCAGCAGAAAAACTCTGGAAACATGAATAGTCAGAATAGATTAACTACCCCAAGGAATGACAAGGAGACATGAGAAGATCCCATTCATTAAAAAATAACTGAGATGTCAGAAATCGAATTCAGAATTTGGATTGCAAATAACATTACTAGAATGGGGTAAAGTTGGAAATAGAAATTCAAGGAGTATTCCAAAAGTTGTCTCAAGAATCAATGAATTTAAAAACAAAATCACCAAAGATTGTGACACATTGAGGCAAGAACTTGAACCCTCAAAGATCTGAGAAATAGAATCCCTCAGTAACAAAATGGAGCAAGCAGAAGAAAGGATCTCTGACATTGAGGACAATGCTCCGAAATGCTCAGAGGAAGAGAAGTAAAGAGCAAAACTAGATCAATCCCTGAGAGAATTGTGGGATCAATCCAAAAGAGGAAACATTTGACTAATAGGAATCTCTGAAGGAGAAGAGGATGTTCTGAAAGGCACAGATACTCTACTTCAAGAGATAATTGAGGAGAATTTCCCAAACATAGCAAGAGATACTAAAATTAAAATAGCAGACAGTTTCAGAACCCCAGCACAACTCAGTCTAAATAAAACATCTCCTGGACACATTATAATTAACTTCACCAAAGTAAATATGAAGGAGAAAATCCTGCAAGCAGCCAGATGTAAGAAAATAATAATCTACAAGGGGAAGAATATTAGAATAACTACAGATCTCTCTGATGAAACTTTTCAAGCCAGAAGAGGATGGTCATCAACCTTCAATCTCCTAAAACAAAACAACTTTCAACCCAGAATCCTGGATCCAACTAAATTGAGTTTCATTTATGACAGAGAAGTTAAATATTTTAATGACAAACACACATTGAAGAAATTTGCCATTAAAAAACTAGCTCTTCAGGATATTCTCAGACCCATCTTCCATAATGACCAGTACAATTCTCTACACCAACGTAAACTCATTCAGAAATTCTTGATCAAAACCCAACATCCACAATGGAAAAAGGATTAAAAATGTCCACTGGACTTTTGAAAAACCTGACACCCAAAATACTACCAAATTCCTTATCAATACTTTCAACTAATGTGAATGGCTTAAATTGTCCTCTTAAGAGGCACCAGTTGGATGACTGGATACAAACACTCAGGCCAGATAGCTGCTGCATACAAGAATCTCATCTTACCTTAAAGGATAACTATAGACTCAGGGTAAAGGGATGCATATCTGTAATCCAGCAAATGGAAATAAGAAAAAAGCAAGGATGGCAATTTTATTTGCAGATACATTAGGCTTTAAACCAACAAAAGTAAGGATAGACAAGGATTGGAAACAGTCAACATGATGAGATTTCAATTATTATCATTTATGCAACCAACCATAATGTTCCTCAACTTATAAGGGAGACCCTAAAAGACATGAGCAATTCGATATCTTCCAGCACCATAATGGTTGGAGATTTTAACACCCCTTTGGCAGTGTTGGATAGATCCTCCAATAAGAAACTAAGCAAAGAAATTTTGGACTTAAACTTTACCATACAACAATTGAATTTAACAGACATCTACAGAACACTTCATCCTAACAAAACTGAATACACATTCTTCACATCAGCCCATGGAACATCCTCCAAAATTGATCACATCTTAAGTCACAAATCAAACCTCAGCAAATTTTAAAGAATACAAATGATTCCTTGTGTTTTCTTGGATCATCACAGAATAAAAGGTGAACTCATGAATAACAGGAATCTGCATACTCATACAAAGACATGGAAACTAAATAACCTTATACTGAATGATAGTTGAGTCATAGATGAGATTAAGAAGGAAATTGCTGGAGCAGAGCTCAGATGGAGGACTGCCGCCAGCTTTTTACAGAAGCTCCCATCCAGAAGGAAGCTTAAAGGATAGAAGTCTAGCAAGTTGGCTGATGGTTTGGAGCAGAGCCAAAAGAGAAGATTGAAGAGCACAATTAAACCTTCCTGAGGCAAGCTTCGACCCCAAAAATACAATCAAAAGGTACAAAATTCACCACCAAGCAGACAGGAGTCCCCTCCCCCACAAGAAAGGCTCGCAGTTTACTCCATGCAAACAAGTGAGCAGAGTTCAAACATCCTCACAGTTTATCCCATAGGAGAGACCTCTTAAAAACTAGACCTCCTACTCCTGCTGGCATGCCATGGCACCCTCCTGCCAGGCATAAAACTGTAAAACTGTATAAAACTGTATATATTCCCCACCTGCAACATTGAACTCCAGAGATTCCTCACCCATCCACCTTGAGGTCTGGAGGTTTGTTACCTATGGAGTCCAGATTCTTGGGCATCTCCTTGAGAGAAGTGGAGGTGGGAAGTGGAAAGGGTTGGTGCTGCTCTGTGCTGACTGTGGCACAGGAGTGAGGAGAAGAAAGTTGGCTTGGAGGAAGCCAAACAGCAATAGTAGCATCCTGAGCTACAAACTGACACCATTCATGATAGGCAAGCCCCATCTCTCTGGGCAACCAGAGGTTCTGGACAGCAGCCACAGGTGGAACAGACTTGGTAAATTTTGTAAGTAAAGAGACCATTAGCACCAGCCCTCAGGGGGATAGCTGACACAAAGGCAGTGGGCGGGCAGAGGCTGGAATTGATACCTGAGTGTAAACTCTAATAGCTTGCTGCCCAGAGCTGAGTTCCTCACCAGCTCTAGCAGCCTCTGACTTGCAAAAAAAATTTAGATGAGACAGAAGGTGTGAGGCTGGAACGGCAAGAACTTCCAAAGCCTAAATTATTCCCCTGCCAGACTGGACTCAGATTTCCCAATGAGCACCTAACTCTCAGGGGAATGCTGAGATAAAAGCAGTGGGCGGGCAGAGGCAGGGATTGACACCTGAGTGTAAACTCTAATTGCTGCCCAGGGTTGAGTTCTTCATCAGCTCTAGCAGCCTATGACTTGCAGAGGAATCTAGCCAGGAGAGGGGGGAGGGGCTGGAATTGAGAGAACTTTCACAGCCTAATTTAAACACACAAGGCCACCTGCCACGCAGATTTCTGAGTGATTTTGGCAGTCATAAACTCTGGGAGCAGTTGCCTACTGGAGTGACAGGGTCACAGACCTGGGGGATTACAAGTGACTGGGTGCAAGGTGGAGAAGGAAATATTAACCTTCCCAGACTAACCCATTTGCTGGATGCATCCTTTTCTCCTCACAGAGCACTGGAGCAAGTTATATCTGAGCTGGGAGCAGACCCCTCTTATCTAGCTGCCAAAGACATTTGAACTCTTCCACTTGAAACTGGTGCCGACTGGGACAACTAATTTGGATCCCTTAAACCTGGCAGGCCACCCAGGGACGATTCAAAGGGGCACCCTGGGTGTATGGTTGAGGGAAGCTTTGATTTTCCTTGCCCAATTATTGTTTGTGGGGGGGCAGGGCAATTTAATTGCTGGTATTTCTCCACAGCAGAGACTTCAACCAAGAGAAACTGAATCACTAGGGTAGGACAGAGACCAGCTGAAAATAAGAGAAAGCCACTTAGCCCCACCACACAAAATAGATCCCCAGTCTCTCAGGCAGTAACACCGTATGTGTCCTTGACAAACCTCAAAGGGAAAAGCCAAACAGGGTAAAATAATCATGGGGCAGAATCAGCAGAAAAGCTTGGGCAATATGAATAACCAGAGTAGGCCAACCCCTGCCCCAAGAAAGGATGTGGCAGATGAAATGGAAGATACCCTATATAAACAGATAGCTAAGAAGTCAGAAATTGAATTCAGAATTTGGATTGCAAATAAGATTAATAGAATAGAGGCAAAGATAGAAATAGAAATTCAAGGAGCATTCCAAAAGTTCACTCAAGAATTCAATGAATTCAAAGGCAAAACCACCAAAGATTTTGAAACATTAAGACAAGAGATTGCAGCCCTAAAAGATCTGAAACATACTGTAGAATCTCTTGGTAACAGAGTGCAAGAGGCAGAGGAGAGGATCTCAGAAATAGAAGACAAAGCTTCAGAATATGTCCAAATGTCCAAGGAGAATCAGAAATGGAAAGCAAAAACAGATCATTCTCTCAGAGAGCTCTGGAATAATTTGAAAAAAACTAATATTCACCTCATAGGAATCCCTGAAGGTGACGAAGTTGCTTCACAAAACACAGAGGCAATTCTGTATGAAATTATGAAAGAGAACTTTCCAGATATGTCAAGAGATCCTGAAATTCAGATTGCAGACAGCTTCAGAACCCCAGCATGACTCAACCCAAATAAGACATCCCCCAGACACATCATAATTAAATTCACTAAAATTAATATGAAAGAGAAAATCCTGAAAGAAGCAACACGTAAGGAAACCATAACCTACAAGGGGAAGAATATTAGATTAACTGCAGATCTCTCTGCCGAAATCTTTCAGGCAAGAAGAGGGTGGTCATCGACATTTAATCTCTTAAAACAAAATAACTTTCAGCCCAGGATACTGTATCCAGCTAAACTGAGTTTCATTTATGATGGAGAAATTAAATACTTTAATGACATTCATGTGTTGAAGAAATTTGCCATAACTAAACCAGCTCTCCAGGATATTCTCAGACCTATTCTCCATAATGACCAGTGCAATCCTCCACCACAAAAGTAAACTAACTCAGAAACTATTGATCAAACTCCAGCTTCTACAGTGGCAAAAGGATTAAGAATGTCCACGGGACTTTCAAACAATTCAATACCTAACATTTTATCAGGCTTATCAATAATTTCAATCAATGTGAATGGCTTAAATTGTCCTCTAAAGAGGCACAAATTGGCTGATTGGATACAGAAACTCAGACCAGACATTTGTTGTACACAAGAATTTCATCTTACCTTAAAAGACAAATATAGACTCAGGGTGAAGGGATGGTCATCTATATTCCAGGCTAATGAAAATCAGAAAAAAATCTGGTGTTGCAAATTTATTCGTGGATACAATAGGTTTTAAACCAACAAAAGTAACCAAAGATAAAGACAGCCACTTTATATTTGTTAAGGGCAATACTCAATATAATGAGATCTCAATTATCAATATCTATGCACCCAACCAGCATGCACCTCAATTTATAAAAGATACGCTAACTGGCATGAGCAACTTGATCTCTCCCAGCTCCATCATAGTCAGAGATTTTAACACTCCTTTGACAGTGTTGGTTAGATCCTCCAATAAGAAGCTTAGCAAAGAAATCTTAGATTTAAATTTAACTATTCAACTTTTGGATTTAACAGACATCTACAGAACATTTCATCCTAACAAAGCTGAATACACATTTTTCTCACCAGTCCATGGAACATACTCCAAAATCAATCACATCTTAGACCACAAATCTAACCTCAGCAAATTTAAAGGAATAGAAATTATTCCATGGATCTTCTCGAACCATCATGGAATAAAAGTTGAACACAGCAACAACAGGAATCTGCAAACTCATATGAAAACACGGAAGCTAAATAACCTTATGCTGAATGATAGATGGGTCAGAGGTGAGATCAGGAAGGAAATTACCAAATTTTTAGAGCAAAATGATAATCAGGATACGAGTTATCAGAGCCTCTGGGAAATTTATACTGTTACAAACCTTCTTCAAGTCAATGGAAAGAGAGGAAGTTAACAACTTATGGGACACCTCAAGCAGCCGGAAAAGGAAGAACATTCTAATCCCAAATCCATCAGAAGAAAAGAAATAACCAAAATTTGAGAAGAATTAAATGAGATTGAAAACAAAAGGATTATAGAACAGATCAACAATCAAAAAGTTGGGTTTTTGAAAAAATCAGCAAAAATCAACAAACCTTTGGCCAACCTAACCAAGGAAAAAAAGTATAAAGTCTCTAATCTCATCAATCAGAAATGGTAAAGATGAAATAAAAGCATACCCTTTGGAAAATGAAAAAATCCTTAATGAATATTACAAGAAACTTTATTACCAGAAATATGACAATCTGAAGGAAATCTACCAATACTTGGAAGCATGACATCTCCCAAGACTTAGCCAGAATGCAGTGGAAATGTTGAACAGACCTATATCAAACTCTGAAATAGCATCAAATATATAAAATCTCCCTAAAAAGAAGAGCCCGTGACCAGAAGTCTTCACGTCAGAATTCTAACAAACCTTTAAAGAGAAATTAGTACCTATATTACTCAACCTTTTCCAAAACATAGAAAAAGACACAATACTGCCCAACACGTTCTATGAAGCTAACATCACCTTGATCCCCAAACCAGGAAAAGATCCAACAAGAAAAGAAAATTATAGACCAATATAACTAATGAATAGTGATGCAAAAATATTCAAGAAAATCCTAACAAACAGAATCCAGCAACACATGAAGCAAATTATACACCATGACCAAGTGGGTTTTACCCCAGAATCTGAAGGATGGTTCAACATACGTAAATCTATAAATGTAATTCATCACATAAACAAATTAAAAAACAAAGACCATATGATTCTTTCAATTGATGCAGAAAAAGCATTTGATAATATCCAGCATCCACTCATGATGAGAACACTTAAGAAAATTGGTATAGAAGGGACATTTCTTAAACTGACAGAGGCCATCTACAGCAAAACTGCAGCCAATATTATATTGAATGGAGTTAAGTTGAAATCATATCCACTCACATCAGGAATGAGACAAGGTTGCCCATCATCTCCATTGCTCTTTAACATTGTAATGGAAGTTTTAGCCATCACAATCAGGGAAGAAAAAGTGATCAAGGTTATCCCTGTAGGGTCAGAGGAGATTAAACTTTCACTTTTTGCAGATGATATGATTGTATATCTGGAAGATACCAGGGATTCTACTACTAAACTCTTAGCAGCATCTCAGGTTACAAAATCAACATTCATAAATAAATAGCCTTTATATATACCACCAGCAGCCAAACCTAAAAAACAGTCAAG
>NW_003852634.1:457165-467161 GCF_000181295.1 Otolemur garnettii | reverse complement strand
TATGCAGCCCTAAAGAAAGATGAAGACTTTACCTCCTTCATGTTTATATGGATGGAATTAGAAAATGTTCTTCTTAGCAAAGTATCTCAGGAATGGAAGAAAAAGTATCCAATGTACACAGCCCTATTTTGAAACTAATTCATAGCTTTTATGGGAATGTCATAACCTAATTATAGCTTTAGAATATGGGAAGGGGATTGGAGAGTGAAGGTGAGGGGGTGCGTGGGGGATGGAGGGTGATTGGTGTGGTCGCTTCTATGGTTAATCTTACAAAGGTACAAGTGAATCTTTCTAAAAGCAGAGTATGAATGTCTTGACTCAATAACTAAGAAAATGACATGAAGGTTATGTTAACCAGTTTGATGAGAGTATTTCAAAATGTATATGAAAACAGCACACTGTACCCCATGATTGCATTAATGTACATAGTTATGCTATAAGAAATTTAAAAAAGGAAGGAAATTGCCAAATTTTTGGAACAAAACAATAATGAAAACATGAATTATCAGAACATGTGGAATACTGCAAAGGCAGTCCTAAGAGGGAAATTTATAGCATTGCAAGCCTTCCTCAAGACAACAGAAAGAGAAGAAGTCAATAACCTAATTGGATATCTCAAGCAACTGGAAAAGGAAGAATGTTCCAAACCCAAACCCACTGGAAGAAAAGAAATAACCAAAATTAGAGCAAAATTAAATGATAACAAAAACAAAAGAATTATTCAAAAGATCAATGAATCAAAAAATTGGTTTTTTGAAAAATTCAACAAAATTTATAAATGGTTGGCCAATCTAACCAAAAGTAGAAAATTCAAGTCCCTAACATCATCAATCAGAAATGACAAAGATGAAATAATAACAAACACCTCAGAAATTCACCTCTGTGGTTTATCTTACAAGGGTACAAGTGAGTCTTTCTGAAAGTAGAATATAAACATCTTAACCCAATAACTAGGAAAATGACATAAAGGCTATGTTACCCAGTTTGGTGAAAATATTTCAAATTGTATATGAAAACACCACATTATAACCCATGATTGCATTAATGTACACAGCTATCATTTAATAAAAAAAAGAAATTCAAAGAATCCTTAATGAATACTCCAAAAACTCTATTCTCAGAAATATGAAAATCTGAAAGAAATAGACAAATACTTGGAAGCATGCCACCTTCCTAGACTTAGCAAGAAAGAATTAGAAATGTTGAACAGACCTATATCAAGTACTGAAATACAATCAACTGTACGAAATCTCCCAAAAAGGAAGAGTCTGCAACCAGATGGCTTCCCATCAGAATTCTACCAAACATTTAAAGAGGAACTAGTACCTATATTACTTAAACTTTTCCAAACAGAAAAAGAGCGAATACTTTCCAATACATTCTATGCAGCAAATATCACCCTGATCCCTAAACCAGGAAAAGAACAAAAAAAGAAAAGAAAATCATAGACCAATACCTTTAATGAACATAGATGCAAAAATATTCTATAAGATCCCAGCAAACAGAACCCAGCAACACATCAAACAAATTACAAAACATGACCAAGTGTGTTTTATACCAGGGTTTCAGGGCTGGTTAAGTATACATAAATTCATAAATATAATACACCACATAAACAAAATAAAAAAAAGAACATATGCTTATATCAAAATACACAGAAAAAACTTTTGAAAATATCCAGCATCTTTTCCCGATCAGAACACTTAAGAAAATAGGTATAGAAGGGACTTTTCTTGAACTGATAGAGGCCATCTACAGCAAACCCACAGACAATATTGTATTGAATGGAGTAAAATTGAAAACATTTCCACTCTGATCAGGAACCAGGCAAGGTTGCCCATTGTCTCCACTGTTTTTTAACATTGTAATAGAAGTCTTAGCCATTGCAATCAGGCAAGAGAAGGTGATTAAGGATATTCAAATAGGGCCAGAGGAGATCAAACTTTCACTCTTTGCAGATGATATGATTTTATACCTGAAAAACCCCAGGGACTCAACTACAAAACTCTTAGAATTGATCAAGGAATACAGTACATCTTAGGATACAAAATCAACATTCACAAATCAGTTGCTTTTCTATATACCAATAATAGTCAAGCTGAAAAAAATGGTCAAGGACTCTATTCCTTTTTCAGTAGTGCCAAAGATGAAATATTCGGGAATTTACTTAACAAAGGACATGAAAGGAGACTGTAGAGCAAGATGGCAGCTGTGTAACAGCTTCTGTGCAACTGGGTGCAGTGAGAATGGTGAGAGAAGACTCTAGGCATCTCTGGCCAGTGGATTCTGCCCAGAAACATCCCTTTGGTGACACAGTAAGTCAGTGAGAGACTTCTGGACCCCACAAGGAGGAAAAAAAGCTGTGGAGAACTGGCAAGTGGTAGGTACATTTTTTCTGTCAGAGGTTGTCTGCAGCTATAACCATAGCAACAGTGAGACTGCAAGCAGAAAAAGCCTTACCTGTGGACTGTTTTCTTTTTTCTGGACTTGGACACTCGATTGAACTGCCTTGAGAGATCTTAGGCAGGTGTGTGGATGACTTTGGATGTTTTCTGGGGCACCAGACTGAGCCACTGAATCAGAAAGGAGCTAATATCATTCAGTTGTGGGCTGCCAACACAGTCACTGTGATACTGGATTTTTAACACTGGATTTCCAGGGTCTTGGTCTCGACAATTCGATGAATGAATTGACAGACCATAGAATGAACAGTGAGGTTTTATTTACAGCTCATAGAACCAAACCTCCTTGCAGGGCAGGATGCAAGTGTTACAACTCTTATGAAAACAACTTTTACAAAGAGCCATGCCTCTTTGTAGAGCAGGATAGATGTGCTACAGCTCTTACAAAGGACCAAGCCTCTTTGTAAGGCAGGATCAGCAGCGGAAGTGCTACAGCTCTTACAGAGGACCAAGCCTCTCTGCAGGGCAGAGATCAGCAAAGGGCCAAGCCTCTTTGTAGGCAGGATCAGCAGTGGAAGTGTTACAGCTACAGCTCTTACAAAGGACCAAGCCTCTTTGCAGGGCAGAGGTCAGCAAAGGGCCAAGCCTCTTTGTAGAGCAGGATCAGCAGTAGAAGTGCCACAGCTCTCGCTTCTTCTTCTGGATGGTCTGCGATGGTCTGCTGAAGTCTTGTTCTTCTGCTCTATCTTCCTCGAAGGTCTGCCACGATCTGCCCTCAGGCTCTCTGCTCAGGGCCTTATATAGGTGTAATAGCTTAGCTGTGATTGGTCTATAAAATGGACCAATCGGGAGCAGTATTGAAAATGGACCAATCAGGGATGGGCACCAGTTTTCCCTTGATTGACAGGCCCTCCAGCGCCGCTCTACTGGAGCCTCTGGGGGAAGAAAGCTCCCCCGCTTGTCCCAACCTGCCGGGTTTTTTTTGCCGGCTGCTGCCACCAAGACAGAAGTGGCAGGTCCCCCAGGCCCTGCTCGACTGAGCTGGCTGGGATGCCACTTTTTCAGTATCAACTGTGGGGAAGCTACTCCTGTGAACAGCAGCTCAGGGATTGGCCAGAAAACCTTGGTCAAGTAATCTAGTAACTGAACTACCCAAAGTCAGGAACTGAGATGCTTGGGAAGAGCAGAGATCTAAGTGTTTGGCAAATTAACAGCCTTGGCCCTCAAGGGCATAGAGTGAGACCAGTTTTGGTGCACTGGATAAGTGGGCAGATATGCCAGGAGAGAACCCAGCAATAAGTGCTTTCCTTGCAAAGCTTCTGCTTAGCCAAGGTTCACAGTTTGGAGAATCTATTAAGTAGGCTGAAGAGACATTTGGGCTCCCAAGCATGTGGGGCCTGAGAAATCAACAGAGGTCTCCAGTCTCCAACTCATACAGCTGGATCAACATTGTGATTAACATCTCATAAGGCTTAGAAGAACACCTGTTACCCAGACAATGTTCAGCAAGATATATACACTGTTTGGTTTTTTGGTTTGGGGTTTATTCTTTTTTGTGTGTTTTAAATTTTTCTCTTAATTCCACATTTTCCCTTGACATTTTTCTTTTTTTTTCTTTTTGTTCTTTTCTCTCTTTTTTTACTATTCTAGTTTAAATACAATCTTTCATTTTTGCCTTCTTTAACAATTAAAATTTCATATTGCCACTGTTTCTTTCCCTATTATTTGTTTTTCCCTTCAATTTTCTCCTGTAAGGGTTTGATTTATAGTATTTTTGTCTTTCCACTCTACCCAGTGGAGGTGGGGTACTGTGTTGGATCAGGCTGGCAAAGAGCTGTTGACCTCAAGGGAACCACCCATCTCAGCACCCCCAGAAGTTGAGGGTTTTTAAGGTTGGGTCATAGTACCCTACTATACACTTATATTACTCCTCTCCTGTCTCCCTATTCCAGTGCCTTCCTTCTTTTTCTCAATATTTCCTTTTACTCACCCACTATTCTTTCTCTTTTTTCTTTCATTTTAAAATCTTTTTGCCCTCTTTGCTCTTCAATCTTCTCATCCTTCTGGTCCTGTACCAAAAGTACTCATTAAAACTTTAGACCAGAGGCACAGTAACTTAAGGAGGCAGAAGAAGTGTAAGGAAAATTAGGCTAAGGAAACAGATACAACAAAGCATGCATGAAGAAGAATCAGCAGAAAAATCCTGGCAAAATGAAATACCAGTCCAGAGCAACACCTTCAAGGGAACTTGAGGTAGCGACAGCAGAGGATTCCACCCATAAATAAATGTCAGAAATGACAGAAAGGGAATTTAAAATACAGATGATGAAAACAATGGAGGAAATTGATGAGAAAGTGGAATACAATAAAAAAGAAATCCAAAAACAGAATCAAATAAAAGATGACTGATACAAAGAATATAGAAAGGATATCGCAGAGCTGAAGGAACTGAAGCAGTCAGTTAGGGAATTTAAGGATGCAATAGAAAGTATCAAAAACAGATTAGATCACACAGAAGAATCTCAGAGGTAGAGGAAAAAGCACTTGAGATAACTCAGATAGTTAAAGGGGCATTAAAGAAGAGAGAGAAAGGAGAACGTTCACTGACAGACTTATGGGAGTCTATGAAGCGTTCAAACATACAAGTTATAGGTAGGTATCTCAGAAGGTGAAGACGAATGCCCCAGAGGAATAGAAGCCACTCTAGAGAATATTATAAATGAAAATTTCCCAAATATCACCAAAGATTCTGACATACTCCTTTCAGAGGGATATCGGCCCCCTGGTTGCCTCAACTCAAATAGAGCATCTCCAAGGCACATTGTGATGAAACTATCCAAAGTTAAGACAAAAGAAAAGATTTTGCAAGCTGCCAGGAGTAAGCATCAACTGATCTATAGGAGCAAATCTATCAGGGTGATCGTGGACTTCTCTAATGAATGTTTTCAAGCCAGAAGATAACGGTCATCTATCTTTAACCTACTTAGAACAATTTCCAGCCCAGAATTCTATATCCTGCTAAACTAAGTTTTAAAATTGACAGAGAAATCAAAACTTTTATTGATAAGTTTTGAGGAAATTTATCACAAGACCATTGAGGAAATTTGCCACAAGACCAGCTTTACAAGAAATATTTCAACCTGTTCTACACACTGACCATCACAATGAACCTTCAGCAAAGTAAACACCCAGAAATTAAAGGACAGACCCTAGTTTCCACAATGATGCAAAAGATAAATCTAAGCAATGGACTTTCACAAAATGAGATTAATAGAATGCTACCACACTTATCAATTATCTCAATAAATGTCAATGGCTTGAACTCCCCACTGAAGAGGCATAGATTGGTTGATCGTATTTAAAAAAAAAAAAAAACCTCAAGCAATCTATTTGTTGTCTGCAGGAAACACACCTCACATCAAAATACAAATTAAACTCGGAGTTAAGGGTTGGAATACAATTTTTAAGGCACACAGAATTCAGAAGAAAAGGGGGGTTGAAATCTTATTTTCAGATACAGGTGGATTTAAAGCAACTATAGACAAAAAAGACAATGATGGTCAGTTCGTATTGGTTAGGTAAAAACACAAGAAGACATTTTAATTGTAAATATTTATGCACCCAATTTAAATGCTCCCAGATTCTTGAAACCGGGGGATTTAACACCCCTCTCTCAGAACTAGATAGATATTCTAAACATAAATTAAACAAAGATATTAGAGATTTAAAAGAGAACCTATAACAACTATGCTTGATAGACATATATAGAACACTCCATTCCAAGGATAAAGACTATATATTCTTCTCATCATCCCATGGAACATTCTCCAAAATTGATCATATCCTAGGACACAAAACAAACCTCAACAGAATCAAAAGAATTGAAATTTTACCTTGAATCTCTTCAGACTACGAGGCACTAAAAGTGGAACTCAATTCCAACAAAAACGTTCAACCTCACACAAAAGCATGGAAGTTAAACCTTATGCTGAATGACAGTTGGATGTAGGAGGAAATAAAAGAGGAAATCATTAACTTCCTTGAGTATAACAATGAAGACACAAGCTAACAAAAACTACAGGATATAGGAAAAGCAGTTCTGAGAGGAAAATTTATCGCTTTATAAGCCTACATTCAAAAACAGAAAGAGTGGATCACAAACTCACAACTCATAGAATTGGAAATGAAGAAAAATTTAAGTCTAAAACCAGCAGAAGAAAAGAAATATCCAAAATTAAATAAAAGATTAATGAAATTTAAAACAAAAGAATCATTCAGAAAATTACTGAAACAAGGGGTTGGTTTTTTTGAAGAATAAATAAAATAGATACACCTTTGGCCAGACTAACTAGAAGTAGAAAAGTAAAATCTCTAGTAATCTCAATCAGAAATGATAAAGGAGAAATAACAACTGATGCCACCGAGATACAAGAGATCATGTTTGAATACTACCAGAAAATCTATGCCCCAAAATTTGACAATGTGAAGGAAATGGATCAATATTTGGAATCACACCCTAGCCCTAGACTTAGCCCAGATGATATAGATCTCCTGAACAGACCAATTTCAAGCACTGAGATCCAAGAAAAAATACAAAAATCTTCCCAAAAAGTGGCACCTGTGGCCCAAAGGAGTAGGGCACCAGCCCCATATGCTGAAGGTGTTAGGTTCAAACCGAGACCCACCAAACAAAATAAATGAATAAATAAATAAAAACCTCTACTTCTTGAAAAGAAGGAGAGCCTTTTAAATAAAATGTTCCAACAAAAAAAATCCCTGGTCCAGATGGATTCACACTGGAATTGCATCAAACCTTCAAGAGAGAGCTTATCCTCATACTGCAGAAATTATTTCAAAAACATGAGGAGAAAGGAATCTTCCCCAACATGGTATACAAAGCAAACATCACCCTGATACCAAAACCAGGAAAAGACCCAACTAAAAAGGAGAACTTCTGACCAATTTCACTAAGGAATATAGATGCAAAAATTCTCAACAACATCCTAGCCAATAGATTACAGCTTATCATCAAAAAAGTCATACATCATGATCAAGTAAGTTATATCCCAGGGATGCAAGGCTGGTTTAATATACACAAGTCCATAAATGTTAATCACCGTATCAACAGAAGCAAAACCAAAGACTATATGATCCTCTCAATAGATGTAGAAAAAGCATTTGATAAAATCCAGCATCCTTTTCTAATTAGAACACTGGGGAGTATAGGCAAAGGTGGCACATTTCTTTTACTGATCAAAGCTATCTATGACAAACCCACAGCTAATATTTTACTGAATGAAGTTAAAATGAAAGCTTTTCCTCTTAGAACTGGAACCAGATCAGGTTGTCCTCTGTCACCATTACTGTTCAACATAGTGCTGGAAGTCCTAGCCAATACAGTTAGACAAGATAAGAAAATAAAGAGCATCCAAATGGGAGCAGAGGATGTCAAACTCTCCCTCTTTGCTAATGATATGATCTTATACTTAGAGAACCCCAAAGACTCAACCACAAGACTCCTGGAAGTCTTCAAAAAATACAGTAACATCTCAGGATATGAAATCCATGTCCACAAGTCAGTTGCCTTTGTATATGCCAATAATAGCCAAGATGAGAGGTTAATTAAGGACACAATTCCCTTCACTATAACCCCAAAGAAAATGAAATACTTAGGAATATACCTAACAAAAGAGGCGAAGGACCTTTATAAAGAAAATTATGAAACTTTAAGAAAGGAAATAGCAGAGGACTTTAACAAATGGAAGAACATAGCACGTTCATGGCCAGGAAGAATAAACATTGTTAAAATATCTATACTTCCCAGAGCAATCTATCAATTCAATGCCATCCTATTAAAATACCAACATCCTATTTTCAAGACTTGAAAAAAATGATTCTTCATTTTGTATGGAACCAGAAAAACCCTGTATAGCTAAGGCAGTTCATAGTAATAAAAACAAAGCTGAGGGTATCACCATACCAGATTTTAGGCTGTACTATTAGGACATAGTAGTCAAGACAGCATGGTACTGGAATAAAAATACAGACATAGACATTTGGAATTGAATAGAAAACCAGGAAATGAAAGCAAGAACTTATAACCACCTAATTTTTGATAAACCAAACAAGAACGTCCACTGGGGTAAAGATTCTCTATTCAATAAATGGTGCTGGGAGAATTGGATATCCAGATGTAAAAGACTGAAACTGGACCTGCACCTTTCTTCACTCACAAAAATTTGTTCAAGGTGGATAAAGGACTTAAATTTAAGGCATGAAATGATAAAAAAAACTTTAAGGAAAGAATAGGAAAAACACTGGAAGATATTGACCTGGGGAAAGGCTTTATGAAGAAGACTGCCATGGCAATAGCAACAAGAGCAATAATAAACAAATGGGATTTAATTAAACTGAAAAGTTTCTGTACAGCCAAGGAGACAACAACCAAAGGAAATAGAAAACCTACCCAGTGGGAAAGGATATTTTCATAGTTTGAATCAGACAAAAGCTTAATAACTAGGATTTATACAGAACTTAAATTAGTCCACAAGTAAAAATCCAACAATCCCATATATAAATGGGGAAGAGAGATGAACAGAACCTTGTATAAAGATGACAGATGAATGGCTAGCAAACACATGAAAAAAATGCTCATCATCCCTAATTATTAGAGAAATGCAAGTTAAAACCACTCCGAGATATCATCTAACCCCAGTAAGAATGGACTATATCACGAAATCTCAAAACTGCAGATGCTGGCATGGATGTGGAGAGAAAGGAACACTTTTACACTGCTGGTGGGACTGCAAACTAATGCAACCTTTTTGGAAGGACATATGGAGAAACCTCAATGAACTTAACCTAGACTTCCCATTCGATCCTGCAATCCCATTACTGGGCATCTATCCAGAAGGGAAAAAAAAAAGAAGAAACCACTTTTATTATAAAGACACTTGTACTAGACTGTTTATCACAGTTCAATTTACAATCACTAAAATGTGGAAACAGCCTAAATGCCCTTCAACCCAGAAATGGATTGGCAAGCTGTGGTATATGTATACCATGGAATACTATTCAGCCATTTAAAAAATGGAGATTTTGCAGTATTTGTATTAACTTGGATACAGGTGGAACACATTATTCTTAGTGAAGCATCACAAGAATGGAAAAGTATGAATCCTATGTATTCAACTTTGATATGAGGACAATTAATGACACAGCGGGGCATGGGGAAAGGGGAGAGCAGACAAAGGAGGAGGGAGGGGGTGGGGTTAAGGTAAATAAAAAAAAAGAAAAGAAATTATTGACTAATTCTCACATAAATTGGATTAAATTTTGACCAATATAATAACTTAAACATTAATTTTTAATTCAACTTGTTAATATGTTGTTTAGGATATTGCATCCTCATGTATAAGTGAAATATGTTTGTAGTTTCGCCTTTATAATAATATATCTTTTCGGCTCGGCACCTGTGGCTCAAGCGGCTAAGGCGCCAGCACATACACCTAAGGTGGTGGGTTCCAATCCCCAGCCCGGGCCCGCCAAACAACAATGATGGCTGCAACCAAAAAATGGCGGGGCATTGTGGCAG
>NW_003852634.1:451244-457042 GCF_000181295.1 Otolemur garnettii | reverse complement strand
AAAAAAAGAGAATAATATATCTTTTCCAATTTTAATATCAGGTGTATCCAGATGAAGTAGAATGATTTTGAAGTATTTCTTCTTTTTCTATTGCCTATAAGATTTGGCATGATCTGTTCTTTGAAATTGTCTTTTATTTTTATTTATAAATACTAGTTGTCTATTTTTTGAGACTTTAGGAAAAATAATAAGAAGTAGTTAACTGATGACTCTAGAGTCAAAGCATTCTATAATAGACATATTCTTATTTGACAATGTGCGTGTTACTTTTTTTGCATTATTATAATTATTATTGCTCATTAAAAAAAGAAGGATGTGAAAGATCTCTATAAAGAGAATTATGAAACTCTGAGAAAAGAAATAGCTGAAGATGTTAACAGGTGGAAAAACATACCATGCTCATGGTTGGGAAAAATCAACATTGTTAAAATGTCCATATTACCCAAAACAATTTACAAATTAATGCAATCTCTATTAAAGCCACACTGTCATACTTAAAGATTTGGAAAAAAAATACTACTTCATTTTATATGGAAACAGAAAAAACCTTGAATAGCCAAGACATTACTCAGAAATAAAAACAAATCAAGAGGAACCATGCTACCAGACTTCAAATTATACTATAAATCTATAGTGATCAAAACAGCATAGTACTGGCACAAAAATAGAGAGGTAGATGTATGGACCAGAATAGAGAACCAAGAGATGAACCCAGACATTTATCATCATTTGATCTTTGATAAGCCCATCACAAATATAAATTGCGGGAAAGATTCCCTATTTAACAAGTAGCGCTGACAACTTGTAGAAGACTAAATCTGTACCTACACCTTTCACCATTAACAAAAATTGCCTCTCACTGGATAAAGATTTAAACTTAAGACCTGAAACTATAAAGATTCTTGGAGACAGTGCAAGGGAAACACTTGAATAAATCAGCCTGGGAGAATACTTTATGAGGAGGACCCCCTGGGTAAATGAAGCAACACCAAAAATTCATTACTGGGATCTAAAAAGCTTCTGCACAGCCAAGAGCACAATAAGTAAAGTCAGCAGACAGCCCTCAGAATGGGAGAGGATATTTTCAGGTTATGTTTCTGACAAAGGTTTTTTAATCAGAATCCATAGAGAACTCAAACTTATTAATAAGAAAAGAACAAGTAATCCCATTTCATTGTGGGCAAGACTTGAACAGAAGGTTCTCTGAAGAAGATAGGTGCACGTCCTACAGACACATGAAAAAACGATCATCACCCTCAATCATCAGAGAAATAGAAATCAAAACCACTTTGAAAAATCATCTAACTGTATAAGGGTAGCCCACATAAAAAAAAATTACAAAACTATAGATGCTGGCATGGATGTGGTGAAAAGGGAACACTTCTGCATTGCGGTGGGAGTACAAGCTAATATATTCCTTTTGGAAAGAACTTTGAAGAATACTCAGGGATCTAAAAGTAGACCTGCCATTTGATCCTGCAATCCTCTACTAGGTATGTATCTAACATATCAAAAATCACTTTATATCAAAGATATTTGTACCAGACTGTTCATTGCAGCTCAATTCATAATAGCCAAGTTATAGAAGAAGCCTAAGTGCCCATCGACCCATGAATGTATTAACAAATTGTAGTATATGTATACCGTGGAATATTATGCAGCCTTTAAAAAGATGGAGACTTTATCGCTTGTGTGTTTACATGGATGGAGCTGGAACATATCCTACATAGTATCATATCTTACTGGAACATATCCTACTTAAAGTATCTCAAGAATGTATGAAATAGTATCCAATGTACCCAGTACTATTATGAAACCAATATACAATCACTCACACTTTCATATGAAGATATATCACAATTATGGCCCTGGAAGAAGGGGGGAGAATGGGAGGGGAGGAGGAATATTAGAAGGAATGAGGATGTATGGTGGAACCATGCCTATGGTGCATATTGCAAGAGTACATGTAGAATCTATGAAGTATAGAGCATAAATGTCTTAACACAATAATTAAGTAAATTAGGTGAAGGGTATATTAACTAGTGTGAAGTAGGCATTCCAAATTGTATATGAAATCAGCATATTGTACCCCATAAATGCATTAATGTATATGTAATCCATGTGTTTATGATTTAATAAAAAATAAATAAACATATATAAAAATAAAAATAAAATTCTTCACCTTGCCCCTTCAAAAAAAAAGAAAAAGAAAGGAATATACAATTGGGGAATTGGGGGAGGGGAATTGGTAGAAGGAGGGAGGGCATTTGGTGGGATCTCACCTAATGTGCACAATACAAAGGTACACTTCAAAATAACTAAGAGTAAATTGTAAATATCTTACCATAAAAAATAAGTAAGTGAGGTGATGGTTATATTAATCAGTTTGATTTAAGCATTCCACATTGTAAATCAGATCATTACATTGTATCCCATAAATGTATACAATTATGGTTTAATAAAAATTAAATGAAAAAAGATAGGTGTTTGTACTTCTGCAGGAAAACTGTTCTTTTATATACTCAAGTCCTTTAATAAAATATTTTTAAACTGTGAAAAAAAGTTTCAAAAGAAAACAAAGGAAAATGAAGTATAAAATATTTAATAATTTGGACATACATAACTCGTTCATCCATTCTATTGAGAGACATTCCAGTTGTTTTCACTTTGGAGCTTTTATCTATATCATTGTAGTAATTATCTATATACATTTATATTTTTTCATGTCTTGGTAAGTTTTTAAATGTTTTTCTATTTTTTTGCTGGACTGAGATGGTTGCCTCATTATCCTGGTCTTTTTTTAAATTTTTTTTTATATGTGTAGATTGTATTTCTCTAATGTCTTCCACCTAGATATTTAAGTGTTAAAGCCTTGGCCCTTTATAAAATTCAGGTCTTTAATTTTCTTCACTTCCTTCTCAATGACATGAGTGTATTCATTGTGTCTTCGCAGCCTGCCTTACTCTGAATCATCTGATTTTAGGGACTCTGCATCAGTACCTGTGATTTGTGGACCTGAAGGAAATTAACCATCTTTGTGAATGTCTTCTGTTGATATGGCCCGCACAGAAGACTGGAGAGACTTGATTCTTCCACCAGTCCCAATGTAAAAGTACCCACTTATGTAGAGAAGAGTATAGTGATGAAGAAAAATAAGGTATAGGTCAAAAAACAGAAGACCAGAACTGTGTTCTCTCTGACCCCACCATGTGTACTAATGGTAGATTTCAGAGACATACATATCTCAGTCTCCAGATGATGTAAGAACTTTCTAATATCTTAAAACTTAGCTACAAACAAGTTAAGATCTGGTTCCAGAACCAGAGAATGAAATCTAAGAGATGGCAGGAAAACAACTGGCCAAAGAAGAGCAACAGTGTGACTCAGAAGGCCTTAATACATTTTTTTTTTGAGACAGAGCCTCAAGCTATCCCCTGGGTAGAGTGCCGTGACATCACATCTCACAGCAACCTCCAACTCCTGGGCTTAAGAAAGTCTCCTGCCTCAGCCTATCAAGTAGCTGGGACTACAGGCGCCCGCCACAACACCTGGCTATTTTTTTGGTTGCAGTTGTCATTGTTATTTTTTGGTGGGCCAGGGCTAGATTCGAACCCGCCACCTTAGGTGTATGTGGCTGGTGCCTTAGCCACTTGTGCCACTTGAGCCACATTAAGGCCTTGCAAGGCCTTAATACTTGCAAAATATTCAGGATTCTACTGTTTCTACCACCAGGGATGTCTGATGAACATATCTGGAAACCTTCCAATCAGACCTGCAACAACAAAACCTGGAATAGTCAGTCTTAAGGCAAATATTCCTAGACTATCCAGACTTGGTACACATGAAGGGGTACAGCCCCCCACGCTCAGACATGGCAGTTTAGCCTCATGTGTTCCCCATGGAATGTGGCCCTAAAATGTAATTCCCTTACTCTGAGAACATGCCCGGCCTGCTGAAAAGCAGAAACATTCTTAGAAAGGAATTTGCTGGAGGATGACGCTAGGTCATAGCTGGTGGACCAATAATTGTTGGTCTTAGTTCAAGGAAATGGGCTGATGAAACAGACACAACCTGGCATCTCTGTGATTCAGCCCCATGTAAAGTGTTCTTAATTTGTATCTTTTGTATACACGCTCAGCAACAATTGTACTGAATTAGAATCTTTATGGTAGTTTACATGATCTTATTTTGCTGTCTTAACTCTTTAATTTTTTAAACTTTTATCAGATGTTTTAGAGTATGTAAGAGAATCAATAAAGATAGGTGGTTGCTGAGTGCTGGAGTGAGTCTCAGCCTCCCTTTTCAGATTAATCATCTCATCTGCAGTGCTTGTTTCTGCGTCATCGACAAGTTAGCTCTGAGAACAGTAACATACACACATGCCTGGAACAATCTAGCCTGGAATAATCTTTTCTATAACCTCTGTAGCCCTGAATACAGTTTAAACAAAATTATCTTGTTAGCGATTTGGAGGCTACCTTGTAAACTGCTGGAGAAAGACATAATATAATATAGCAAACCATTACGTATTTAAGTACTCCGCAAACACTGGACTCATTCTTATATTGTTTCATGATCATGCAGCCTGAAGATTTGTGAAGATGGATATATTACTCAATTTTTGGGGGGCAGGGGCTGAATCTATCTTTCTCCCCTCATAGAATTTTTCTTGTTTTAGAGCTAAGTATTCTGCCTTGATACCCTAGTTCTCATTGTACCTACTGTGTCAATTTTGGTGGGGGATATAATTGGAGTCTAATCAAATAGATTCTAATAACTTTGGCTTCTATTGCCAACATGTTAGAAAATGTCTATGGCTATAGATAAGTAGATATAATACTTGTTTAGATATGTGTAAGATTTAGAATCTAACTGCAAGGGCAGGAAGTAAAAAGTACAAAGATATGTCATGAAAGATTTACTTATTAAAACCCCAATTGTTTAGGTGAAGAGTTAACCTACAATGCATTTACCTATTTCCTCCACCTCTTTTGGTTCTGTGTTTTACTACAAAGTATAATTTGCTCATTACTCTAACATTTGTAGTAATATGCTTTGTATTTGGCTGCATTATGGTGATATCAATACCAGTTTAGCTGGTTTAAGCACAAATGAATAAAATATCCATTTTAGCAAAAAGAAAATCTTCTCCCATTCTTACCTCCTGTGTTTCCAAGAATTTTTTAAATTATTGTCAGAACATGACTTTGTTCTTCCCACAGAACTAATCAGTTTATCAATTCATGTTGACAGAACACTCTGGAAAAGACATGGCTTAAAGTCAACTTTTCTTTATCAAGGTAACACATTAAAAATGTGTTTCATATACTCAATATTCACTCAAGACATTCTAAAAAAGAAGGGTTACATGGGCATATAAATTTGGCAAATAACTTTTTCTACCTTTGGGGATTCACAAAGTTCCTTAGCATATTAAAAGTCCTGCAAAGCACTCCATTAAAGACAAGGTTCTATGATAGACACAAAAACAAGGATTCAATAGTTAAATAAGTTTAGGGTGATACTACAATATTTTTCTTTTCTTTTTTTCTAGGCAGGGTCTCATTCTGTTGCCCAGGAATTGGCATCACCATATCTCATTTCAACCTCAAATTCCTAGGCTCAAGTGATACTCCTACCTGTAAATATCTAGGACTACAGGTGAAAGCCAGCATTCTGAGGTAAGCTTTCTCTTCTCTTCTCTTCTCTTCTCTTCTCTTCTCTTCTCTTCTCTTCTCTTCTCTTCTCTCTCTTCTCTTTTCTTTTTTTTTCTTTCGACAGACTCTCACTTTGTCACC
>NW_003852634.1:443018-451224 GCF_000181295.1 Otolemur garnettii | reverse complement strand
GTGTCATAGCTCACAGCAACCTCAAACACTTGGGCTCAAGTAATTCTCTTGACTCCACCTCCCATGTAGATACCTGTAGGTACCTGCCACAATGCCCAGCTGTTTTTAGAGACACGGTCTTGTTCTTGCTCAGGCTGGTCTTGAATCTGTGATCTCAGTCAATCCACCTGCCTCAGCCTCCCAGAGTGCTAGGATTACAGGCATGAGCTACTGCACCTAGCCCTAAGCTTTTCTATTTTTAGTAGAGATGGGGTCATCCTTTTGCTCAGGCTGGTTTCAAATTCCTGACCTTAAGTGATCCTCCCACTTCGGCTTCCCAGAGTGCTAGGATTATAGGATTACAAGCATGAGTCTCGAGGTCTGGCCTACAATTATCTTTTGATGAGCTATAAAACTCATTAGAATAGGAGGATAGTTCAGTTGAGGTCTCCTAGAATGACTGGGGAAAAGAGAGAGCCCAGCCATACCTGGCATGAGGACTTTGCCCAGAGTAATAGCTCAGGGAACACAGTGAGGAGGTGATCTGGATACAGTATATGATCTAGAGTAGTGGAAATCTGATTAATTAGGCAAGTGATTGTGACTGGCTAGATTTGGCTGGCTGCCCACAGAGATCTGGTATGGGAAGAAGACTTTCTAGGGTTTTCACTTGTTGGAGGAAGCTTCAGATTGAGTGGAAAGTTTGGAAGAGTGGGCAGACTCAAACAGCATACAGGAACCAGGTTTGAATGCCAATTTCAGTGGACTTGCCATAGGTTTGGTGGCAGGCAAGGCAGCCATACTAAGAAGGTCTCACAGGCCAGGGGGCTGCTATTGAGAAGGTCATAAGTAGGTCTTAGCAGGATCCTAAAGCATGGCCACCTTAATACCACCTTTCAGGATAATAACTCCACTTTTGGGGCAGGTTTAGGGACTCCTGCACCCTCCAGGAACTAGAGTAAGGGGGCACTGTGAGACCTGCCCATGAAGGATTCTTGTGAGCTTTAAGATCCCAACCTGTGAGGATCTGAATGCTGAGGAAACAATCAGGGAATCATCAAAAGCAACTAAGTTTGGAATAAAGACCATAAAGGATGATGGCGGTGCTTTCTGTTTCCTAAACAACAACAACAACAACAACAACACTGCAATGCCACCTGATGTTCATGCAACACATTGCAACATATTGTCATAAAGAGAAAGGACTTTTGTTTAAAACAAAGTGGGCAGTGAGAAGTAAAAAGGAGGACAAGGAAGTGAACAAGAAGAAAGAATATATGAGGACCAACAGAAAAATTCAGGCAACATTAAAAACCAAAACAGATGAACTCCCCCAAGGCAACAAGAGGCAGCACACCTATACAGAATTAATGGACTTGATAAAAAGAGAACTTAAAATATGGATGATAAGGCCAATAAAAGGAATGGATGAGAAAATGGAAAGACAGAACCAAAAGATGGATGAGAGATATGTAGAATATAGAAAAGATACAGAGGAGCTTAAGGAAATGAAGGAGACAATCAGAGAATGTAAAGATGCATTAGAAAGTATCAAAAATAGGTTAGACCATGGAGAAGAAAGAACCTCAGAGTTAGAGGACAAAGTTTTGAGTTAACCCAGGTAGTTAAAGAGGCAGAAAGGAAGAGAGAGAATGAAGAACAGTCGCTTAGAGAACTATGAGACTTTATGAAGCATTCAAATATATGGATAATAGGGATTCCTAAAGGGGAAGAAGATTGTCCCAAAGCAATGGAAGCCCTACTGGATACCATCATAAAGGAAAACTTCCCAAGTTTTATTAAAGATACCAACACACTCATTTCAGATGGATATAGAATCCCAGGTCATCTCAACTCAAACAGAGCCTCTCCAAGACACATTGTAATGAACTTGTCCAAGTCAGGATGAAAGAAAAAAATCTGCAAGCAGACAGGAGAACTGATCTACAGAGGCAGAGCAATTAGAATGACAGAAGACTTTTCACCTGAAATTTTTCAAGCCAGAAGTGCTTGATAATCCACCTTCAACATTCTGAAATAAAATAATTTTCATCCCTGAATTCTGTATCCCACTAAACTAAGCTTCAAAAGTGATGGAGAAATCAAATATTTTGCAGATCTACAAGCACAGAGGAAATTTGCCACAATAAGACCAGCTCTAGAGGAAATACTTAGACCTCTTGTCAACACTGACCACCACAATGGACCACCATCTGAGTAAACACCTAGAAGCTAAAGGACAAAACTTAGCTTCCACAATGACACAAAGTAAAAAAAAAAAAAAAAAAAAAAAAGCTATACAACACACATTCACAAAATAAGATGGATAGAACTCCACCACACTTATCAATTCTCTCAATAAACGTCAATGGACTGAAGTCACCACTGAAGAGGCACAGCATGGCTGAATGGATTAAAAAGCACAAGCCATCCATCGGCTGCCTCCAGGAGACATATCTAGCGTTGAAAGACAAAACAAGAATCAGAGTTAAGGGATGGAAAACAGTATTTCAAGCAAAAGTAATTCAGAAGAAAGGAGGGGTTAGAATCTTATTTTCAGACACAAGCAGATTTAAAGCAATTAAAGTTAAGAAAGACAAAGATGGGCGCTTTATATTGGTCAAAGGAACAATACCACAAGAAGACATTTAAATTTTAAATATTTATGCACCCAACTTAAATGCTCTTAGATTTATGCAACAGACCGTGATGGGTTTGAGCAATATGATAATTATACCACCATAATATTTGGCAATTTTAACACCCCTCTGACAGAACTGGACAGATCCTCTAAACAGAAACCAAACAAAGATGGAAAGGCCTTAATGTGACCCTAGAATAAATGGGATTAATAGATTTTTTACAGTAAATACCCTCCCAAAGCTAAGGAATATACATTTTCCTCATCAGCCCATGGTACTGTACTCTAAAATTGACCACATCCAAGGATACAAATCAAACCTCTGCAAAATTAAAAGAATAGAAATTATAACTTGTATCTTCTCAGACCTCAAGACAATAAAGGTAGAACTCAACTTGAACAAAAAGATTCATCCCCGCACAAATACTTGGAAATTAAACAACCTTATGCTGAATGATAGTTGGATTCAGGAAGGGATAAGAGGAAACTGTTAAATTCCTCAAACATAACAATGAAGATACAAGTTAGCAAAACCTGTGAGGTATAGCAAAAGAAGTGTTAAGGGGAACATTATCACATTAGATGCCTACATTTCAAAAGCAGAAAGAGAGAACATCAACAAACTCACGAACCATCTTATGGAACTGGAAAAAAAATAGCAACCTAACCCAAAACCCAGAAGAAAAGTAATATCTAAAATTAAATCAGAGATGAATGAAATTGATTATTCAGAGAATTAATGAAACAAAAAGTTGGTTTTACAAATAAATAAATAAATAAATAAAACTTTGGCCACATTAACTAGAAATAGAAAAGCAAAAATTCTAATAACCTCAAACAGAATTTTTCAAGGGGAAATAAGAGATACCACAGAGATATAAGAGGTCACCTATGGGTACCATAAAAAAACTATATGCCTAGAAATTTGACAATGTGGAAGAAATGGATCAATACCTAGAATCACACTTTCTCCTAATACTTAGTTAAGAAGAAATCGATCTCTTGAACATACTGATTTCAAGAACTAAGATTGAAGAAACAATAAAAAATCTCCCAACAACAACAAAAAAGCCCTGGTCCAGATGGCTTCACAGCAGAGTTCTATCACACCTTTAAAGAGGAGCTTATACCCATACTGCATAAATTATTCCAAAAAATTGAGAAGAAAGGAATCTTCCCCAACATGTTCTACAAAGTAAACATCACCCTTATACCAAAACTAGAAAAAGACCCAACTAAAAAGAAGAATTTCAGACCAATTTCACTAGTGAATATAGATGCAAAAATTCTCAATAAAATCTTATCCAATAGATTACAGCTACAAATTAAAAAAAAATCATAATGATCAAGTAGGTTTTATCCCAGGTATGCAAGGCTGGTTTAACATATGCAAGTCCATAAACATAATACATCATATCAACAGAAGCAAAAATAAAAACCATATGATATTCTCAATAGATGCAGAAAAGCATTCAATAGAATTCAGCATCCTTTTCTAATTATAACACTTAAGAATTTAGATATAGGTGGCACATTTCTTAAACTGATTGAAGACATCTACGACAAACCCACAGCTAATATTACACTGAATCGTGTAAAACTGAAAGCTTTTACACTTAAAACTGGAAGAAGACAAGGCTCTATCACTACTAATATTTAACACAGTGCTGGAAGTTCTAGCTAATATAATCAGGCAAGAGAAGGAAATGAAGGGCATCCATAAGGGGACAGAGGAGGTCAAACTCTTCCTCCTTGCCAATGATATGATCTTCTACTTAGAGAACCCCACAGACTCAACCCTAAGACTCTTGTGACCAAAAAACACAGTAATGTCTCAAGATATAAAATTAATGTCCACAAATCAGTAGCCTTTGTATATGCCAATAACAACCAAGATGAGAAGGTAATCAAGGACAGTATTTCTTTCACAGTGAATTCAAGGAAAATGAAATACCTAGGAATATACAAAACAGGTGAAGGACCTCTATAAACAAAATTATGAAACCTTAAGAAAAGAAATATCAGACTTTATTAACAAATGGAAGATCATGCCATGTTCATGGCTGGAAAAAATCAACATTGTGAAAATGTCTATACTACTCAAGGCAATCTACATATTCAATGCAATGCCCATTAAAATATCAACATCATAATTTCAAGATTTGGGAAAAATAATTATTCATTTTGTATGGAACCAGAAAAAAACCCATATAGTTAAGGCAATTCTTGGTATTAAAAACAAAGCCAGAGCATCAACCTACCAGACTTTAGGCTATGCTACAAGGCCATAGTGATCAAAACAGCATGGTATTGGCACAAAAATGGAGGCAAAGACATGTGTGGAAATGAATAGAAAAACACGAAATAAAACTATCATCTTACAGTCAACTAATCTTTGATAAACCAAACAAGAACAAACACTGGGGGAAAGAATCGCTATCCAATAAATGTTGCCAGGAGAATTGGATAACCACATGTAAAAGACTGAAATTGGACCCACACCTTTCTTTACTCACTAAAATTGATTCCAGAGGAATAAAATGTCTGAATCTAAGGCACAAAACAATAAAGTGTTCTCAAAGTAACTGGGGAAAAACACTTGAAGTTATTGGATTGAGGACTTTATGAAGAAGACTGCCGTGGCAATGGCAACAAAAACAAAAATAAACAAATGGAACTTAATTAAACTGAAAAGCTTCCATACAGCCAAGGAGACAACAACCAAAGCAAATAGACAACGTACATATTGGGAAAAAATATTTGCATATTTTGAATTGGACAACAGCTTGATAACTAGGATCTACAGAAGACTCAAATTAATCAACTTAAAAAGAACCAACAGTTCAGCAGTGCCAGCCCAATATGCCAAAGGTGACAGGTTCAAACCCAGCCCCAGCCCCCCAAAAATTGTAAAATAAAAGAGCCAACAGTCCCTTAGATCACTGGGTAAGAAAGATAAATAGAACCTTCTCTAAAGAAGACAGACAAATGGCTAACAAACATGAAAAAATGCTCATTATCCCTTGTTATCAGAGAAATGAAAATCAAAACCTCCCTGAGATATCATTTAACCCCAGTAAGAATGACAAACATCACGAAACCTCAAAGTTGCAAATGCTGGCTTTGATGTGGAGAGAAGGGAATCTTTTACTCTACTGGTGGGACTGCAAACTAATACAACCTTTTTTTTTTTTTCTTCAATTTCAATCAGTTTTTATTCATCTTTTATTTATTAAATCATAGCTATGGGGCAGCGCCTGTGCCAGCCCCATATGCCAGAGGTGGTGGGTTCAAACCCAGCCCTGGCCAAATAAATAAATAAATAAATAAATAAATAAATAAATCATAGCTGTGTACATTGATACAGTCATGGGGTACAGTGTGTTATTTTTATATACAATTTGAAATATTTTCATCAAACTGGTTACCATAGTCTTCATGTCATTTTCTTAGTTATTGTGTTAAGACATTTATATTCTACATTTTAGATAGATTCACATGTACCCTTATAAGATGAACCATAGGCATGATCCCACGAATCACCCTCCCTCCACCTAACCTCCCTGCTCTCCTCCCCTCCCTCTCCCTTTCCCCCATATTCTTGGGCTATAATTGGGTTATAGCTTTCATATGAAAGCTATAAATTAGTTTTATAGTAGGGCTGTGTACATTGGGTACTTTTTCTTCCATTCTTGAGATACTTTTCTAAGAAGAATATTTTCCAGCTCCATCCATGTAAACATGGAGGAGATAAAGTCTCCATCCTTCTTTAGGGCTGCATGGTATTCCATGGTGTATATATACCACAATTTATTGATCCATTAATGGGTTGATGGGCACTTGGGCTTATTACAAGACCTGGTAATTATGAATTGGGCTGCAATAAGCATTCTGGTACAAATATCTTTGTTATAATGTGATTTTTGGATATCTGGATATATACCTAGTAGAGGAATTGTAGGATCAAATGGCAGGTCTATTTTTAGTTCTCTAAATGTTCTCCAGATGACTTTACAAAAGGGACATATTAGTTTGCAATCCCATCAGCAGTGTAGAAGTGTTCCCCTTTCTCCACAACCATGCCAGCATCTGTGATTTGGGGATTTTGTGATATGGGCTAATCTTACTGGTGTTAAATAATATCTCAAAGTAGTTTTGATTTGCATTTCTCTGATGATTAAGGATGATGAGCATTTTTTCATATATGTATAGGCCATGCACCTGTCTTTTTCAAGATGTTTCTATTCAAATCCCTTGCCCTTGAGATGGGATCACTTGTTCTTACCTGTCAATATGTTTGAGTTCTCTGTGGATTCTGGTTATTAAGCCTTTGTCAGAAACAAAACTTGCAAATATCTTCTCCCATTCTGAGGGCTGTCTGTTTGCTTTACTTACTGTGTTCTTGGCTGTGCAGTAGCTTTTTAGGTTGATCAGGTCCCAGTAATGTATTTTTGATGTTGCTTCAATTGCCTGGGGAATCCTCCTTATAAACTTTGTGCCCAGGCCAATTTCTTCAAGTGCCTTCCTTATAAATTCTTCTAGTATTTTTATAGTTTCATGTCTTAAGTTTAAATCATTAATCCAATGAGAGTCTATCTTAGTTAGCAGTGAAAGGTGTGGATCCAGTTTCAGTGTTCTGCAGATCACCAGCCAGTTTGCCCAGCACCATTTGTTAAATAGGGAATCTTTTCCCCACTCAATGTTTTTAATTGGCTTGTCAAAGATCAGGTAATGGCAAGTAGCTGGATTCATCTGTTGGCTCTCTATTCTGTTCCATACATCTACCTCTCTGTTTTTGTGCCAATACCATGCTATTTTGATCACTATGGATTTACAGTATAGTCTGATGTCTGGTATAGTGATTTCTCCTGCTTTTCTTTTGTTTCTGAGTAGTGTCTTGACTGCTATTCAAGGTTTATACTGGTTCCATATAAAATGAAGTATTATTTTTTCAGTGTCTTTTAAGTATGGCAATGGAGCTTTAATAGGTATTGCATTAAAATTATATATTTCTTTGGGAAAAATGGACATTATGATAATGTTGATTCTTCCCAGCCATGAGCATGGTATTTTTTTCCATTTGTTAATATTTTCAGCTATTTCTTTTCTTTGAGTTTCTTAATTCTCTTTATAGAGATCTTTCACATCTTTTGTTAGGTAAACTCTGAAATATTTCATCTTTTTTGGCACCACTGTGATCAGAATAGAGTCCTTGACTATTTTTTCAGCTTGACTGTTGTTGGTATATACAAAGGCTACCAATTTATGGGTGTTGATTTTGTAGCCTGAGATGCTGCTGTATTTCTTGATCACTTCTAAGAGTTTTGTAGTAGAATCCCTGGTGTTTTCCAGATATATAATTATATCATCTGTGAAGAGTGAAAGTTTAATCTCTTCTGATAGTATATAGATACTCTTGATCACCTTTTCTTCCCTAATTGTGATGGCTAAAACTTCCATTATAATGTTAAAGAGCAATGGAGACCATGGGCAACCTTGCCTTGTTCCTGATCTGAGTTGAAATGATTTCAATTTAACTCCATTCAATACAATATTGGCTGTGGGTTTGCTGTAGATGGCCTCTAT
>NW_003852634.1:406036-442891 GCF_000181295.1 Otolemur garnettii | reverse complement strand
TAATTTTTTTGATGTGTTGCTGGATTCTGTTTGTTAGGATCCTGTTGAATATTTTCACATCAATATTCATTAGTGATATTGGTCTATAATTTTCTTTTCTTTTTAGGATCTTTTCCTGGTTTGGGGATCAAGGGGATGTTTGCTTCATAGAATGTATTGGGTAGTATTCCATCTTTTTCTATATTTTGGAAAAGATTAAGTAATATAGGTACTAGTTTCTCTTTAAAGGTTTGGTAGAAGTCTAATGTGAAGCCATCTGGTCTTGGGCTTTTCTTTTTAGGGATATTTTGTATAGTTAATGCCACTTTAGAACTTGATATAGGCTTATTCAGGAGTCTGTTGTTATTTCATCTTTACCATTTCTGATTGATGAAATTAGAGATGTTACTCTTTTTTTCTCGGTTAGGTTGCCCAAAGGTTTGTCTATTTTATTGATCTTTTCAAAAACCCAACTTTTTGATTTATTTATCTGTTGTATAATCCTTTTGTTCTCAATTTCATTTAATTCTGCTCTAAATTTGGTTATTTTTTTCCTTCCACTAGGTTTGAGATAGGAATGTTCTTCATCTTCCAGTTCCTTAACATGTCCCGTTAATTTGTTAACTTCCTCTCTTTCCATTCTCTTGAGGAAGGCTTGCCGTGCTATAAATTTCCCTCTTAGGACTGCCTTTGCAGTATCCCAGAGGTTTGGGTAACTCAAGTCTTTATTATTGTTTTGTTCCAAAAATGTGGTAATTTCCTTCTTGATCTCATTTCTGACTCACCTGTCATTCATCATAAGGTTATTTAGCTTCCATGTTTTTGTGTGAGTCTGAAGATTCCTGCTGTTACTGAGTTCAAATTTTATTTCATTATAGTCCGAAAAGATGCATGGAATAATTTCTATTCTTTCAAATTTGCTGAGATTAGACTTGCGACCTAAGATATGGTCAATTTTGGAGTATGTTCTGTGGGCTGATGAGAAAAACGTGTATTTAGCTTTGTTAGAATGAAATGTTCTGTAGATGTCTGTTAAATCCAAATGCTGAATGGTTAAATTCAAATCTAAAATCTCTTTGCTCAGCTTCTTATTGGAGGATCTATCCAACACTGCCAAAGGAGTATTAAAATCTCTGACTATGATGTAGCTGAGAGAAATAAAGTCTATTAGAATGTCTTTTATAAATTGAGGTGCATTCTGCTTGAATGCATAAATATTGATAATTGAAATCTCATCCTATTGATATTCCCCTTAACAAGTATAAAGTGACCATCCTTATACTTGCTTATTTTTGTTTGTTTAAAGCCTATTGTTTCTGCAAATAGAATTGCAACAGCAGCTTTTTTCTGCTTTCCATTTGCCTGGAATATAGATAACCATCCCTTCACCCTGAGTCTCTACTTATCTTTTAAGATAAGATGAGATTCTTGAATGCAGCAGATATCTGGCTTGAGTTTTTGTATCCAGTTAGCCAACCTGTGCCTCTGTACAGGACAATTTAGGCAACTCACATTGATTGAGAATATTGATAAGCCTGGTGAAATTTTGGCTATCAAGTTTTTTGAAAGTCCAGTGGAAATTTTTAATCCTTTCTCCACTGTGGAAGTTGGAATTTGATCAAACATTTCTGGGTGAGTTTACTTTTTTGGTGGAGGATTGCACTGGTCTTTATGGAGGATAGGTCTGAGAATATCCTCGAGAGCTGGTTTAGTTATGTAAAATTTCTTCAACATGTGAATGTCATTAAAGTATTTAATTTCTCCATCATAAATGAAACTCAGTTTAGCAGAATACAGGATCCTGGGTTGAAAGTTGTTTTGTTTTAAGAGATTAAAAGTTGATGAGCCACCCTCTTCTGGCCTGAAATGTTTCATCAGAGAGATCTGCAGTCATTCTGACATCTTCCCCTTTTAGGTTATGGTTTTCTTACTTCTAGCTACTTTCAGAATTTTCTCTTTCATCTTAACTTTAGTGAAGTTAATTATGATGTGTCTAGGGGATGTCTATTTGGGTTGGGTCATGTTGGGGTTCTGAAACAGTCTGCTATCTGAATTTCAGAATCTCTTGGCATGTCTGGAAAGTTTTCTTTCATAATTTCATAAAGAAGAGCCTCTGTGTTTTGTGAAGCACCTTTGTCTCCTTCAGGGATTCCTATGAGGTGAATATTAGTTTTCTTCAAATTATCCTAGAGCTCTCTGAGAGAATGAACTGTTTTTCTCTCCATTTCTCTTCATCCTTGCACACTTGAGCACATTCAAAGCTTTGTCTTCAATGTCAGAGATCCTTTCTTCTGCCTGCTCCATTCTATTATAGAGGGATTCTACCATATTTTTCAGATCTTTGAGAGCTACAAGCTCTTGTCTCTGTGTGTCAAAATCTTTGGTCATTTTATCTTTGAAATCATTGAATTCTTGCGACACCTTTTGAATAATTTCTTGAAATTCTAATTCCCTCCTTTTCTCCATTCTATTGATCTTATTTACTATCCAGATTCTGAACTCAATTTCTGACATCTCAACCATCTGTTTATGGGTGGGATCTTCAGATGCATCTGCCACATCCTTCCTTGAGGGGAGGGCTGATCTACTCTTGTTATTCCTATTACTGGAGTTTTCCACTGATTCCGCCCCATGCTGAATTTACACCATTTGGCTTGGTGAGCTGGTAAGAAGCAGTTGGGTTGGGGCCTCCAGGAGTAGTGAATTTACTAGCCCTTTTGCCAAAGGCTAGTACTGGTATCTGTATCTTTTCTCCTAGAGCTTTGCCAGGAACCCATACAGTGCTATGGCCTGAAAGACTGGGGGCCTGCTTGGTGTGGTGGGGCTGAGTGTCTCTGTCTTGTTTCTGGCTGGTCTCTGTTCTACCCTAGAAAATCAATTACTCTGAGTTGAAGTCTCAGCTGTGGAGAAATATCAGTGACTAAGTCACCCCACTCCCAGGCAGGCAACTGTTGGGAAAAGAAAAATCACACCTTCTCACAGTCACACCCCCAGAGTACTGCTTTATATAGTTCTCAGGTGATTGGACCAGTTCAAGAGATCCAAATAAAGTGTCCCAGTCATCACTGGTCTCAAGTAGAGGAGTTCAGAAGATTTCTGGCAACTAGACAGCAGGGGTCTTCTGGAAGCTCAGGTATGACTTGCTCCAGTGCTCTGTGATGTCAGAAGGACCTACCCAGCAAATAAATTAATCTGGGGAGGTTGATGTCTCCTTCTCCACCTTGCACCTTTGTCACACCCAATCAGTGGAAACCCCACAGGGCTGTGACCCAGTTGTCCAATAAGTGAGTGTGGCAGGGCTTTGTGTCTGCCAGAGTCAAAGTAAAATCAATGCCACCTCCACTTGGTTACTGCTCTTTGTTGCCAGCCAGCAAAGGGAGCTGAAGCCTGTCTCAGGCACTCAATGGGAGCTGAGAATGTTCCACCTGAAGTCAATCTAGACCTGAGAAAATCCAGACATCACCAAAGAGTCTTCCTCAACTACCAGTTAATTTGCCCCGTTCAAGAGATCCAAACCTATTGACCTGATCAGTACCCACTCTCTAGCTGGAAAACTCACAAGGTCTCAAGCAACTAGATAATAGGAGTCCACTTGTAGCTCAAATGTGGTTCACTCTGATGTTCTGAGGAGTCAGAAAGACCTGTTCAGTAGATGATTTGGAGTAAGGAAGCTGATGTCTCTCTCCCCATCTTGCTTGCCCTTCACCACGGGACTCTGGTAACCCCAGTCTCTGGGAACCCCACCACTAGTCTTGTTAACTTAGATTCTATGGCCCTGTCCTGTCCAATAAAAGAGTGTGTCAGGATTGGTGCCTGCCAGAATCCAAGTAAAATCAATGCCTCCTCCACTCAGTGAGCACTCTTTGTCTCCAGCCAGCAAAGGGATCCGAAGCCTGTCTGCCTCAGGCACTCAATGGCAGCTGGAGAATATTCTACCTGGGTTCAATCTAAACCTGGAATTTTTTTCTTGGAGTCTTGGCTTGCCTCAGTGGGGAAGATGTGCATTTATCTATCTCTTCTCTAAGCTCAACTCCCCTCTTTCAGCTTCATTGGGTTCTTTCTGGCCATTATCTCTTCCCCTGGACTGGAGTTTATGTTCAAAACTAGCTCCAGTCAGTCCTCATCCCCTATTAATCCATATTCTTATTGAATGTGAAAATTGGAGTTAGGGAAAATAGCCAACCTGAGGATTTGGCAAAGTACAAAGCACATTGAAACCAAATGAAGAACTAAACAGACAAAGATGCTACCAGACACACAAGCACACAGATGTACAGACAATCAGAAACAAGTAAACAAACAGACACACTCACAAAAAAAAAAACCAACCACAAAAATGGTAATCATAAAATGATAAAAACAAACAACTCTATTAGTTTGATATAAGCACTCTCAGCAACCATAAGGGAAGGAGAGGAAGAGAGATGAAAAAAGGAAGAATAGTATTAACAATAAAAAAACTTAACAGTAACTCCTACGAAAAAAGGGTGAAAAAATAAAAAAAAAATGGTGCACCACCAAGAAAAATAATATATATACCACTATACATATAACTTAGGTATCAACTTTAGTGGGAATATGTTTATGTTGCAATATACTTTGTAGACAGCAGGTGGCGCCGTGAGTGGTTCCTAGGCTAAAATAACAACAACAAAAAAACAAAACAAAACAAACAAACAAACAAACAAACAAAAAAGGAATCATTGCTGGCAGGAGCACAAATTCTCCCTACAACAGTTCCCATAAGATGTGGGGTGTCCTGAACCAGCTTCAGATGCAGGATGACTGGCTACAGGTGAGATTGAGCTCTCCACACTCCTGGAAGAGGTGCTATGGAGATGCTATTTTAGAAGTTTCATAATATGTCTGTTTCCTGGCTGGCTTCCCAGCCTTGGCTGTCCTTTTCCAGGCGGCACTCCTATCTGCCCTCCAAATTTGGCACAGGAGTCCATGCTTCACCAGATTTTACACTCAACTCCTAGTTTGCCCTCAAAATGGAAATTGTTATCTTCCCTGGGGAAGGGGCTGGTTGCTGCTTGCTCTGGCTGCTTTACTGCCACAGCACAGAGTTTACAGTCCATTTCTGTGAGGGAGGGGCTGGTTGCCTCTGATTCCTGGGGATTGAGCCCTGCCCACAAAAGACTTTTCAAAGTGTAGGGGAGAGGTTGATTGCCCCTATCACTTGCCACTTCAGCATAGTGCCACAAAGACTTTTCTAAAATTACAAAGTGAATCTGTTTCCTAAGCAGAATCCTTTCCCCTCAGTTTTCTGTCCAGCTGCCTAGACCTCTGACACTCCAAATGGGGTCTAAATGGCTCCCCTTTCTAGTTGCCAAATTCCACTCAGGAGTCCATACCTCACCACACTCTGCAAAACACCCAAACTCCCCACGAATTGAGAATAGAAGTCCTCCATGGTGGAGGGGTTGGTTTCTGCTGTCTCAGGCCGCCAGCCTAGTATTCTCTGGTAGATACCATGGTGCTGGGTTACAATTCCAGTCCAGCAATTCACCTCTTTGCTGCATGTCCTGCATTGCTTGTCTATGCCAGAAATCCACACAGGGGAAGATCCAGCCCCCCCACACACACACTCTCACCTGAAACCGTAAGGAGAGTTGACCCAGAGATCAATACAACCTTTTTGGAAGGAAGTATGGAGAACCCTCAAAGAACTCAAACTATACCTCCAATTTGATCTTTCAATCCCATTACTAGGAATCTACCCAGAAGAAAAAAAAAAAAACATCCCTTTATTATAAGGCCATTTGCACTAGAATGTTTGTTGCAGTTTACTTTATAATTGCCAAAATCTAGAAACAACCTAAATGCCCACCAATCCAGGAATGGATTAACAAGCTTTGGTGTATGTATACCATGGAATTATATTCAGCCACTAAAAAAGGTGGAGACTTTACCTCTTTTGTATTAACCTGAATGGAGTTGAAACACATTCTTCTTCGTAAAGTATCACAAGAATGGGGAAACAAAAATCCAATTCTGGATTACTTAATTCTGAAATGAGGATCTAATACATGGTAGTGGGTAGGGAATGGGAGAGCATAGAGAGGGAAGGAAGGAGGTGGGTGGAGAGGTCATGGGGTTTGACACACCTCTTCGAGGTGGAATAGAAGCATGAGAGGTACTTTACCTAACAAATGCAATAGGTATAACTCAGTTCTCTGTACCCTCAGTGAATCCCCAAAATAAAAAATATCCCTCATTAGAATATAATGGCCCTGAGAATTCCTCCACTAAAGATAACTCTCTCTCTAATTTTGCAATACAGTTTTTCATAAATTTATTCACCAGAGAACTTTCATTTCCCTTAAATGCCTAACATGTCAAAGTACTAGTATTTTATAAAATGCCTTAGCAACATGCTAAAACAAGAAAATTAGAGTGATGAGCACCACAGATAACTGAAAACCAGATACTACTACCATACAAATTGCCTTACCTAAACATTAAATATTTCATCAGGTCTTTGGATAAGAAAACAGACTTAATTACTCCTTTTTAATCACTGTTAATAAGTGAAAGTTTTGAAATGTAGTGCCATAAGGGAAATATCATGCTTTGAGGTCAGACATACCTGGGTTACATCCTAGATTGGCCATTTACCAGATAAACCTCTCCACACTTCAGTTTTCTCATAAGTAAAATGGGAATAGTAACATTCTTCTTACAGAGTTGATGTGAGAATTAAATAACATAACCTATATCAAACAAAGTAGCTGGAGCATACAAGGTCTTATATATTACCTATATTTTTACACAGCAGAAATTTTGTATAGGAAAGAAGTGAAGACCTGAGAACCCACAGATAGGTACGCTTCTAAATAATAGCTAGCTTTTTTGTGCGAATAGAATGTGAAGTCTTAGCAGATCAGACCTTTGAGTTCCCTGGTACTTCTATTACTAAAATCCTCTTTGTAATACTGAATGATACTTTACTTACTTTTGAACACTGCAAAGAAAAGGCTGCTTAGCTTTTCACTAGGTCAAAAAGAATGCTATTTCTAAAGCTGTCTGCCACAGATTAACAAATTAGTACCATTTTAGGAGAGTTGAAGTGTGGGGAGGGTGCTTTTGCCTGTTAGTGGGTAAGAGTAGGTTATTCGCTGACATAATGGAGTCAGGCAAAAATAAGCTATTTACAATTTTTATCATTTCACAGATCTACAATGCACCAGGCCAAGGTTTATATTTCATAGTATGAAAGTCAATAACTTGAATGGGATGTTTGGCTATTTCTAGATCCTCTAGTATCCTTTAATGCAAATGACATACAAGATCTGACAATTAAGTTTGTGAACTTGTCACCGTATGCTTACATTTGTGTAAGCACTGTACAAACAACTTGGTAACATTTCATAACCTTGGAATATCAGTGTCTCACAGCTGTGTTTGTATTGACATATGGCAGTGTCCTGCAGAGTGGCATTCATTATTGTTGTTGCTTGTTTTTGTGTGCTGTTGTAAGAATGTCAACACTTGAATTAGAACATCAAACAAACATTAAATTTCTTCTTATATTTGGCAAAAGTGAAATTTGGGACATGTTAGTCCAGGTTTATGGGGATAATGCAATGAAGAAAATGGCAGTGTAAAAATGGATTAAACATTTTTCTGAGAGGACAGAATATGTCACTGATGAAGAGAGGTCAGGGCAGCCAGTAACAAGCAGAACTGACAACAACATTTTAAAAATTCATTGAGCTGTGGATCAAAATTGTTGGCAGATTGTTAGAAGCATAGCAGATCAAGTGAACATCGACAGAACAGTTAGGAAAATCTTAACTCAAAATCTTGGCCAGTAACTCATGGTTCTTGCATTACAACAATGTACCAGCTCACTCAGCCCTGTCTATGAGGGAATTTTAGTCAGCAAACAAATAACCGTATTAGCACATCATTCCTACTAATCTGATCTTGCCCCCAGTGACTTTATTCCTTACCCAAAGATAAAGAAAATATTGAAAGGAAGACATTTTGATGACATTTAGGACATCAAGGGTAATATGATGAGAGCTCTGATGGCCATTCCAGTAAAAGAGTTGCTTGGAACAGTGGACTAGGCACTAGTGACAGTGTATAGCTTCCCAAGTAGAGTGTTTTGAATCTGACTATACTGATACTCAGTAGTGAGGTACGTAGCACTTTCTCTGGGATGAGTTTGTGAACTTAATTGCCAGCCCTTGTAAGTGTGAGTTTGCAGAGAATAAGGTTGTTTCTTTCAGTACACTGCACAGGGGAATTATGCACACACTTTTTGCTTATGTGCTCAATATATGAGGGAAGAATTTAACATGGTCACCAGGATGAAAAATTATTCATTTTTTAGCTCTGGTCCAAAAGTTGCTTGTAAGAAGTTCAGGTGTCACAGATATTTCTGTGTATCCTTCAGAATACTAACCTATCTGAGCAATGCAAGAAATGTTAAAACTGCTATGTTTCCATTTACATAGCAAGAGATGAAAAGTTAAAAGATCTGCAAGTTTAAAAAGTGAAAATGATCAATTTACCCCTGTGCTTCAAAAGGGTAGGTATTCATTCATTGTATTTTCCCTTTTTGTCCAATCACTAGAAGCAGCAGACATCTGCAAATGTCTAAAGACTAGTTACACAGAAGCCTTTGCAACCAGTGCAGATATTTCATACTCCAAGAGTAGTTAGCCTGATACATTATGAACTAGGATTATTTTATTTACCAGCATTATCTAATATATAATACTGGCTGGTATTTGACACAAATAGACATGATAATAAATCAACATTATTTGACTTCAGTGGAATGTTTTAGGTCTTGCTACTCAGGAAATTACCCTATCTTGCTGATATTCCACTGGATATAATTGGGATAGCTATTATAGTAATTTAGGTGTTGGTATGTTTCTAGATAAAATGAATCATGTAGAAAATGAGGCTTTGGGATTAATGAACAACATTATTTATTATATAAATGTTTTTGTTCCTGACATCTAGCGTTTTGGGAGAGCAAAGTACTTTGAATCAGCTTTCTTAATGTACAGATCATCACTCTTTTCATACTCACAGCATAATAAAGTAATAATGTACCTGGCACTCTGAGACAAAAAGTTGACAGTAGTCATCCCCTATAGTTTTTGCCTAGTACATTTTCTTTTGTGAAATTAACGTGGCATTCAGAGGGCTCCCATAAGTGTGAGAGGCCTAGATTTCTAAAGATAGAGGCTATCCAGCCAGGGTAGGTTAGCCTTACCATAGCAGGTTGGCAAAATCTCATGCCACAGAGTTAACCAGGAGGATTCCAAACACAAGGCTGCCTTTTTCCCAGGAAAAGTAGAAAAGTGAAAAGTGGCTCTGAGAATTCTGTCTTTGGAATCATGGCCCCAAGTGAGCACAACATGGTCTTGTCTGGAACCCCAGTCTTAGAGAATTCTTTCCCTTGCAATGAACAGAAAACAACTGTGTTAGACCACGTCTTTAGTGAAAAATAAACAGAAAATTACTCATGTTTTAAAACAAAGAGAAAAAGAGGCAGGAAGTGCGTAAACATACTTCTTTCTCATTCCAGGAAGGCAATTGAAAAAGGTTGAAAGGCAATTCTGGAAGTGCAATGAACTTTTTTGCCTTGCTTCTTGGGAGAAGTGAGGGTAATTTGTTCAATGTGCAATTCTTCATGATAATAGACTGTCTCAGAATTTTGTAGATGTCATTTGGCGATGAATATTTCCAGAAGTTGGCTTTTAGTATTTGACTAGGCAAGTTTCTTCTACTTTTTTCTACTGCAACTGAAATTCTTTGTCACAGAACACTTCTTCCAATCAGATATTTGAATTAAAATCATGCTCTTGTAGACATTGAAGCCTGAGCTGAAAACTCTGATAATCAACTTCCTTCATAGTGTTACTCCTGAGTTGGACTAAGCTAAGGCTTCAAAGATAGCTCACCTGGTTAGGACTAAATTGAAAAATGCAGATACCTCAAGAAATCAGGCTCTGCATGTTGAAGACATACAAAATTTAGAAAGTCAATTCACCTTCTTCTATCATCTGAACCTATATTGCTTCTCCCAAACCCACCTGTTCTTACTTCCTATTCAGTAATGATTTTACCATTATTCAGTAGATATCTACTTGAACCAAAAATGATGTCATTTTAATCTTAGTGTATGCTGGCTAAGCTCTAGTTCTCTTTCTGTCATATCCTAGATATCTTCCTTTCCTTTAAAATTCTAGGTTCCTACATAAACACTTGATGCTATGTGAAGTAGCAGCATATGTAACTTCTTTCTAGCCATTGTTTCTCAGAGATTAGGAAGAATAGGAGAAAGGACACAATGAAATCTAGAAGAACTTGAGTTGTGACAGCTGACCTTATATAAGTTGCATTACCTCCATAGCTTCATCTTTTTCATCTGTAAATTAGGGGTAATACTCTCTTATTCACAGTATTTTTGTATACTCTCCCCAAAATTATGAGTAATTTTTCTCTAATGTTCTATCCTTGAACCTCTAACTTTCTATTTCATCATTTATTCCCTTTTCCACCTAGATGTATGTCAACACTACTTAGGCAATTACATTTTATCTTTTTTTCTTAGTTTTATTCTTTTCTTGATTGTCTCTTTACCTTCATGCATTTAACTACCATCTCTCAATACAAATGACTCCCAGTTCACTGTAGTCAGTGGAACTATTTCCAGTTGTTTCAAATGTCTTTTTATTATTATATTTTTTAATTCAGATTAATATGAAGGTATGAATGATTAGATTACATTGTTTGTATTTCTAAGGTAAAGTTCAAGTTGTAGTTGAGGCAGCTGAGACCTTGATCCTGGGGGTAAATTCTTACCTAATATCTTGCTTTTGATGCTTCCTCTCTATTTCTAGGGTTACTACTTCTCATGAAGCCATTGTGACAGATGTTCAGCTTTCTGTTACTCTCTCCAGTTCTTGTCTCTCTAAATTTCAGTCCCTACTGTATGCCAGTACCTGAGTAATTTTTCTAAAGTTTACATTCCATTATATCAATATATCATTCAGGATCATAAAATTAATGGATATTTCCCATTATATCAAGTCTACAATGACCTCTACCATCTGGACATATGTTACCCTAGAGATGGCCTATAACCCACAATGGTCACTTTGTGCTTCAGAATGTATGTCATCTTCAGTGTTCTTACCACATTCATATTGAACCTCTTGCCTAGAATCTCATTTTCTCCTTTTATCATCTATCTCAGTGTTACCCATCCTAATAACATCTAGTTCAAGTCTTGCTTCTTCCTGAAAACTCTCACCAGTAACAGCCCATACACTTTTTCCTTTTATTGATACACTCTTTAAGCCTAGCTAACAATCACACACTTACCATGTGTACCACAGAGTGCCTAGCTCAGTGCTAACCCTACATTAGGTATGTAATCACTATCATCATTTTATGGCAATGAGAATATAAAGTCTCATGTTAGACTTATGTGCTTTTCTTATCTTTCTTTGACATTGCAAATCTCTTGAGGGCAAGGGCTACTGTGTATTTAACTTTATATTTTTCCATAGGGTCTTATTTGAAGTGTATCCTTAGGAAATGCTTTATAAATTGAACTAACTGATTAGAGACTTCCATTATTTCAGAAATATATACTTAGAGTTACAAATGTAGGTAAAGCAGTAAAATAAACATCCATGGTATTACTGAATGAGGTTAAATTTTCCAAGAGCTAAGGGTATGAACACTCCCTACCCCTTCCTATCTAGAAACATGGGGGATTAGAAGATCAAAGGATTTCTAACAATAAATAAGTAACATAGAAATATGGGGGAAAGTTATTTGGAAATTGCCTAGCTACTCAAAGGAATAGCTCTTCCCTAATCCAGTGTATTGTAGTTGATGCTTTTGGGAATGAGACCTAGGATTCCTAATCTGAAGCAAAGGCAACTGAAATGTATGAGAATATGTTGTTTATAGGCTAATATCCAAAATACTAGGTGGAGGTGATAAGGGGGAGCAACTAGGTATATACAAAGAGAACACATCAAAAAAGAAATTTAGCCCCCAAAATATCAAAAGGATATTAATAATGTAAGTTTACATTAGCCTCTAGATTATAATATCATTACTTCTGGAGAAAGAAGAGAGCCATTGATATCACAACGTATTAACCTGGATGGGGGTGGAACACATTATTCTTAGTGACACATCACAGAAAGGAAGAAGCATGAATCCTATGTATTCAACTTTGATATGAGGACAATTAATGACACTGTGGGGTGGGGGAAGGGAAGAGCAGAGAAAGAGAGAAGGAGGGAGGGGTGAGGGAAAGGAAAAAGAAAAGAAAAAAACATAGTGACTAATTCTCACATAAATTGGATTAAATTTTTGACCAAAATATATTATTTGAATAATAATTTTTAATTCAACTTGTTAATATGTTGCTTAGGGTATTGCATCCTCATTTATAAGTGAAATATGTTTGTAATTTCCCTTTATAATAATATATTTTTCCAATTTTATATTAGGTATATCCAGATAAAGTAGAATGGTTTTGAAGTATTTCTTCTTCTTCTATTGCCTATAAGATTTGGCATGATCTGTTTTTTGAAATTATCTTCTATTTTTACTTATAAAAAATAAATATTTCCTATTTTTTGAGACTTTGGAAAAAAAATAGCTTACTGATGACTCCATACTGAACCTCAGAGTTAAAGCATTCTATGATAGATATACTTTTATCTGACAAAGTGAATGTTACTTTTTTTGAATTATTATTATTTGTTAATATTTCGTTCTAGCAATCATCTGATTTTTTTCTGAATGCATTTATCTTCATTTGTTCTTTATGAGGTTTTGTTTCTAGTCCTTATCTTAAACATTGTTATTGTTATTAAATTTTAAACCTCTTTAATTCTATGAAGAAAAAAAGGAGACAGAAATAAACAGGCAAATGCAGTCTCAAGTTATGAAAATTTAATCACAATCAAAATATTTGTATAAGAACTTGTGATTATTTTCCTCCCACAAGGGTCAGTAAGACTAATTGTTTCCTGATGGAAGAGGCAGAAAACACCTTGTGAACTCTATTCAACGTGCTTGGGCTCTGTGCCATAAGGCAAACTTCTAAGCAGTTGAGCTAAAATTAAAATATTCTTTATTATGAAAAAAAAAGATATCAGGTTGTGGTTATTCAGTTTGACATCTTACCCCTTAGTGTCCAATGGTATTATAAAATACCAAATCTAAGTGCTGAATACAGCATAGAGATCACTGAACTGAAACTGAAACCCAGAGAGAAGGGACTTTCCAAAACTCACACTTTTTATTTTTTAGACAAGAGTCTCACTTTGTTGCCCTTGGTAGAGTGCCAATGGCATCATAGCTCACAGCAACTTCAAACTCTTGGGTTCAAGGGATTCTCTTGCCTCAGCCTCCTAAGTAGCAAGGACTACAGGCACGTGCCCTAACACCCTGCTCTTTTTAAGAGATAGGGTCTTGCTCTTGCTCAGGCTGGTCTCGATCCTGTGAGCTCAGGCAATCCACCCACCTCTGCCTCCCAGACTGCTAGGATTACAGGTGTGAGCCAAATGCCTGGCCTCAAAAGTCACACTTTGAACCTCATATCAGAACTGGGAAATGTTTCCCATGCCAGAACTCTATTAAGGCTTCCCCATCCTCCAATTTCTGGTGATAGAGGCACAGAACTTAGATAATTTCTTTCAAATGGCCTTAAAAATGCCTATAAATTGAAAACCAAACAGGAATAAAGGAGAGATACTAGGTAGTATAGTGCTGAAGGGTTTGGACTTTGGAGCTAACATCTGTCACTTTCTAGTTATGTGATTTTGAGATTCTCTGAGTTTAGTTTCTTCATCTATAAAATGGGATTATTTAATTTTTATGACCGACAAAGTGATTATGACTATTAAATGTTACAAAGCCTATAAATCACCTTGCATGTAATAGACATTCAACAAATGTTAGTTATACCCTTTGAATCAAATTAACAATCATTTTGTATATGAAACTTTATTTTGATAGAGTTGCAGAAAATACTGAAATGAAGGAGTTGAGGCCTTCAATTTCAGTGAGTGTCCATCCAGTCCCCTATTGCTAAACTTTTTACTGGATCCAGACTACTTTCTTCATGTCCATCTCACTTAGCTGTGGTCATGTGCATTATAACCTGTGACCTTCCTATACCTTCTGCCTCTTCTTTTCTTGCTATCAACCCAGAAGCTATCTAATTTTTAAGGGTCAAATTCTACCTTCTTTATGAAACCTCTTATGACCATCCCAGCACACAGGAAATCACTCTTTCCTTTGAATTTCCATAGCATGAACTTTATGCTTATATTCATTTGACCAATAACATATCCTGTACTGTGTTTTATTAGGCATTTTTCTATCTGCCCAAATAAATTGAACAAATATTGGTTTCTTTCTCTTCCCCATCCTCTGCCTATCGTATTCTTGGCCAACCAGCCAGACATGCCATCCCAGAATGGTACTGCCTGCCATATGTAGGAATAAGAGACAAATATCATTTTTTTTAAAAAAAAAGATCCACTAAACTAATCATCCTAAGTGTGCAATCATAATTATATATATCTTGAAAAGATCTGTTTGGTAAGATGTTAGTGTAAGCAAAGGTATCTTAAATGTATATATAGAAAGCTGGTAAAGAATTGACCCAAAGCAATCTACAGATTCAATGCAACACCTTTCAAAAATTAAATGAATTTTTTCATAGAAATCCATTATAAAACTTGTAAAAAAAATCACAAAATATCCTGAATAGCCAAAGCTGAGAAATAAAAACAAAGTTGGAGACATCACACTTCCTGATTTAAAAATATGCTACAAAGCTATAGTAATCAATACAGTATGATACTGACTTAAAAACAAATGTATAGACAAATTGAACAGAATAGAGAACACAGAAATAAAGCCCAGTATATATGGTCAACTAGTATGCACTAATACACAGTAGGGAAAGGATAGTATCTTAATAAACAGTGAGGGGAAAACTGGATATCCACATGCAGAAGATTGAAATCGAATCTTTATCTCGTAACACACACACATAAACACACACCTCAACTCTAAATGGGGAACAGTCCTATATCTAAGACCTGAAGCTCTAAATCTTCCAAAAGAAAATACACAGAAAAAGCCCCAGGACATTAGTCTTGGAAATGATTTTCTAAATAGGACACCAAAAGCACAGGCAACAAACAAACAAACAAACAAACAAAAAACCCATAAAAACAAATAAATAGGTCCATATCACACTAAAACACTTCTGCATAGCAAAAGAAATAATTGAAAAAAAAGAAAATTTAGAGTATACTAGACATTTCCAGTTCCAAAATGATGGTATAGAAGAAAGCTGGCTTCACTCTCTCTCACAGAAAATTATAAACAAATATTCAGTGTTGACATTATCACAAAAAATACCCTAGAAGTCAAATATGAAGATGCATTGATTCCTGGATCCACAGAGAAATGAAACATCTCTAAGAACACAGTAAGGTAATTGGACTTCCATATTCCTGACATTCCCTCTTCCCAATCTTTCTAGCTCCAAACATGCAATGAAATGTTCCCTAGACATAGGGTTTCTATACTATAAAAGTGATAGAGGGGGTTGTGTCTGTGGCTCAGAGGAGTAGGGTGCTGGTCCCATATACCAGAGGTGGTGGATTCAAACCCAGCCCCCAGCCAGAAAAAAAAAGTGATAGTGAGGTAGACAGTCCACTTCCCCATCATCCTGGGTTTCCTGATAGGAGATATGTCCCAGCTTTAACCCAAAGGAAGAAGTAGGAGTGCCTAAGGAAATAAATATCAACACTACTCAATGCAACATATAGGGGAATGTAATTCCTATGAACACATTAATTAAATTCTTCACAATAAAAAAAATTGTAAAAACAAAACTGGAGGCATCACACTACCTGACTTCAAACTACACTACAACCTATAGTAACTAAATCAGCATAACAGTGGAATAAAAGGAGACACATATACCAATGCAATACAATAGAGAAACCAGTTTTAAAAACTGCCTATTAACACACAACTCATATTTGACAAAGGCACCAAGAACATACAATGAGGAAAAGTTGCTTCAACAAATAGTTTTTGAAAAACTGAATAACCATATGCAGAAGAATAAAACTAGACTCTTGTCTCTCACTATATAGAAAACAGAAATAAAAATTGATAAAAAAAAAAACCTAAATCTAAGACCTGAAAACTGTGCAATGACTAGATGAAAACACTGAAGAAATGATCCAGGACATTGGTTTTGGCACAGTCTTTCTGCATTAGAACCCAAAGCACAGGCAACTGAGGGAAAAACAGATAATTGGGGTTAAATAAAGCTAAAAAGCTTCTACACAGCAATGAAAAGAATCAACAAAGTGAATGGACATTCCATAAAATGGGAGAAAATACTTGAAAGTTCTCCATCTGATAAGAGGTTAATAACTAGAATATATAAGGAGCTCAAATAATTCCATAGAAAAGAATGAAATAATCTGATTTAAAAAACAAGCAAAAGATATGAATAAACATTTCTCAAATGAAGACATACAAATGGCCAACAGGTATATTACACAATGTTTAACATTACTAATCCTCAAGGAAATGCAAATCAAAACCACAATGAGATATCATCTTATTGCATTTCAACAACTTTTAATAAAGAGACAGGAAATAACATATGCTGGTGAGGCTATGTAGAAAGGAGAATCCCTATACACTGTTGTTGGAAATGTAAATTAGTATATACACTATGAAAAACTGTATAGAAGTTCCTCATAAACAAAAATACAACTACAATATGATCCAACAATTTCACTACTGGGTATATATCTAAAAGATAATTAATATATTAAAGAGTTGTCTGGTTTTCCATGTTTATTACAGCACTATTCACAACCAAAATATGAAATTGAACTAAGTGCTGTATATGAATAAAGGGATAAATAAAATGTAATGTATATACAGAATGGGATATTATTCAGTCATACAAAGATTGAAATTCTGTCTTTTGCTGCAATATGGATGGAAATGAAGGTCATGAAGTGAAATAAAGCATAAAGAGATGAATATCACATTTTCTCACTCATGTTAGAGCTTAAATAGTGGATTGCATGAAGATAGTATATAAGTGATTATGAGAGGCTGGAAAGGGTAGAGGGGTAGAAGGAGATGAAGAGAGGTTGATTAATGGGTACAAATAAATAGAAGAAATAAGACCTTGTGTTGGATATATCAATAAGTTGACTATAGTTAACAATAATTTATCTTACATTTTAAAATAGCTAGAAGACTGACTGGAGAAAAACTGAAAACATTTCGGCTTAGAACTGTAACCAGACAAGGATGCCAACTATTAACACTACTATTCAACATAACACTGGAATTCTACCCAATACAATTAGGCAAAATAATGTTATCAAAGATATCCACATGGGGAAAGAGGAGGTCAAACTCTTGTTCTTTCCTGATGATATGATCTTATAGAATCCAAAGGACTTAACCACAGGACTCCTATAAGTAATCAAGAAATACACTAACATCTTGGGATATAAAATCAATGTTCACAAATTAGGAGGCTTCATATATGCCAGCAACAGTCATGCTAAGAATCAAATCAAAGACAATACCTTTTACAGTAACTTCAAAGAAAATGAAGTACCTGGGAGTACACTTAGCAAAGGATGTGAGGGATCTCTACAGAGAGAACTATTAAACTCTAGAAAAAGAAATAGCAGAAGACATTAACAATGGAAGACATACCATGCTTTTGGCTAGGAATAATCAACATTGTTAAAATGTCTATACTACCCAACATGATCTACAGTTTCAATGCAATCACTCTTAAAATACCAATATAATACTTTGAAGAACTTGAAAAAATAGTTCTTCATATTGTATGGAACCAGATAAAAACCTGAATAGCTAATACAATTTAAAGATGACAACAACAACAACAAAGTTTGAAGGCATTGTGTTACCAGAGTTCAGGTTGCACTACAAATCTACAGTAATCAAAACATCATGGTATCAGTATGAAAATACACACATAATTCTATGGAACAGAATTGAGAACCTAGAGGTAAAACCAGCCTCACATCATCACCTGATTTTTGATAAACCAAATAAAAGCATATACTGGGGTAAAGAATCCCAAATTAATAAATGGTGCTTGGAGAACTTGTTAGCCACACGTAAAAAACTGAATCCCACACACACCTCTCACCACTTACAAAAATTGACTCATGCTGGATAAAAGATTTAAATCTAAGAAGTGAAATGTTAAAAATTCCAGAAGAAAACATGGGGAAAACTTTTTATGATAGAAGCCTTGGGAAAGAATTTCTGAAGAATATCTCATTGGCAATTGCAGCAACAACAACAACAACAAAAAAATACATAAATAAGACCTGATCAAGTTACGAAGCTTCTGCATAACTAAGGATATAATTAACAATGCAAATAGATAACCTTCAGAATGCGACAAGATATTTGCATCTTGCAAATCTGACAAAGGGCTAATAACCGGAATCTGCAAAGAACTAAAGCAAATTAACAATGAAAGGACAACCAACCCTATTAATCATTGGGCAAGAGACATGAACTGAATCTTTTCCCAAGGGAACAGATGAATGGCCAACAAACATGAAAAAATGCTCATCATCCTTCATTATTACAGAAATGCAACTCAAAACAACTTTGAGATATAACCAAACCCCAGAAAGACTAACTCACATCAGAAGGTCCCAAAACTGCAGATGCTGGTGGGGTGTGGAGAGAGGAGAACACTTCTATATTGTTGGTGGGACTGCAAACTAATAAAGCCCCTTTGGAAAGAAATAGGGAGAATCCTCAAAGAGCTAAAAGTAGATATTTATTTGATCCCATAATCCTATCTCTAGGTATCTACCCAGAAGAAAAAAATCTTTTTATTATATGGACATTTGCATTCAAATACTTATAGCAGCTCAATTTGCAAACAACCCAAATACCCATCAATGCATAAATGGATTAATAAACTGTGGAATGTGTGTACCATGGAATACATTCAGCTATAAAAAAGATGGAGACTCTGCGTCTTTTGTATTTACCTGGATAAATTGGGAGAACATTCTCCTAAGTAAAGTATCTCAAGAATGGAAAAGCAAGCATCCCATGCACTCAATACTAAATGAAAACTAACAGCTGAACAACTATGTGCCCACATGAGAGAATAACACAATTAAATGTAAGAAGCGGAAAGGCAAAAAAGAAAGGGAATTTGGTAAATTGCCACTTATCAAGTACAATGTGGGAATGTGGGGGTATAGGGCACATCTCCTGGGTGAAGAATTCAACTACAATGTGGACTTACCTTACAAATGCAAACAACGTAGCCTCATTGTATGTACCTTATATTAATACAAAATTTAAAAAAGAAAATAAAAGATTATGAAGGATGAAAAACAAAATATGTTGAATCAATCCTAGTGCTCTTCAACCCATGAATGGGTTAATAAACTGTGATATTTGTATACCATGGAATACTATTCATCCATAAAAATGTGGGAAATTTTGCATCTTTCATATTTATCTGGATCAATTTGGAGAACCTTCTCTTAAATAATGTATCTCAAAAATGGAAAAGGAAATGTCCCATGTGCTCAATACCATGTTGAAACTATTAGATCAGTAAGTAGAGGCCCATATGAGAGAAAAACACAATTAGATTCATGAAGAAGGTGGGCAGAAGGAGTTTGGTAGGTTCCCACCTAACCAGTACAATGTAAAGGTATATGACACGGTTCCTGTGAATCATCTACAACTCAGATTTTTCCTTACCAACCCAAACAACGTTACCTAATTGTATTTAAACTCATATTAATCTGAAAAAAGAAAAAAAAAACACAGAAGGAATCAGTGAAAAGTAAATAATGTGTTTTATTTTTATTATTTCTAACCAATCTAAAAAGATAAGTGTTCAAAGCAATAATAGAAACAATGTAATAGATCATTATAACAGATGGAAATGGATGACAGTAATATTGTAAGAAATAGGAGGGATGAACTGAGAATACTTTGTTATAATGTACATTCACTATCTGTGAAATAGTATAGTTTTATTTAAAAGTGGACTTAGGGCCCAGTGCAGTGGCTCAGGCCCATAATGCTACCACTCTGGGAGGCCATGGCTGGTGGATTGCCTGAGCTCTGGAGTCTGAGACCAGCCTGAACAAGAATGAGACCCCATATCAACTAAAAGTAGAAAAACTAGCTGGGTGTGGCAGCAGGTGCCTGTAGTCCCAGTCACTCACGAGGCTGAGGAAGGAGAATTACCTTAACCCAGGAGTTTGAGGTTGCTGTGAGCTATGATACCATACACTCTATCCAGGGTGAAAGAGTGAGACACCATCTAAAAAAAAAAAAAAAAGAAAAGAAAAGAAAAAGTGTACTTAGAGTATGTGTAGATGTATGTTGCACTCTAGAGCAACCACTATTTTTTGTTCATACGTAGTATCAATATATTAAAATATAATATCAATATATTTTGGGGGTACATATGATATTATTATACCTATATTCAATATATAATAATCAAATTAAAATAATGGAGATATTCATTGCATAAAATATCATTTTTTTTAGTTGTGTTGGAACTATTACAATTCTTCTCTTCTAACTTATGTCAGACTAAAAAATACTAGAAGAGGATTGGGGGAAGATGTCTGACTAAAAGCAGAATTCACCAGAGGCTTGTGCCCAAATGCAGAGATATTGGACTGAAGGGGATGGAAGCTAAATGAGAGGAGCTCCAAACTTAGAGGACTACATGAGATACACATCACTCAGGCTGAATCAAGTGGCAGAACAGAGAAAGCGAATGAATGAAAAACAATAGGTACATGTCCAGTTCCCAAAAGAAGGAAGACTCCTCCCCCCAAATGAGAGCTCTGCCTTGGGCAACCAGTCAGTCAGCAAACTGGGTTCAAAAGTATCCTCGCTTTATCCCATGGGAGAGTAGTTGCTAAGTCCCAGTCCTCCTTCATTACAGACGTCTCAACGCTGAGACTAGGCCCCATTCTGTCTGGCACAAAAGACCAAATATTTCTTCCGCAATCCTGAGCACTCAGATCGCCCTTCCCCCACCCTAATTGCTGGAAGGACTATCCCCTGTAGAATCTGGAGTGTTTAATGAGCTCACTGGGAAGCTCAGGAAGTCTACCTGAACTGCAGCATGAGAACAGTAGCATGGCAGTCCAAGCTTTTGTAGGGAGAAGATGAACTACCCATCTCCAGCTCCTCATGAATTCTTAGGCAGCTTTGTCGTCGGCCCTTCAAGAAAACTTCTGAGCTCCATTGGGTGGGCAGGGCCAGTGCATAAACAACTTTGACTTGTGGCTGAACTTTGCACTTGCCCACTCCACCAGACACGGCTCTCTGAGCTTGCTTGGATGGGCAGGCGGGTGTCTAAGTGACTTTGGACTTAACTTTGAAACTCTGGCCTCTGCCAGGAAAGGCTCTCTGAGTTTGAGTGGGGGGGAGAGAGCAGGTCCAGGGACTAAGTGACTTTGGAGTGAACTTTGGACCTCTGGCCTCCACCAGGTGGAACTCTAAGCTCAATTGGGTAGGTGCAGCCAGGTTTTAAATGACATTGAATTGAACTTTGGGCTTTGGGCCTCCACGAGGTGGGGCTATCTGAGTCCAGTTGGATGAGCATGGTCATGGTTTAAGCAAATTTGGACTGAACTTTGGATTAGCCTGCACTGGGTGAAGGCTCTCTCAGCTCAACTGGATGAGCCATGCCTGGTGCCTCAGTGATACTTACCTGAACTTTAGACCTGTGCCCCTCACTGGGCAGAAGCTCCCTGAGCTTGACGGGGCAGGTGGTGCCCAGTGCCTGAGTGACTTTGTCTGAGTTCGGGACCTAGGCTGTTCACAGAGTTTCAGCCCTCAGCAATCAATTGGCTGGATGGTGCCTAGCACATAAGTATCTCTCCTGAACTCTGGGCCAGTGCTGCCAGCTGGGCAGTTTCATGAGATTGATTTGGTGGTTGGAGTCAGTGCTGGCAGAGCAACTGTGATTGGAATTCTGGGCCAGTACTGCCTACTGATTCTTGTCCCCCTGGAGATACTGTCTGGGGCGGTGGATTCACCACTTGTCTGCCTTTGTTAGTGCACTAGTGGCACTGCAATGGTGAGGAGTGGACTCATCAGAGACAACCTATCAATTAAAAAAAAAGAGTATAATTAACATATTAAAAAAGAGAAAAAGAGGAAAAATCTGAAAATACCCATGAGGAGGAATCAGCTGAAAAACTCTGGGAACATGAAAAATCAGAGCAGATCAATGCCTCCAGGGGATGTCAAAGAAGATACAACAGAGAATTATATCCACAGAGAAATTGCTGAAATGTCAGAAATAGTATTTAGAATATGGATGGCAAATAAGATAATTGTAATGGAGGAAAAGATGTAAGCAGAGAACCAAAAAAAAAAAAAAATAAAGTTCAGAAGTTGTCTCAAGTAAATAATGAATTCAAAGACAAAGTCACCTAGGATATGGACGTAATGAGGGAAGATATAGCAGAGCTGAAGAAATTGTAAAGGTATTTGAGGAGTTTCAACATACAGTAGAGTCTCTCAGAAATAGAGTTGATCAGTGTGAAGAAAGAATCTCAGATAAAGAAGACAAAACTTTCTAACTATCCCAAGCATTCAAAGAGGTAGAAAAATGATAAAAAGGAAAAGAATATTCCCTGAGAAAGTTATGAGATCATTCCAAGAAATCAAACATCTGAATTATAGGGATTCCTGAAGGATAAGAGGATGATCCTAAAGTCACAAATTCTCTGCTCAAAGACATTAAGGCAGAGAACTTCCCACATATTGCAAGAGACACAGATATTCAGATAGTAGTTAGGTTCAGAACCCCAGCACAACTCAGTTCAAACAAGATATCTTCTAGACACATTGTAATTAATTTTGCCAATGTTAATATGAAGGAGAAACATCTGCTAGCAACCAGGTATAAGAAAAATATTAGTTACAAAGGGAAAAGTATATGGATGACTACACATCATTCAGCCAACATTTTCTAAGTTGGAAAAGGATGGTCATCGACTTCAATCTTCTTTAAAAAAATAATTTACAGCCCAGGATTCTATACTCTGATAAAATGCATTTCATTTGTGATGGAGAAATCAAATACTTTAGTGACACTCTCATGCTGAAGAGACTTGTCATGACTCAACCAGCTCTACAGGAAATACTCAGACCCCTTCTTCATAAATATCAACAGGAGGGTACACCACCAAAGTAAACCTTCCCAGAAATTAAAGAACAAAGGCTAGCTACACCATGGTGAGAAGCATAAAATCAAGCTCTGGACTTCTGAAAAACAAGATGAACAAAATTCTGCCACATCTCTCAATTCTCCCAATTAATGTGAATAGTTTGAACTCTCCTTTAAAGAGGCATAGGCTGGATAACTGGATACAAAAACTCAGGCCAGATATCTGTTATCTACAAGAAACTCACCTTACCTCAAAAGATAAAACAAGACCCAGGGTGAAGGGATGGGCAATGATATTCCAGGCAAATGGAAAGCAGAAAAAAGCTGCAGTTGCAATCACGTATGCAGATCCCCCAAGCAGAAACTGAACAAAGAAATAATGGACTTAGGATGGCCCCATTGCCTGTGGCAGGCAGTGGCTGCTGCAGCCATCACCGCCAAGGTCAGGGCCCCTGCCATTGAGTCCTTCCCTGAGGTATAGCTTGGTGGTGACTCAGAGCTGCCCCAGGTCCCACTCAAGAAGGTAGTTGCCAAGCTGGGTGAGAGTGATGAGACAAAGAGGAGCCCAAGAGACCTCTCAGCAGAGCTGACAGCCGAGACTTACAGCAGCAGTGCTGCCCAGGCCTTTCATCCCCATTGTCCCCACCGCTCCCCTGCTGGGGACCATGGCAAGGCTTCCCCAGGCCAATCCCAGCAACAGTGGCCCTGGCAGCAGTGGTGGGGCCACTGCTGGCCATGGTGGCTTTGCTGATGGCAGTGGAGGCTATGGTGGCTGTGGCACCAGAGCATGGAGTTGGAAAACGTCATGGCCAATGCATTGCTGCTGAAAGCATGCCTAAGAGAATATGAGGGAAAAAAAGGTTGTACTACGAAATGGAGGGAGATGCTGAAGCTGCCTGTCATCAGTCAGTGCAAGGTGCTCCAATATGCCACAGAAAAGGATTACTCTAGTCTTTGTGACAAGCAGCCCATAGGAAGACTTCTCTTCAGGCAATTCTATGACACAAAGCCTAAGCTAAAGAGGTGCATTGAGTTCTTAGACACAGTGGCAGAATATGAAGTTGCTGAGGAGGAGGACCAAAGTGATTGTGGACTGTCAGTCTTAAATAAATTCTTCAGTTAAAAAAAAAAAGAAATAATTGACTTAAACAAGACCCTAGAACAAATGGACTTAACAGACATTTATAGAATACATTGTCATAACAATACCAAATAAACTTTCTCATTAGCCCATGGATCATCTTCCAGAATTGATCATACCTTTTTTTTTTTAATTTTAATTTTTTTTTTTTTGAGATGGAGCCTCAAGCTATTCCTCTGGGTAGAGTGCCGTGGCATCATAGCTCACAGCAACCTCCAACTCCTGGGCTCAAGTGAGTCTCCTGCCTCAGCCTCCCAAGTAGCTGGGACTACAGGCACCCGCCACAACGCCTGGCCATTTTTTGGTTGCAGCCATCATTGTTATTTGGCGGGCCTGAGCTGGGGATTCGAACCTGCCACCTTAGGTGTATGTGGCTGGCGCCTTAGTCGATTGAGCCACAGGTGCTGAGCCAGAATTGATCATATCTTAGGTCACAAGGCTAACCTCAACAAATTCAAAAGAACAGAAATTATCCCCTATATCTTCCCAGACCATCATGGAATAACTCAACAGCAACAGAAATCTTCATATTCAAATAAAATCATGGAAAGTAAATAACCTTATACCAAATGATAGCTGGATCATAGACGAGATTATGGAGATCATTAGATTTCTGAAACAAAATGATAATGAAGCTACAAACTATCAAAAACCTGTGGGATACTGTAAAGACAGTCCTGTCTTCATCAAGAAAACAGAAGAGAAAAAGTCAGCAACCTAATGGTCCATCTAAAGTAACTGTAAAAGGAAGAACAGTCTAATCCCAAACCCAGCAAAAGAAAGCATATAACCAAAATTAGAGCGGAACTAAATGAAACTGAAAACAAAATAATTATTCAGAAGATCAAGGAAACAAAAAGTTGGTTTGTGGAAATGATTAATAAAATTGATAAACCCTTGCCTAGACTAACCTGAAATAGAAAAACAAGACGTCTAAAAACTACAATAAGAAATGATAAAGGGTATATAACAACAGATGCCACAGAAATACAAAAGATTCTCAACAGTTACTACCAAAAACTCTATTCCCATAAATAAGAAAATGTAGAGGAGATGGACCAATATCTAGAAGCACAATATCTTCCAAAACTCAGCCAGAAAGATTTAGAAATCTTGAACAGAACAATATCAAGTACGAAATAGCATCAATTATACAAAATCTCCCAACATAGAAAATCCCTGAACCAAATGGTTTCACACCGGAATTCTATCAAACCTTCAAAGAGGAACTAGTTCCCATAATGCATAAACTCTTCCAAAATATAAAGAAATACTCCCCAGCACATTCCATGAAACAAACATCTTGATTCCCAAACCAGGAAATGACCTAATAAGAAAACTATAGACCAATAACATCAATGAATATTGATGCAAAAATATTCAACAAGATATTAACAAACAGAATACAACAACACATTGAAAGGGTTACACAACATCATCAAGTGGATTTTATCCCAGAAACACAAGGTTGGTTGAATATATGCAAATCTATCAATATAATACACCATAGATAGAATCAAAAAGAAAGACCATATGATTCTTTCAATTGATGCATAAAAGGCTTTTGACAATATTCAGCATCCTTTTCATGATAAAAACACTCAAGAAAATAGGCTTAGAAGGAACATTCCTTAAGCTGATAGAGGCCATCTGCAGCAAACCCACAGTCAGTATCTCATTGAATAGAGTAAAACTGAAATCATTCTCCCTCAAATCTGGAACCAGACAAGGATGCCCACGGTATCCACTGCTATTTAACATAGTGTTGGAAGTCCTAGCCATAACAATAAGGCAAGATAAGGAGATCAAAGGAATCCATTTGGGGACAAAGGAGGGCACACTCTCACTCTTTGAAGATAAAATGATCTTATACCTGGAAAACTCCAGGGACTCAACTAGAAAGCTTTTAGAAGTGATCAAGGAATATAGCAGCATCTTATGTTACAAAATCAATATCCACAAATCAGTAGCCTTCATACACGCCAACGACTATCAAGCCAAGAACAAAATCAAAGACACTGTTCCTTTTACAATAGCATCAAAGTATACAAAATACCTAGGAATATCTCCAACAAAAGATGTGAAAGATCTCTATAAAGAGAATTATGAAATTTTGAGAAAGGAAATAGCAGAAGATGTCAGCAAATGGAAAAGCATAACATTCTCATGGATGGAATCAACATCATGACGATATCCATAGTACCCAAAGTAATCTACAGATTTAATGCAATCCCCATCAAACCACCAAAGTCATATTTTAAAGATCTTGAAATATTTGTACTTTGATTCACATGGAACCAGAAAGGAAAATAGAAAATACAGTTCTTAGATGTAAAAATGAATATGGATGCATCACATTGCCAGATTTCAGGTTATACTGCAAGTCTGTAGTGATCAAAGTAGCATGATACTCAAAGAACAATAAAGACATAGATCTATGGAAGAGGATAGAAAATCTAGAGATGAACCCAGACACATATTGCCATTTAATCTTTGAAACACGTAATGTGGAAAAGAATCTTTATTTAACAAGTGGTGCAGGGAGAACTTGTTATCTACATGCAGAAGACTAAAACTGGACACAGACCTCTCACCAATGATTAAAATAGATTCTTGTTGGATAAATATTTAAATTTAAGACATAAAACAATAAAAATTCTAGAGAGAGTGTGGAGAAAACACTTGAAGATATTAGTCTGTGGAAATACTGTATGATAAAGACCCCCCTAACAATCGCAGCAAAACCAAAAATAAATAACTGGGACTTGATCAAGCTAAAAAGTTTTTGCACAGCTAAGAGTACCACAAACAGAGCAAACAGACAGCTCTCAGAATGGGAGAAGATTTTTGCATGTTATGAATCTGACAAAGGCCTAATAACTAGAATCTACAGAGAATTCAAATTAAACAATAAGAAAAGTACAAACAACCATCTCTATAAGAGGGCAAGAGATTCAAACAGAAACTTCTCTGAGGATCACAGACAAATGGCCAACAAACACATGAAAAATGCTCATTGTTTTTAATCACCAGAGAAATACAAATCAAAACCACTCTAAGATATCACCTAACCCCAGCAAGATTAGCCCACATCACAAAGTCCCAAAACACCAGATGCTGGTGTGAGTGTGGAGAGAAGGGAACATTTCTACACTCTGGTGGGACTACAAACTAATACAGCCTTTTTCGAGAGCACTATGGAAAATCCTCAAAGATCTAAAAGTAGATTTTCCGTTTGACCCTGCAATCCCATTACTAGGTATCTATCCAGAAGAAAAAAAAAATCATTTTTCCACAAAGACATTTGCATTCGAATATTTATTGTAGCTCAATTTATAACTGACAAGTCGTGAAAGCAACCTATGTGCCCATAAACCCATGAATGCCATGAATGGATCCACAAACTATACTATATGTATACCACAGAATATTATGCAGCCATTAAAAAATATGGAGACTTGACATCTTTTACATTTACCTGGATGGAGTTGAAATACATGCTTCTTAGCAAAATATCATAAGAATGGAAAAATAAATATCCAATGTACTCCATACCAATATGAAATCAATATATAAACAATTACATGTTCATAAGAACAATAATACACTATTATAATACAATTCAGGGGTAGAGGGACATGGGAGGGCAGAGGGAAAATGACGTATGGCAGAAGGAGGGAGAGGGAATGAGGTGGGATCTCACCTAGTATGCACATTGTGAGGGTGTATAACATGACCCCTGGGTGAGGGCTCTTCTAAAATTGGAACTTTGGCCTGGAAGTGAGAACAATGTAACCTAAATATTCTACCCTTGTATTAATTTGAATAAAATTCTGGCAACATGAAAAACTAGACCAGAGAAAACCCCCTCCCAAGGGTTCAGGAGGTAGCTACTGCAGAAGATCTCACCTATAAAGAAATGTTAGAAATGACAAAAGGGGAATATAAAATATGAATGATGAAAACAATGAATAAAATTGCTGAGCAAGGGTAAAGTAACCAAAAGGAAATCTAAAAACAGAATCAACTAAGAGATGAATGATATGAAGAATATAGAAAGGATATAGCATAGTTTAAGGAATTGAAGCAGACAATCAGGCAACTTAAAGATGCAGTAGAAAGTATCAATAAAACATTAGACTATGCAGAAGAAAGAATTTTAGAGGTAGGGGATAAAGCTCTTGAACTAACTTATGCAGTTAAAGTGACAGAAAAAAGTAAGAGAAAGCAAAACGTTGGCTGACAGAATTATGGGACATCATGAAGTGTTCAAACATATGAGTTATAGATATCCCAGAAGGGGAATAAGAATGCAGCAGAGGAATGGAAGCCCTATTAGAGGATATCATAAATGAAAAATTCCCAAATGTCACCAAAGATTCTGACACACTTCTTGCAGAGGCATATAGTTTCAAATCAAATAGAGCTTCTCCAAGACACATTGTGATGAACCTGTCCTAAGTCAAGACAAAGAGAAGATGCTGCAAGCTGCCAGTAGCAAGAATTAGTTCATCTACAGGGGAAAATCCATCAGGGTGAGTGCGGACTCCTCAAAGGAAACTTTTCAAGTCAGAATACAATTGACACATGTCTTTAACTACTTAAACAAAACAATTTCAGGTCAGAATTCTATATCCTGCTAAACTGAGCTTTAAAATTGATGTAGAAATAAAATCTTTTACTGATATGCAAACATTGAGGAAGTTTGTGACAAGACAAGTTCTATAGGAAATACTTAGACCTATTCAACACACTGACCACTGCAATGGACCACCACCAAAGTAAACACGCAGAAACTAAAGGACAAAACTTAGCTTCCACTATGATGCAAAAGATAAAACTTTCAAAAATGGAAAAATGAACTTTCAAAAAATAAGATTAATAGAACTTTACCATGTGTAGCAATTATTTCAATAAAACATTAATGGTTTGAATTCCCCACTGAAGAGGCAAAGGGTGGCTGGATTAAAAATAAAAAACAAACATGCCAACCATTTTCTTTATGAAGGAAATACACCTAGACTCAAGGGATAAATTAAAACTTAGGGTAAAGTGTTGGAAGGTAATTTTTCAGGCAAATGGAATTCAGAGGAAGAGAGGGATTGTAATCTTATTTTCAGATACCAGAGGATTTAAAGCAACTAAAGTCAACAAAGACAAAGATGGACATTTCAAATTGGTTAAGGGAGCAATATGACTAGAAGATATTTCAATTCTATATATGTATGCACCCAAATTAAATGCTCCAAGATTCTTGAAACAGACCTTAATTAGTCTGAGCAATATGGTATCCCAAAACACCAAAATAGCAGTAGACTTTAACATTCTTCTTATAGAGCTGGACAGATCCTATAAACAGAAACCAAACAAAGATACAAGGGACCTAAATGTGACCCTAGAACAACTATGCTTGATAGATGTATACAGAATGGTCTATCCCAAAGCTATAGAATATATGTTTTTTTTTCCCATAGGACCATGAAACATTCTCCAAAATAGATCATGTTCTAGGACACAAATCAAAACTCAACAAAATCAAACGAATTAAATTTTAGCTTGTATCTTCTCAGAACACAAATCTATAAAGGTGAAACTCAACTCCAATAAAAATTGTCATCTCAGGTGGCACCTATGTCTCAAAGGAGTAGGGCACTGGCCCCAATACAGGAGGCAGTGGGTTCAAACCCAGCTCTGGCCAAAAATAAATAAATAAATAAATAAATAAATTTAAAAACATTGTCATCCCAACATAAAGGCATAGAAATTAAACAACCTTATGCTGAATGACAGTTGGGTGAAGGAAGAGATAAAAAAGGAAATCATTAACTTCCTTGAGCACAAAACAATGAACAATCAAGCTACCAAAACCTGTGGGAAACAAAAAAACAGTACTAAGAGGGAAATTTATCACATTAGATTCCTATATTTGAAAAACAGAAAGAGAGCACATCAACAACTTAATGAACCATCTTAAAGAAATGGAAAAGCAAAAGTGATCCAATCCCAAATCTATCAGAAGAAAAGAAATAACCAAAATTAAATCAGAAATAATGGAAATTGAAAATAAAAGAATCATTCAGAAAATTAATGAAACAAAAAGTTCATTTTCTAAAAAGATAAACAAAATTGATAAATCATTGGCCAGATTAACCAGAAATAGAAAAGTAAAATCTTAAATAATCTCAATCAGAAATGAGAAGGGAGAAAAAACTGATAACACGTAGATACAAGAGATTACTTCTGACTACTACCAAAAGCTTCATGCTAAGAAATTTGACAAAGTGGAAAAAATGGACCAATACCTGGAATCATACCATCTTCCTAGACTTAACCAGAAAAAAAATATATCTCTTGAACAGACCAATATCTAGTACCAAGATTGCAGAAACAGTAAAAAAAGCTTCCAAGAACAAAACCAAGCCCAGAGTCAGATGGATTCAGAACAGTTTTATCCCAACTTTAAAAGATGAGCTTGAACCTATACTGCAGATCCTATTCCAAAACATTAGGAAGGAAGGAACCAACCTCAGGTTCTATGAAGCAAACATAACCTTGATTCCAAAACCAGGAAACAACCCAACTAAAAAGGGGTACTATAGACCAATTTAACCAATGAATATCAATGCGAAAATACTCAACAAAATCTTAGCTAATAGATTGCAGCTACTCATTAAAAACATTATGCTTCACGATCAAGTAAGCTTCATCTAACGGATGCAAGCTTGGTTTAACACATGCACACTTATAAATGTAATAAACCATATCAATAGAAGCAAAAACAAAGACTACAGGATCCTCTCCATAGATGCAGAAAAAGCATTTGACAAAATTCAGCATCCTTTCTAACAAAACACTTAAGAAAATAGGCACAGGTGGTACATTTCTTAAGCTGATTGAAGCAATTTATGACAAACCCACAGGTACCATCATACTGAATGTTATAAAACGGATAGCTTTTCAACTTAGAACTGTAATCAAACAAGGATGTCCACTATCATCACTATCATTCAACATACTTCTTGAAGTTCTAAACAATGGAATTGAGAAATAGAAGGATATTAAGGGGATTGAAGTGGAAACAGAGGAGGTCAAACTGTCCCTCTTCGCTGATGATATAATCTTATACATAGAAAACCCCAGAGACTCAAGCACAAAATTCATGGAAGTTATTAGAAAAATACATTAATGCCTCAGGGTATAATATCAATGTACACAAATTGGTAGCATTCATATATCCCAATACCAGCCAAGTTGAGAAGCAAATCTAGGACACAATTCCCTTCACAGTCATTTCAAAGAATATGAAATACTTAAGTATGCACCTAACAAAATTGGTGAAAGATCTTTTCCAAGAAAATTATGAAACCCTAAGAAAAGATATTGCATAAGACACTAACAAAGTGGAAGAACATACCATGTTCTTTGCTGGGAAGAATTAACATTCTCAAAAAGTCTATTTTACCCATAGCATTATACAGATTAAATGCAATCCCCATTAAAATACCAAAATCATATTTTGAAGAACTATAAAAAATAGTACTTCATTTTGTATGGAATCAGAAAATACTCCATATAGCTAAGGCTATTCATAGCAATAAAAACAAAGTCAGAGGCATCACTCTACCAGACTTCAGGCTATATTACAAATACACATTAATCAAAACAGCATGGTATTGGCACAAAAATAAAGACATAGACATACAGAACAGAATAGAAAACTAAGAGATGAAACAAGCTGATACTAGCCATCTCATCTTTCATAAACCAAACAAAAGCATACACTGGGGGTAATAATCCCTATTCAACAAATAGTGCTGGGGAACTGAATAACCACATGTAAAAGACTCAAAACGGACCCACAACGTTCACTCCTTTCAAAAATTGACTCAAGATGGATTAGAGACTTAAATCTAAGACATGAAATGGTAAAAATCTTAGAAGAACATGTGGAGAATACTCTTGATGCCATTGAACTGAGGAAAGATTTTATGACAAAGACTTCAGCGGACATCTCAACAACAATGAAAATTAACACATGGGAGTTAATTAAGCTGAAAAACTTCTACACAGCTAAGAACACAACAAGTAAAGCAAAAAGACAACCTTCAGAATGGAAAAAGATATATACAGGGATCAATCTGACAAAGCCTTGATAAACAGAATCTACAGAGAACTCAAATTAATAAGCTGAAAAAGAGTAAAAAAAATCCCATCTACTTCTGGGCAACTTACATGAACAGAAGCATCTCTGATGAAGACAGACAAATGGCTAACCAACATTTGAAAAAATGTTCATCATCCCAGATCATCAGAGAAATGCACATGAAAACCACCCAGGGATATTACCTAATCCCAGTGAGAATAGGCCACACCACCAAGTCTCAAAGCTGCAGTTGCCGGTGTGGATGTGGAGAGAAGTTAACACTTTTACACTGCTGGTGGAACTGCACATTAATATAACCTTTTTGAAAGTAAGTATTGAGAATCCTCAAGGAACTCAAATTAGACCTCCCATTTGATGCTGCAATCCCATTACAAGGCATTTATCCAGAAGAAAAAATATACCTTTATAACATAAGGACATTTGCACTAGACTGTTTATTGCAGATCAATTTATAATAGCCAAAATGTGGAAATAACTTAAATACCCACCAAATCAGGAATGGAATAACAACTTGTGGTATATGTATACCATGGAAGAGTATTCAGCCATTAAAAAAGATAGAAACATTACATCTTTTGTATTAACCTGGATGGAAGTAGAACACATTCTTCTTAGTAAAGTATCACAAGAATGGAGAAACCAATGTACTCAATTCTAACATGAAGGCAATAGATGATCTAATATAAGGGAAGGGGTTAGAGGTATGACCAAGTGGGGAGAGGGGAGGAAGGAGGGGGATTGGGAGTTATGGTGTATGGGAAACCTCTTGGGGTTGGAACACAATTTCAAGAGGGACTTTATGTAACAACTTTAATCAGTGTAACCTAATTCTTTTTTTTTTTATCCATATTGAATCCCAAGCAATAGCAAAAAATTAAAAAAGAAAGAGAAAGATGATATCAAGACTTTGGTATCAAGGCTATTCTTATCAATATAAACAAGACTAGTTATCAAGGAGACATTTCAATTCTGAATATACAAGTACTCAACCAAAATGTCCCCACATTTATGAAACAGAGCTTAATTGGTCTGAATAATATGACATTCCATAACACTATAGTATCTTGGGTCTTTAAGACCCTTCTGACAGAACTGGACAGATCCTGTAAACAGGAATTAAAAGAGGATACAATAGACCTAAATGAGACCCTAAAACAATTAAGCTTAAATAGATACATATAGATCCCACCATCCCTAAGCTCAGGAATATGGGTTCTTCTCAGCCCTTGGAACATATTCCACATGGGTCATATATTAGGACACAAATCAAAACTCAACAAAATTAAAATAATTGAAATTATATCTTGTATCTTTTCAGATCACAAAGCAATACAAATTTTCCAACAAAAATTTTCATCCCGACACAAAGGCATGGAAATTAAAAAACATCATGCTGAATAACAGTTGGGTCAAGGATGTGGTAAAGGAGGAAATTATTAAATCCCTTGAACATAAAAACACTGAAGCTACAAATTACTGAAACCTGTGGGATACTGCAAAAGCAGTCCTAAAAGTGAAATTTATTGCATTGTATTCCTACATCTGAAACACAGAAAGAGAGCACATTAACAAGATATTCAAGGAACTCAAGGAAATGGAAAAGGAAGTGCAATCCAATTACAAATCTATCAGAAGAAAAGACATAAGTAAAATTAAGTCTTATTAATTATATTAAAAATAAATGAAACTGAAAACAAAAGAATCATTCAGAAAATCAATGAAATAGAAAGTAGGTTCATCTAAAAGATAAATAAAATAAATAAACCTTTGATCAGATTAACTAGAAATAAAAACATAAAATCTCTAATAGCCTCAATCAGAAACTAAAAAAGGGAAAATAACAACAGATGCCACAGAGATAGTAGAGATTATCAAAAGTCTATGCCCATAAATTTGACAATGTGGAAAAAATGGACCAATACCTGGAATTACACCATCTCCCTAAAATTAACCAGGAAGACAGGTCTCTTGAACAGACCGATATTAAGCATTGAGATCAAAGAAATAATAAAACATTTTCAAAAAAAAAAAAAAAAACTAGAGCAAATTGCTTCATACCAAAATTCTACCAAACCTTCGAAGATGCACCTGTGCCTATACTGCAGAACCTATTCCAAAACACTGAAAAGGAAGAAACCTTCTCCAACATGTTCTACAAAGCAAACATCACCTTGATACCAAAAGGAAGAAGGAACCCAACTAGAAATGAGAACCACAGGCCAATTTCATTACTCAATAGCAATTTATAAATACTCAATGAAATCTTAGCAAATAGATTACAGCTACACATTAAAAATATATATATACATTACAATGAAGTAGGCTTTATCCCAGAGATGCAAGGATGGTTTAACATAGGCAAATACACAAATGCAATTTGCTATAACAATAGAAGCAAATACAAAGAATGTAAGATCATATGATCCTCTCAATAGATATAGAAAAAGCATTTGATAAAATCCAGCATCCTTTTCTAATGAGAACACTAAATCATATAGGCCAAGGTGGCACACTTCTTAAACTGATTGAGGCCATCTATGACAAACGCACAGCTAATATCATACTGAATGGAGTAAAACTGAAATATTTTCCACTTAGAACTGGAACCAGACAGCATATCCTCCTTGTCATTACTATTCAACATAGTTTGGTAGTTTTAGCCAATGCAATCAGGCAAGGGAAATATATAAAGGGCATTCATATGGGGGCAAAGGAGGTCAAATTCTCTCTTTGCTGTTGAAATGATCAACAAAAACTCAGGCCCAATATCTTATGCATACAAGAATCTCATCATACCATAAAAGATAAATACAGACTCAGAGTGAAGGGATGGTAATCTATGTTCCAGGCAAATGGAAAGCAGAAAAAAGCAGGTGTTATAATCTTATTTGCAGATACAATATGCTTTAAACCAACAAAAGTAAGAAAGGATAAGGATGGTCACTTCATATTTGTTAAGGGTAATATTTAATAGCATGAGATTTCAATTATCGATATTTATGTACCCAACCAGAATGCGACTCAATTTACAAGAGAGACTCTAACAGGCATGAGCAACTATATTTCCTCCACCTCCCTAATAGCCGGAGATTTAACACTCCTTTGGCAGTGTTGGATAGATCCTCCAATAAGAAACTAAGCAAAGAAATTTTAGACATGGACATAACCATTCAACATTTGGATTTAACAGATATCTACAGAACATTTCATCCTAACAAAACTGAATATACATTCTTCTCTTCAGCCCACGGAACATATTCCAAAATCTGTCACATCTTAGGTCACAAGTTTAACCTCAGCAATTTTAAAAGAATAGAAATTATTCCTTGCATCTTCTTGGACCCTCATGGAATAAAAGTTGAACTCAGTAACAACAGGAGTCTGCATACTCATACAAAAACATGAAAGCTAAATAACCTGATGCTGAATGATAGCTGGGTCATAGACAAGATTAAGAAGGAAATTACCAAATTTTTGGAACAAAATGATAATGAAGATACAAATTATCAGAACCTCTGGAATATGGCAAAGAGAGTCCTAAGGGGAAATTTATAGCACTGCAAGCCTTCCTCAAGAGAATGGAAAGAGAGGAACTAAACAACTTAATGGGATATCTCAAGCAACTAGAAAAGGAAGAACATTCAGATCCCAAACCCAGCAGAAGAAAATAAATAACCAAAAGTAAAGCACTATTAAATAAAATTGAAAACAAAAAGATTATACAACAGATAAATAAATAAAAATGTCGGTGTTTTGAAAAGGTCAATAAAATAGATAAACCTTTGGCCAACCTAACCAGGAAAAAAAAGAGTAAAATCTTGAATTTCATCAGTCAGAAATGGTAAAGATGAAGTAACATAGACTCCTCAGAAATTCAACAAATCCTTGATGAATACTACAAGTAACTTTATTCTCATAAATATGAAAATCTGAAGGAAATTGACCAATATGTGGAAGCATGCCATCTTCCAAGATATAGCCAGAACGAAGTGGAAATGTTGAACAGGCCTATATCAAGTTCTGAAATAGCATCAACTATACAAGCTCTCCCTAAAAAGAAAAGTCCAGGACCAGATGGCTTCACATCAGAATTCTACCAAACCTTCAAAGAGGAACTAATACCTATCTAACTTAATATTTTCCAAAATATGGTAAAAGAAGGAAACTACCCAACACAGTAGATGAAGTAAACATTACCTTGATCCTCAAACTAAGAAAAGACCCAACAAGAAAAGAAAATTATAGACCAATGTCACTAATGAATGTTGATGC